>NC_081438.1:25512400-25867400 GCF_949786415.1 Peromyscus eremicus | reverse complement strand
CCTGTCTGAGACTCATAACCCGGGGACGGTTTCCAGGGTGTCCACGCCCGGGGTGGCCCACCACGCAGAACACCCTCCAATCGTCCCCTTGGGGCCCACCACCACCCCAGGCTCGGGGAGACGCCCCGACGTGGGAGGGATTCCTAGGACTGGCCACGAGACCTGGGCACCCGGGTCAGGTCTTTGGGCTCAGGCACCGTCCGGAGGGAGGCAGAGCGCTTGGCCGGCGCCACCGGGGCTCCGCAGAGGGCGCGGGGGCGGGGCGGGGGAGCCGGGGGCGGGGCTAGAGGCTCGCACCTCGTGGGCGGGGGGTGCGGCAGGGGCGGGGCCTGAGCAGGGAGGGTGGGCGTGTCGAGGCGGGACTAGTGGTGGGGCGGGGCCCGGAGGCGCGCGCGGCTGGGGCTGGGAGGAGGGCCGGGGGCGCGGAGGGAGCCGCAGGGGCGCGCGGCGCGCGAGTCTGGGCTTCGAGCGCGCCGAGCTCGGGAGCCCGAAGAGGGAGCGAGAGCCTCGAGGGGGCTGCGCCGGGACCGCCAGGAGCGCACGAGCCTCGCAGGCTGCAGGCCAGAGAAGCGGGTGCCACCGCCGCCGCCGTCACCA
This sequence comes from Peromyscus eremicus, assembly GCF_949786415.1. Classification (NCBI taxonomy): domain Eukaryota; kingdom Metazoa; phylum Chordata; class Mammalia; order Rodentia; family Cricetidae; genus Peromyscus; species Peromyscus eremicus. The sequence goes on along the minus strand of NC_081438.1, from coordinate 25,866,803 downwards.
CCGGCCACCAAGGGCCGAACTCCGGCCCGGAGGGCTATGCGCCGCCGGGTCCCGGCATCCCGGCCGCGGTCCGGGCAGCGCTCCTCCGGCGCCCCGGCCCGCGCGGCCGAAGCTGCGCGCCTGTAGGTACGGCCTGCTTGTCCTCAGCTCCCTGTCCCCGTGGGTCTTTACCCCACCCGAGTGCCCGGCTGTCCCCGAAGGCGGACGTGTGTGTGTGTGTGTGTGTGTGTGTGTGTGTGTGTGTGCGCGCGCGCGCGTGCGGTGTGCTCTCCGCCACCCCGGGGCCGCACGCGCCCGGGTCCGAGCGTGTCGTCTTTGTGTGCACCGGTGGGAGGGAGGAGGACGCGCGACAGAGGGGATGAGCCCCGCTGGGATCCGATCGGGGACCCACAGCCCAGGCGAGGTGGAGAGTAACGGGAAGCTCGGGCGGGGGGGAAGCAGCTACCTCCAGAGCAGCTGAGCCCCCGTCCCCTCCTCGAGCACTGGCCGCTTGGAGGGGCGAGCGCAGCTGGTCCCCTACAGGAAGGGATCTGAGGCTGGGGGGAGGGGACGTTCAGGTCTCTTCCCGGGTCTGGGAGGAGGTGGATCAACCCAGAATGAGGGTGATGGCTACACGCTGGGGTCTGGAGGGACCCCATCGGGGCCACAGTTAGCCCACGGGGAAGCCCTCCTTCCGGCCCAGGGCCCCTTTCCCACGGCCACCATTCGTGACCCGCCCACTCTGGAGCTCCAGAGCAGCCTGGGGTTTGAGAGGAGGATCGCCGAGGGTGACAGGCCGGCGCCTTTAAGAAGGGGCGGGTTAGTGCCCTCCATTCAGCCCCTTCGGCCTAGGCCATTGATGAACCTGCGAGCTGCGCGCTTAGGAACAGCGCCAGGGATGCGGGCGAAGCCAGGCAGAGGCTGGGACCCGCCAGGGTTTTCCTACCCCTCCACTCTCGCGTGGTCCCCTCGGTGGGGTCTTCAGGGTCAGAAGTCTGCAGTGACGAGAGCCTCGCGGGGTATCCCCCAAAGAGGCTGCGAACATGAATAAGCCAGAGTCTAGTTCACACGAGGTGGTGCAGGGGGTGGGCTGCCAGGGCGTGTTGAACTTCATTTCTGCCCCTTTGTAAATTTTGTAAAATTTGCGTGTGTGTGTGTGTGTGTGTGTGTGTGTGTGTGTGTGTACGTCAGAGGACAACTTGCAAGAGTCCGTTGTTTCTTTGCACCATATGGGTTCCAGGGACCAAACTCAGGTCCTCAGGCTTGGCATCAAGTGTCGTTACCCGCTGAGCCATCTCGTCAACCTGTTCTCTTCCCCCTGAGCTGAATATCTTGCATGCCAAATAAAATGGTATTTCTGCCGGGGAGCCTGCTGGAATTGTCCCATGCAGGGAGCATCCCTCTACTTGGGTAGCAGCCTAGATAAGTGGTTTCCCTAAGAATCTATGGGGTGGGGGTGGGGGTGGGGGAATCTGAAGCCCCTACCCTGTCTCATGAATATATCTCTTTTGGCTTCCAAGATCTTTGAGAAAAAAAAAAAATCTTACAAAATCCCGTTAAGCTAGTGTGAGGTATCCTGGTTTTGTTTTTGTGTGTTGTTTGAGAACAGTCTCACTATGTAGCCCTGGCTGGCCTGGAACTCTCTGTGTAGACCAGGTTGGCCTTGAACTCACAGAGATCTGCCTGTGTTTAAATACTTCTTAAATGATATTTATTGTTGTTGTGTGTGTGCGTGTGATGTGTGTGGGCACATGTGCCTCACAGTACACGTGTAAAGATCAGAGAACAGCCCTGTAGACTTGGGTCTCTCCCACCTTTGTGTAGGTTTTTGAGGCTGGGTTGGTTTGATGGGGGCAGGGTCTAGGAGGGGGGCAGAGTTTCCCACCCGCTGCTTGCTTCTACCCATCTCTCTCTTAGTTCCTATAAGTAGCCTACACACGCACCCTGGAAGGTGTGAATGTGGAGGACTGTGGTAATCGAACAGGTCTGGGGAACAGAGAATTAATACACACACTTTTCTTCCCCCCAGTTGTGAAAAACAACAACACTCTCCAAAGCCTCCTAGTCCCTCTTACCTACTTACTAGGAGTCCCCAAGGAGGACTTGGAACACACACTTAGTCACCCCGCTCCCCCATCCCCAGTGCTGAAGGCAGGGACATCCAGCCAGTAGAGACTGGGCCTCCCAGGGCTAAGCCTCTGATCTCAACTGGCCCATGCCAAGCTCTGAGCGACACAAAACCAATTTAGAGGAAGTGAGATGATTTGCCCAAAGTCACTCAACCCACAAGTCAGAGACCTCCAAGCCACTTCTCTCTGGCAAGAGCTCAGCTTTGATTTTTTTTTTTTTAATTTTTAGTACACTTATTTGGGAAGGGGCACCCTGCTGTGGAGATCAGAAGATAACTTTGGGAGTCAGTTTTCTCCTTCCACCATGTGGGTCCTCGGAATAACTGGGGTCACCAGACTTGGCAGCAAGTTCCTTTACCTAGCAAGTCGTTCTGATAGACCTCGGGTTTTTTGTTTTGGTTTGGTTTTCGTTTTGAGACAGAATTTCTCTCTGTAACCCTGGCTGCTCTGAAACTCACTCTGTAGACCAGGCTGACCTCGAACTCAGAGATCAGCCTGCCTCTGCCTCCTGAGTGCTGGGATCAAAGGCGTGTGCCACCACCACCTGGCATCCTTGTTTTGTTTTGAGACGGTCTCATGCAACCCAAGATGGCCTCCATCTCACTATTTTACCAAGGCTGGCCTTGAACTCCTGATCCTCTTGCTTTGACCTCCTAAATGCTGGGATCACAAGCATGCACTGCCGTGCCCAAACCTGATTCTTGTTTCTTGCCCCCTTGCATGAGGGAGGGTTTTCAGGTGCTGTGAGCCTCCAGCCTGCAGTCCCCATGGGATCTGGTCAGTCTTAGAACCCGCCTCATGTCTATCTTTGACGGTCCATGTGGGGTCACAGAGGCCGCACAGTCCCTGCTTCTAGTGAAGTCTCTCTCACTCTTACCTAGCTGAGTCTTTTTATGGCTGTGTTCTGTCCCCAGGGACAGCATGTGTGCCCTCAACATGAATTCAAGCGCGCACCTTTTTGGGCACAGTGAGCAGGGCATGGTGTGTGGGAGTACACTGTCTTCTTCCTCTGGGTGAAGTAGGTGGGGCTGCACTCTGCAGATGCTTGAAACCTCTGAGGATAGGGGACAAGTCCTCTGAAGTCACAGTCTGATGGGAGAAACAGGTCACAAAACACAGGTGTTATAATAGGGCCAGGAGTGAGGTAACCCCGGAGAAGAGGGGGCTCTCCAGCCCCATATAGGCTGCAGGCTTGCCAGCTACTGGGACAGAGGAGTGCGGTGGGTAAGATGATGCCAGGCTGGGTGCCCAGTGTCAGAGGAGATCAGAGTGAAGCCCAGGGCACTTTAATTAGGGTCCGCAGCACCCAGAGTTCTGTTCTGCCCTGAACTGGGGGTCACAGGAGGGCGGTCTCAGGAATCACTCATATTGTATGTCAGGATAAAACCACAACCGAGCAGCCAGGGAAATGGCTCAGGTGTTAAGAGTGTTTGCCACACACATGAGGAGCCAAGTCACATCCACCCCAGAACCCATGCACGGCTATTCATGCCTGTCATCCCAGATCTGGGCAAGAAAAGGCACAGGAGAATCCCTAGGGCTTGCGGGCCGGCCAACCAGGCCAAATCTTCAAGACCCTCTCTCAAAAAATAAGGTAGAGAGTGACTGAGGAAGACATCTGATGTCAACCTCTGATGCACGCGCACGCGCGCTTGCACACGCGCGCACACACACACACACACACACACACACACACACACACACACAGGGGACTGGGTCAGGACCCGTGTGAAGCACACAACACTAGAAGAGGAAGAGACTGCTGAGCCCAAGCCAGAGCTGGAGAGGGGCTACCTCTGCTCTGCAGCTGCACCCCCCCCCCCCATTCCTCCCCACACTACCCAAAGCAGGGTAGGGTGAGAGCAGGGCACAGGTCATCTGGAGCCCGCCAGAGTTGAGGAGCTGTCCAGCACTGGGTGCTCCTGAGGACAAAGAGACCGGCCTTCTGAGACATCCCCAACCACCCCAGCTTCACGTGTGGTCCCAGTCCCCACCCGAACTCCTCTGACCCTTCCTCTTCCTGCAGGTCCCAGCTGTGGCCCCCCTGCTCTTTCCCAAAAAGCGGGTACTGGGTTCCCCCTTCTGTGCCTTGAAGGAATTCAGCTAGAAATGAGAACTACAGGAAGGGACAGGCCTGGAACTTGGCTCGTTTCAAACACTGGGTCACCATATTGTGACTGATACACTAAGGGGGGTGGCCTTGTACAAACCCAGTCAGTGAGCCTCTGGGCACTCCCTTGGCGGAACCCCATCTCTTTGTCTAGGGTGGTGGGAGAGGCCTTTGTTACAGGAAGACACTGTAGGAGAACGAGTTTCTAAAACTCACCTGGGCCCCAGTGTGAGCACTTGATTTGTAGGGACTTGAGTGGGGGGCACGTAGGGACAGGGAGACTAGGGAAAAGGTCACTGTAGCCAGGTGCCAGGGTGACCAAGCAAAAGAAGGGACTTAGAAAAGACAGTTAGAGCCAGGCAGTGGTGGCGCACACCTTTAATCCCAGCACTCAGGAGGCAGAGGCAGGTGGATCTCTGTGAGTTCGAGGCCAGCCTGGTCTACAGAGCGAGATCCAGGACAGGCACCAAAGCTACACGGAGAAACCCTGTCCCAAAAAAAAAAAAAAAAAAAAAGAAAGAAAGAAGGAAAAAACATTTAGGAAATCAAAGCAGGGAGAACTTTAATCTCTAAGCAAGTTACTTTTTTGTTTGTTTTATTTTTACAGTTACATTGTTTCTGTCTGTGTACACGGGCACCATCTTGCTGTTGTGGCAGAGAACAACTCGGAAGAGTCAGTGTTCTTCTGTCTCCATTTAGGTCCCAAACTGAGGTTGTCAGCAAGTGACTTTAGCTACTGAGCCTCTCTCGGGCCCTGTTTATTTTTGAGACAGAGTCTCACGTAAACCAAGCTGGCCTTCAACCTGTTAAGTTGCCAAGGATGGCCTTGAACTCATGAGCTTCCTCCTACTTCTGCCTTCTGGGATTACAGGCAGGCACCATCACACATGGCTACACACTGTGAAGTTAGCATGCTCTGGCCCTCCATCTCAACAGATGGGGAAACTGAGGCCCCAGCAGGTGTAAGGACTCAGAAGCTGAGAAGTTGGGATTCAGACCTAGTCCATGTGGTCCCTCCACTGTCCCAACATGGATGGAGGGAAATGCTTGGGCTTAGTTATCTGAGGGGCATGGGAGTGTTCTAGAGTGCTCCAACAGATGCATTCCAAACATGCTCTTCTGGGCGGGTCATGGTCTAGGAAGAGGTCTCTGGGGAAGCACAACACTCAGAGAAAAGCCAAAACTACCCAGAGATCCCTGACACCCACCTGTGAAGCGGCAGATCCAATACTTTTTTTTTTTTTTTTCTTTTAAGGCAAAGGAGGGATTCCTGTAGCCGAGTACAGCCCTAAAGTCCTGATCTTCCTGCCTCAGCCTCCCATATGCTGGGGTTACAGGTGAAAGCACCATTTGATGCTGAGAACAGAACCCAAGTCTTCTCAGATGCTAGGCAAGGACTCTACCAACTGAGCTACAACCCCAACTGTCCTCATTTTGGTTCTGAGAAAAGGTGTCAAGTAGCCCAGGGTAGCCTCCAACTTGTTATATAGCCCAAGCTGGCCTTGAACTGATCCTTCCATCGTCTCCACCTTCTGAGAGCTGGAATTACAGCTGTTAGCCACTGTATACATACATACACCATGCCTGTTATATGCGGGGCTAGGGGTGGAACCCAGAGCTGTACGTGTGCTAGGCAAGCACTCTATTGGCCAGCTGCCATAGACTCTTAATCTACCTGTAGTCCCAGCAGGTTCAAGAATGTGAAGACCAGAACTCATGCTGACTGCTACCCGATGCCAGCATCATGGGGTGGGAAAGGATGGGGAAATACCAGCCACTTCCTCCCTCTAGCATGAGGGTCTGGTTCAGAGCCTGCCATGTACATGTGGTCTCCACTGAGGTGAGGTAAGGTGGCCCTGAGAAGCAATGCCCAGGCACCTGACGTTGCTAGTGAGGGCAACTCTTGGCTGGAGGAATGTGGGTGGGCTGCATGGAAAGAGATTCAGTAACAGATGCAGCTGGAGCCACAGGAGGCTGGAATAAGCCTCTGCTGTCAACGGGAGGCTGAGTGGCACCGGCCAAGCCAGGTCAGTCCTGGGAAGGGAGGACGTGAGCAATGGTGGCTGGGACTAGCTTCCAGGAAAGTCCTGTAGGAGAGACGTCAAACTGTTCTTGGGTTGCGGTTAGGGAGTAGGGGAGGCAAGGGGCCTCAGTTTCCCTATAATGAATGGCTCATTGAAAGAGAGCATTGTCTCGCCTAAAAACAGATGCCCCTTCATTCTGGCCATCTCTTCCCCTCTTGGGCTTGGTGGTTCCGCACAAACTAAGCGGTAGCAGAAAGGGGTATCTTGCCTAGTGTTGCCTGCGTCCTCTTGGCCACCGTAGGCACATCCCACGCAGGCACCCTGAGGAACCTCAGACTCCCCGCCTTTCCCCTCCCGGGGGCATCTGTCGACTCCTGAGCAGAAAGGGTACTAAAGGGAGATTGTTGTCGCCAAGGCAAGGGTTTCCCAGAAACCTGAGCCTCCCGGGCAGGGGGCGTGGCCGCCGCATCTCCCCGCCCACCGAGCGCTGGATCGATTACAGCTCTGCCCATTAGCGCGCAGCAGCGGCGAGGCGGCCTCATCAATATTTTAAGGAATGACCAGGCCTTGGGGTCCGGAAATGCTCACTGCTGGCGGGGGTTGAAGACGGGCTTTTTTTTTTTAACTCCCCTTTCCGATTGTCAGCGCTATTTTTACTACCGGAAAGCCGTCCACCCCCTCTGCTGCCCCTGTCTGCGTGGTGATTCGGTCTGGGTGTCTGGCCTTGAGGTTAGTCAAGGCGGCGATTTCGCAAGGCCGTGAGCAAGGGGGACTCGGTTAAGCTACCTCTGCCGTGCCCCACCCCTCTGAAGCCCCATCCCACTTAAGAACAACAAAGCCAAAAAAACAGGCCCTGGGGGTAGCTGAGTTGGTGAGGTACCTGCCTGTCATTCCAGGAAGATCTGGGTGTCTCCCCGCGCCCCCCCTCCAGCCGCCAATAAACTGGATGTGATGGAGCACACATGTAATCCCAGTACTCAGTAGGCAGGAGCCTGGAGATGAAGAGATCAAGGTCATTCTTGGCAATACAGTGAGTTGGAGTCCAGCCTCAGCTACATAAGAGGCTATTTCAAAGACAATAAAAACCAGCATTTTTCTGGGCTGAGAAGCTAGTTAGGGCGGCTAAGCCCAGACAGGTCCCATTGGAGTGAAGTGTGGAGGATGGTGGACCTACCCAGTACCTGGGGTCCCACCACCTCTCACCCCTTGGCCAGAAAGAAGGCTTTGTCTTTATCTCTACCCAAAGGGCGCTCTTTACCTGTCCCCAGTCCTTGTAGGGAGGCAGCTGGTCCTCAGTCTCCGATGTCCAGGGACCATACTTCTGTGTCTTAATCGGGCCCCTGCTCCAGCTCTCTATTATATTGATAGAGAAACTGAGGCTCCAGGGAATAGGGTCAGCATAGAGCACACTCCTCCCAGGGCTGAGTCACGAGGCTTCTTTGAGCACCTGGGGGCTGCAGGAGGAGACACCCAAGGGTCCAGGGCCACAGGACATGTGAATTCCTGTCTAGTACAGAGAGAAGCTTCCAGGAAAAGAGAGGGTTGGAGGCTGGGGAGAAGGGCTCAATGGTTAAGAGCACTGGCTTTGAAAGCATGAGAATCTGAGTTCCAATCCCCAGCAGCTGGATGTGGCCACAGGCCCTGTGACTCCAGTGCAGTGGGGTGTGGAGACGTGAGGATGAATGGGGTCTTGCTGGCTGCCAGCCTAGCTCCGGGTTCAGTGGGAGAGCCCTGTCTCAATGAAATAAGGTGGAGAGTGATAAAGCATGATATGAGCATCCGCTGTCTTCCACACGTGTGCATGTACGCGTATACACACACACACACACACAGAGAGAGAGAGAGAGAGAGAGAGAGAGAGAGAGAGAGAGAGAGAGAGAGGGAGGGAGGGAGGGAGAGAGAGAGAGAGAGAGAGAGAGAGAGAGAGAGAGAGAGAGAGAGGGAGGGAGGGAGGGAGAGAGAGAGAGAGGGAGGGAGGGAGGGAGGGAGAGAAAGAGAGAGAGAGAGAGAGAGAGAGAGAGAGAGAGAGAGAGAGAGAGAGAGAGGAGAGAGACATGGGGCCAGTAAGATGGCTTAGTGGGTAAAGGTGCTTGCCGCCAAGCTTGCCAACATGAGTTCAATCCCTGGGACCCACACAGTGGAAGGAGAGACCCAACTCCCATAAACTGTCCTCTGACTTCCACACATGTGCTGTGACATGTGCACACACACACACACCACACACATACACACACACAAATGTGACAATAAAAGGGAAGGCTCCACACACCTGAAGGCCAGGGAGGAAGGCTATCCAGGCAGAGACAGGAGGGGAAAGGGATGATGACCAGGGGCTTCAATTCATAAACCAAAGCCAGCCCAGAGGGTCGGAGGAGGATGACACTGTCCACCCTGCTTCCCCACAGTCTGAACCCACGATCATCTGCACAGTAATTGATTCCACACACTGGCCGATCTCCACAGTGAGTAGAAACACCTCCAGGCTCTACCCAGAGGTGGATGGAGCCAGGCCCTGCCTGTGACTATGGAGCCTGCCTGGAGTGGGGAAGCCTTTCTCTCCCCAAGTGGTGCTCAGAATTTGGGAAGGTCAGCCAAGGTCAAGGACTTCATTTCCTCCCCAGATCCGGCCCCAGGGGCTGTTGGGAACAGTACTTCCTTGGCTGGGCCCATTGGTGGACAGCCTCCCCTCTGTCCTTCCCATGTGTGAGTCCTGGGCTCCCTATCTGTAACTAGGTGCTTGTTGGCCTGCCTTGACGACATTTGTTTCTCCATTTTCATTTTGAGATAAAATCTTGCCATATCACCCAAACTGGCCTGGAATTTTCTAGGTAGCTCAGAGTAACCTAAAACTTCCAATCCTCCTGCCTCAGCTTCCTAACGCTAGGATTATAGGCATGTGCCACCACACCCTGCTGCCCCTGTTTTGTGTAGCCTGGCATGCGGGCAGCTGTACGGACCCACACACTGTTGGCCTGCCAGGGGGGCTGGGGAAGGGAAGCCAGGAAAGAGCTAGCCAGTCTCCTGCCTTGGACACAACACACCTGCCCAAATCTTGGCAGAGTCCAGGTTCCACCGGGCTTAGGTGGGACCCTACGAGGCCCTGTACCTCTTCCTTCAAAGGCTTTCACAAAAGCAAGCAGGGAGGGACAAAGGGAGCCTGAAAACCGCCTGCTTGTAGTGGCGCATGCCTTTAATCCCTGCACTCGGGAGGCAGAGACAGGCGGATCTCTGTGAGTTCGAGGTCAGCCTGGTCTACAGAGTGAGTTCCTGGACAGCCAGGGCTACACAGAGAAACCCTGTCTCAGGAAGTGCTGGGGCTTCCACACAGGCCCATACCTAGTCTTGCACCCGTGCTCACCCATGCTCACCCACGCTCACTCACGCTCACCCATGCTCACCCATGCTCACCCACGCTCACCCATGCCGTCACAGAGCAGGAGATGGCTTGCTGCTAGGTAAGCCATGGACTTGGGGCAGGCCCTCACGGGGCTAGCAGTGGCTCCATCCTTCTTGGAGGCTGTGGCGGTCGTGGTGGTGGTGGTGGCCTGGTGGGTGCAGCCAGCCTCTGCCCCCAAGGAATGCCTAATGCCAGCTGGGGAGATGGACTTAAAAGCATGCACAGAACACAGTGCAATGGCAGCTTGCTAGAAGACACTCAGGAGGAGGCCGTGGGCACTCAGAGGAGACACTTGTGCCAGCCTGGGCAGGGGAGGTCGAGGAAGGCTTCCTAGAGGAAAGTGAATTATGGAAAGTGAATAGGAGTTGGGGAGCAAGTAAGGGTCTGGCCTGAGTTATGCTCCCGAGGGCCCCAGCACCCACCTCTCTCCACCTTCGTGGACTTTACACACCGCCCTCTGATTTCCAGAAGTCCTGATAATTCCTGCGGCAGTCATTGCTCATCCTGAGGTGCCATCTTTGTCCTATCTATAGGTGTGAAGCCCAGCACAGGCTTCAGGAAACCTGTCCCAGGCACTTCTGTCCTGGGTGGATCCTGTACTTGATGACCGCTGTGCCCAAGGCTGCCCTAAGGAGGGAAGGGGTTCCCTTGTGCCCTCTGGCCCCAAGGATGCTGCTGAAATGTTGAACAGCTATTTTTCACTAACGTTTAATTACAGGACTCAGACAACGGGGGAGATCTGCGGTAGGGTTCCCAAGGGCTGTGGTGTGGAGGAGGGGTGGGCCCAGAGCCATGGGGATCTACATCAGTGCCCTAGAAGGATGGGTGCTGCCCCTCAAACACCCACACTAAACTGGCCTCTCCGATGGTGGTTGCCAGGGGAGGCCTGTGTCTCCCTACTTAATCTCCTTGGTTTTGTTTTTTGTTTGTTTTGTTTTGTTTTTTCCCACTAACTTAAGGTCAAAGTTACCAAAGGAAAATGGATGGAAGGGCTGGAGATATGGCTCAGTGGTAGAGCCCCTGCCTAGAATCCCCCAGTGAGGGGCTGGGGGTGTGGCTCAGTTGTAGAGCACCTGCCTAGAATCCCCCAGTGAGGGGCTGGAGATATGGCTCAGTGATAGAGCCCCTGCCTAGAATCCCCCAGTGAGGGGCTGGGGTGTGGCTCGGTGGGAGAGCACCTGCCTAGAATCCCCCAGTGAGGGGCTAGGGTGTGGCTCAGTGGCAGAGCACCTGCCTAGAATCCCCCAGTGAGGGGCTGGGGTATGGCTCAGTGGTAGAGCCCCTGCCTAGACTCCCCCAGTGAGGGGCTGGGGTGTGACTCAGTGATAGAGCACCTGTCTAGAATCCCCCAGTGAGGGGCTGGAGATATGGCTCAGTGGTAGAGCACCTGCCTAGAATCCCCCAGTGAGGGGCTGGAGTGTGGCTCAGTGGTAGAGCACCTGCCTAGAATCCCCCAGTGAGGGGCTGGGGTGTGGCTCAGTGATAGAGCACCTGCCTAGAATCCCCCAGTGAGGGGCTGGGGTGTGGCTCAGTGGTAGAGCACCTGCATAGAATCCCCCAGTGAGGGGCTGGGGTGTGACTCAGTGGTAGAACCATTGAGTAATATGCAGGAAGGAGGCCCTGGGTACAATCTAAGAAAGAAAATGGATGAGGAAGGCAGAACAGGCTGGGTTTGCATTCTCAGGAACGTTTACCACAACAGGGGACAGGAAGCAAGTCCCCCAGATGACTACCTGACATGCACTCTGCAGTTTACCCATCCTAAGTGGTAAAAGATGGAGTTGCCTAGCAACAAAGTGGAAGAAGCTGGAATGAAGAGACAGCTGGGATTTCTAGATTGGTCCAGTGGGGATGGTAGTTCTGGAAGGAACAACACGCGGGCCACCAGGAGTGTGTGTGTGTGGGGGGGGGGGGGGAGTCCTAAGAAGGCTGGGCCTTCAATGCCAATAACAAAAATGGTCATCCTTGAACCCTATAGGAAGATTACCCTCAAAGTCCCAGGATCAGAAAGCTGAGTAAAGACCCTGAAACTGAACGTAAGCCGCTGTTACTATAACAGATACCCAGGAGCATCGCAGGGGAGGGGCGGCTTACTTTGGCTCACAGCCTCAGGGGTTAAAGGTCAGCTGGCTCCTTAGTTCCTCAACTCAGGCAGGACATGGTGATGGGAGCAAGGGATGGAATAAACACCTCAGGTCATGACGGCCAAAATGAAGGGAGAGACCGTAGCTAAGACAGAGTCCGTAGGGGCTGCAGAGACGGCTCGGAGGTTAAGAACACTTGTTGCTCTTGCAAAGGAACGCGCTGGGTGCCCAGCACCTACACAGCAGCTCCCACCTGCCTGTAAGTCCAGCTCCAGAAAATCCAACAACCTCTTCTCCAGGGCTTGGGGACCTTGGAGAGGTTCCTGGAGACCACGAGGTCACCCTAAACTCATGGGGCACCATTTGAAAGTATCTTTCCCCTCAGCCTCCTTGACCAGCCCCAGAAAGAATGACCCTGGGGATCCCCAAGAATGCTATTTAAGACTCCCCCCTGGACCACCCCTCTCCGATCTTCCCATCTGTCACGTGCACACTGATCAGCCGCCTGTACCCCTAGCTTCAGTGGGTGGGAGCATGATCCAACAGCCTCTGTGATACAGTAGATCCCCAGGGAGGGCTGTGGACAGGCCCAGGAGTCCGAGGCTAGCCCGTGCTACATGAGACGCTATCTCAGAAGGAAAGGAGGGAAGGAAGGAAGGAAGGAAGGAAGGAAGGAAGGAAGGAAGGAAGGAAAGAGAAAACAAAAAAAAGAAATGCTTACCTGCTTTTCTCCCCTCAGCCCGAGGCTGCCATGGGACCAAAGCCATGAATGGTGCCACCCCCGGCTCCGCCGCCGCCCCCCGCCCCAGTCCCGGACTGGCGGCATTTCTGTGAGCTGCAGGCACAGGTGGCTGCCGTGGACTTCGCTCACAAGTTCTGCCGCTTCCTTCGGGACAACCCAACCTACGACACGCCTGACGCGGGGACCTCCTTCTCCCGCCACTTTGCCGCCAACTTCTTGGCCGTGTTCAGCGAGGAGGTGCGCCGCGTGCTGGGGACAGCAGCGGACACCATGGAGCCCGAGCCTGCCGTGACCTCGGTCACATCGGCGCTCAAGGCTGCGGCCTATGGCCACTCCCGCAGCTCCGAGGACGTGTCTGCCCATGCGGCCACCAAGGCCCGTGTCCGCAAGGGCTTCTCACTGCGCAACATGAGCCTGTGCGTGGTGGACGGAGTGCGCGACCTGTGGCACCGGCGCGCGTCCCCGGAGCCCGATGCTGGGGTCACTCCGAGGGTCGCCGAGCCTGCATCCGAGCCTCGGGACAAGTGGACACGGCGCCTGAGGTTGGCACGGACCCTGGCGGCCAAGGTGGAGTTAGTGGACATCCAGCGTGAGGGCGCACTGCGCTTCATGGTGGCAGACGACGCGGCCTCGGGTCCCGGGGGCGCCGCACAGTGGCAGAAGTGTCGCCTGCTTCTGCGAAGGGCCGTGGCTGGGGAGCGCTTCCGCCTGGAGTTCTTCGTACCACCCAAGGTTGGTATCCTGGTGCATGTTCTTCCCCATCACTCACGGGGACCCAGTCCCCTGCACAGCCTGAGGGATCTGCAGGCCGGTGACAGGTGGGTGACTGGGACTGCTATGGGGGTTGTGTGGCCTGATCCGATTGACAGTTTTTTGTACAGAGGGCACCCCAAGTCGAGATGTAGCATGTGAAGGCAGGGAGTAACAAGGTGCATTTCAGACATGTCCCCCAGAGGCCTGTGTCCTGCTCCGTGGCAATCAGACATCTGCTCCCCTGCCAGGCTCCAGCTGAGCCCTGCCCGGGGGCCCCTTCCTTCCCATCAAGAGGAAGAGATGGTCTCTACCTGCTACTACCATTTTGCATTCCACTTTGAGTCCACTGGCCCCTGGCCCTGTTGTCAAGCAAAGCCCTCCTGTGGTAGGGGACAGGGAAGCTTAAGGTCTGCTTCTGGGAGGCAAATGTAACTGGCTTGAAAAGTAGAGGTGCTGGGGGTGTAGCTCAGTAGGTAGAGGCCAGAGTTCTAGCACCAGCACCCCATAATCCCCGAGTGGTAGCGCACTTGGAAACAGGAGGATCGGAAGTTCAAGGTTATCCTCGGCTACATAGCAAGGTGGAAGCTAGTCTGGTCTGCATGAAACTCCGTCTGGAAAGAAGGGAACAGCAGAAACTTCGAGGAGGGGTGTGGCCTGCCTGCTGTCACACGGACAGTGGATGGCAGAAGGAGGTTAATTATACATCACCACTCAGACGGTCACCAGAATGAAAGGAGGGCATAGAGTCCCTTCAGGACTGGTATGGCAACTGGTAACACCCCAAGACCTGCCCACCCCAGGGTCAGTCTCCCCCGGTGCCCTCCTAGACACCTGAGTCAGTGTACTTGCCCTCCCAGGCTCCCCTCAAGGTGCCAGAGTGAGAGCTACCCAAAGCGAGATGCTGTGGGCTACTCCCAGAATGCCCTGGTGAAGAGCTCTTACCCCAAGCCCCAATACCTCCCAAGGGCTTTTACCCACCCCCAACTTTAAGCCCCTGAAAAAAATACCACTAAACTCAAGTCTACAGACAGAGAGACCAAAGCCTGGGGGCGGGGGTGGCTTGTCCAGGGTCACCCAAAGGGCAGGGGCAGAGGCCCAAGGTTTCACTGCCTCCAGCTCTGAGTGGCAGTCCCAGCTGCCGCTCTCTAAATAGCTGTGCCTGTTTCCCTGGGGGAGAGGACAGGGCAGCTGGCACCCTCCCCGTCTCTCCATTGATCCCTGCAGAGCCCTCCAATTTACTGCTGGCAGAAGGGAGGGATCCCGAGGGATCACTGAGCCCGTCCTTCCTCAACTCAACTAAGACAACAGGTTTCCTAGTCCTTGATCTTGCTTCAGGCTCTGCGAACATCAGAGCCTAGTAGAACACTTGGGAGTGAGCCATGGAAGTTTGGATTATAGGTAACTGCCTATAATCCCAGTATTGGGGAGGTAGAGGCAGGAGGATCCTTGTCTACATAGCAAGTTAAATGCCTATCTGAGCTACATGATACTATATCTAAAAAGGGGAGAGAGAGAGAGAGAGAGAGAGAGAGAGAGAGAGAGAGAGAGAGCAGGTCAGTTTAGCTGGGTTTTAGAAACCACACGTCCAAGGTCAGGAAGCCCCGCCCCTCTACCTCTGTGAAGGCGTTCTCCGCTTCTCACAGAGGGGCAGACATTGGAGAAGGAAATAGCCATCTGTAGAAGAGGTCAACTGTCAACATAGAGTGACCTCACTTTATAACAACCCATTCTGGTTAGAAAACCAGGTTCCCCGAGAACTACATTAATCGCCTCCCAACATAGCAGCACAAACGACCAACCATCTTCCACTATGCCCTGCCTCTTAAAGGGTCCACTAACTTGAAAAATAAATTAATGTTTATTTATTGGGGGGATACTCATGTGGAGGTCACGAGACAACCTGTGGGAGCCAGTTCCTTCCTTCTACCATGTGGGTCTTGGGATCAACTCAGGAGGCAGAGTCAGGCGGATCTCTGTGAGTTCAAGGCCAGCCGGGTCTACAGAGCAAGTTCTAGGACAGCCAGAGCTACATAGAGAAACCCTGTCTTGGAAAACAAACAAAAACAAACGCAGGTCATCAGGCTTGGTGGCAGACCCCTTTACACACTGAGCTGTCTAGCCAGCCCTGCGATGTTACTAGTGTTTTTGTTTTGAGACAGGGTCTCATGTAGATCAGGCAGGCCTTGAACATCCCTTGTGACCTTGGATAACCTTGAACTTCTAGTTCTCCTGCTTTTCATCTGCGGTGTGCTGGGATTATAGGCATTTATCATCACACCCAGGGTTTGTGGTGCTGGGGATCAAACCCAGGGCTTCGTGAGTGCTGGGTCAGCACCCACTACTGCCTGTCACCCATCTACCAATCCGGATCTCCCTGGTCCCTTGGAGTCAGCGGTAGCGGAGGGCAGGCACTAGGGCGCTTGGATCTGCGGGTTCGGAGGGCACTAGGGCACTTGGATCTGCGGGGTCGGAGGGCACTAGGGCGCTCGGATCTGCGGGGTCGGAGGGCACTAGGGCGCTCGGATCTGCGGGGTCGGAGGGCACTAGGGCGCTTGGATCTGCGGGGTCGGAGGGCACTAGGGCGCTTGGATCTGCGGGGTCGGAGGGCACTAGGGCGCTTGGATCTGCGGGTTCAGGGTGTTCCTGGGGGCTTCACATTTCCTCTTTCATAGCTCTCGCTGTCTCTGCCCAAGTCAGGTCTCTAAACTCCTGCGCCCTCACCTGTGTGCGTAGCATCGACTGAACCCCAAGTCCTCTCACAGCACCCAGAGAGCAATGAAATTAGCCCTCTGCCACTGGGGAAGCCACTGGGAAAGTCATCACACTGGATGGATTCACAGGGGAGCTCCTGGGTCCCCGAGGTGGGGGAGTTTGGACTGCAGAAGTGGTCAGTGGGTAACAGGAGCTAAGTGACTGAAGGTAACCAAAGTAAAGATGGGGAGAAGCAGGTAAAATGGGGATGTAGCTCAGTGGTTAAGAGCATCCACTGCTCTTCCAGAGGATTTGGGTTCAATTCCCAGCACCTACATGGCAGCTCACAGCTGTCTCCAACTCCAAGATCTGACACCCTCACACAGACATTCATGCAGGCAAAATACTAATGCAAATAAAATTTTTGTTTGTTTGTTTGTTTTCGAGACAGAGTTTCTCTGTGTAGTTTTGGTGCCTGTCCTGGAACTCACTTTGTAGACCAGACTGGCCTTGAACTCACAGAGATCTGCCTGCCTCTGCCTCCCAAGTGCTGGGATTAAAGGCGTGCACCACCACCGCCCAGCTGCAAATAAAATTTTAAAATAAATTAAAAAAAAAAAACCCACAGGGGAAAAAAATAGGAAGAGGCAGGTAAAGCTGGGGATGTGGCTCCGTCATAAAGCACTTGCCTAGGATGCCCCAGTGAGAGGCAGGGATGTAACTCAGTGTTAGAGGCCCTGGATTCCACCCCAGTACTGGGGGGTGAGAGGCAAGTGGGGGGCAGCTACAGCTACCTCAGAACTGATGGCCTCGGACGGACATCAGGCTGAGAGCAGGAACACAGCCCAACTGAAGGCGCCATTATGAACCTTCCTGCTCTCTCTGCCCCGGAGGGCCAACCCCCGCCACAGGCTGGTGTGACGATGTGATCAGCTAAGCCCATCCGTCACTGCTATAAGCCCAGCCCAGGGCCCGCTGGACAGTGTCCAGGGTGGCCAAGAATTCCCACTCACCAGATAGGACTCCCTTCCTTTTCCTCCTCAGAAAGTCCCTGTCCCAGAGCCCAAGCCCTGCCGGGAATGTCAGCCTCAGGCCAGTCCAGGGAGGTGCAGGGGGGTGTAGCCAGGAGCTGTGGAGCAGAGCGTAAAGGGGCCTGCATGGAGCGACCCTACTGAGGAGCCCTGCTGACTGTCCTGGTTTAACCCCGTGATGGTAGCATTGGGGTGCTGGTTTCCTTCTCCTCAGCCCACACGTAGCTCCCGAGCCCCTTTCTGAGGTGAGAGCTGTGCTCCAGAAAATCTCATACAAAGCAGGAAGCCACTTTATTCTGGGAGCCATACCCACCCCACCCCTTCACTGGGTGGAATTCGTAAGTGCTCTACCACTGAGCCACACCCCAGCCCCTCACTGGGGGATTCTAGGCAGGTGCTCTACCACTGAGCCACACCCCAGCCCCTCACTGGGGGATTCTAGGCAGGGGCTCTACCACTGAGCCACACCCCAGCCCCTCACTGGGGGATTCTAGGCAGGGGCTCTACCACTGACCCACAGCCCAGCCCCTCACTGGGGGATTCTAGGCAGGGGCTCTACCACTGAGCCACACCCCAGCCCCTCACTGGGGGATTCTAGGCAGGGGCTCTACCACTGAGCCACACCCCAGCCCCTCACTGGGGGATTCTAGGCAGGGGCTCTACCACTGAGCCACACCCCAGCCCCTCACTGGGGGATTCTAGGCAGGGGCTCTACCACTGAGCCACACCCCAGCCCCTCACTGGGGGATTCTAGGCAGGGGCTCTACCACTGACCCACAGCCCAGCCCCTCACTGGGGGATTCTAGGCAGGTGCTCTACCACTGACCCACAGCCCAGCCCCTCACTGGGGGATTCTAGGCAGGGGCTCTACCACTGAGCCACACCCCGGCCCCTCACTGGGGGATTCTAGGCAGGGGCTCTACCACTGACCCACAGCCCAGCCCCTCACTGGGGGATTCTAGGCAGGGGCTCTACCACTGAGCCACACCCCGGCCCCTCACTGGGGGATTCTAGGCAGGGGCTCTACCACTGACCCACAGCCCAGCCCCTCACTGGGGGATTCTAGGCAGGGGCTCTACCACTGAGCCACACCCCGGCCCCTCACTGGGGGATTCTAGGCAGGGGCTCTACCACTGAGCCACACCCCAGCCCCTCACTGGGGGATTCTAGGCAGGTGCTCTACCACTGAGCCACACCCCAGCCCCTCACTGGGGGATTTTAGGCAGGTGCTCTACCACTGAGCTACACCCCAGCCCCTCACTGGGGGATTCTAGGCAGGGGCTCTACCACTGAGCCACACCCCAGCCCCTCACTGGGGGATTCTAGGCAGGGGCTCTACCACTGAGCCACACCCCAGCCCCTCACTGGGGGATTCTAGGCAGGTGCTCTACCACTGAGCCACACTCCCAGCCCCTCACTGGGGGATTCTAGGCAGGGGCACTACCACTGAGCCACACCCCAGCCCCTCACTGGTGGATTCTAGGCAGGGGCTCTACCACTAAGCTACACCCCAGCCCCTCACTGGAGGTCATTTGATACAGCATATAGCCCAAGCTGGCCTGGACTCACTGTAGGTTTCTATGCTATGATCTACATAGTGAATTCCAGGCCAGCCAGAGCTATATTGTAACACAAATGTTGAAAGGTCTTATTAATTTAAAAAAAAAAAAAAAAAAAAAAAAAAACTGGAGCCAGATATTGGGGTAAAAGCTGAATGATCAGAGAAAGCCAGCCACCTTCTTACCTTTACAAAATCCTCAGCCTCAAGAGAGAGAGAGTTCCTGTTTCCTCAGGCCTTATATACTTTTTTCTGTCCAGACATCACTTCCTGGGATTAAAGGCATGTGCCACCACTGCCTGCCTGGCTCTGTTTCCAGTGTGGCCTTGAACTCACAGAGATCCGGATGTATCTCTGCCTCCTGAGTGATAGGATTAAGGGTATGTGCCACCACGGTTTGACCTCCATGTCTAATCTAGTGGCTGGCTGTCCTCCGATCCCCAGGCAAGTTTATTAGGGTACACAATATATCACCACACTATATAGTGAGACCTTGTCTCAAAAAGAAAAATAATAATTTTTTTGTGCCAAATGTGGTGCTCCATTTGTACAACCCCAGAACTCAGGAAACTCGGGAAGGATTGCCCCAAGCTCAAGCCAACCTGGGCTACACAGTGGGTTAGCCTGTGCTATGGATTGAGACCCGGTAGCCAAAAGCCAAGGGCTTGGGTTGTGGCTCAGTGGTGGAGCCCTTGCCTAGAATCCCCCAGTGAGGGGCTGGGAGTGTGGCTCAGTGGTAGAGCACCTGCCTAGAATCCCCAGGGGCTCTGTGGTAGAGAGCTTGTCCAGCTGCATGATGCTCTGGGCAAAATTCCCAGTACCAAAAGGAAAGAGAAAGAGAAAGGAAAGAAAGGGAATGCAGGAGGCTGAGAAGAGAAGGGGGATCATCGTATGGAGTAGTGCACTGGGTGGAGGGTGGGCCAAGGAGCACTCACAGATCACAGGCTTGGGGTTCAGGGATTGGAGACTCAGCAGTACCAACCAGTCTCTAACTTGCTGTGACCGCAGGAGGAGGGTTCTTGCTGTCTCCCTCAATGTCCCCATCTCTAAAACGGGGTTGGTAACACATTCACACCAGCAGGAACTTGGCAGTCTTGGCGGCCGGGACCCACATATGCTGGAAAGTGGGGTGGGAAGTACGGAGAGGGTCTCCTGATTCCTCCAAGGGCCTCCTCCCACCGTTCCTTCCTCTGGCCTCCCAGGCTTCCAGACCCAAGGTCAGCATCCCCCTGTCGGCCATCATTGAGGTCAGAACCACCATGCCCCTGGAAATGCCCGAGAAAGACAACACGTTCGTGCTCAAGGTAAGATCCCACTGCGGCCGCCAAGGTCTGTAACCCACAGCCCTAGTGGGTTACACAGCTTGAGCTCATTATAGGGGTGCAAGTTAGACCATCAAAGGGGGGGGGCAACCAGGAGGGGGTTCCCACGAGAGGCACCCACGACAGGTGTCCATCACCTAGGGAGGGCTTGGGTCTGGGTCTGAGTCCTAGAGTCATGCATCCCCACATGGCTGGCCACCTGAGTCTCCTCCCATTTCTTATTTTTAAATTATATTTGTTGTTCTTGTTGTTGTCGTTGTTGTTGTTTCGAGACAGGGTTTCTCTATGTAGCCCTGGCTGTCCTGGAACTAGCTCTGTAGACCAGGCCAGCCTTGAACTCACGGAGATCCTCCTGGCTCTGTCTCCCAAGCGCTGGGATCAAAGGCATGCACCACCGCTGCCCGGCCAGTAGGCTGTTTTTTAAACCAATGAGAGTAACACATATTCACAGCGTACAAAGATTGTTCCACAGTAGGTCAGTAAAATGCTTGTCTTGCAAGCATAAGGACCTGACTTCAGTCCCCAAAACCCAGGTGTGTGTGGGGGTGGGGGGAATGCTAAGTGTGGTGCTTCCCCTGGGAATCAAACCCAGCCTGTGAAGCCTGGCGGCAGGCACCTTCACCCACTGAACCGTCTCGCCAGCCCAGCCCAGTTCCCCATTCCTTCTTGGGTCTGAGTAAAGATCATTAGCGCTCCCTCCCCCTCTGGAGCCAGACACACCCACCTCACAGCTTGTTGAAGTTATGCAAATGTCCACAGAGTGTGGGAACAGCCAGGTCCCTACAGAAGACACAAAGACATGGGCCACCCCAGGGGCCCTGGGATCCCAGGTCCTTTCTCCAGCCCCACAGCAATGGATTGGCCTGCGGGAGCTGCTAAGGACATGGGTCCAGGCTGCTAGGGTTGTGGTCTGGGCTTCCGGGAAGGAACTAGACCATGAATCGGAGTCCTTCCAGGAGGCCGGCTCCTCCTGCTTGAAGCTGGGGCTCACAGCCCCCACCCTTCTGGCAAGCTCTTACTGAGCTTGTGTTTATACAAGCCACTGATTCTTTTATTCATTGGGTAAATGTGTGCCAACTCTGTGTCCTGAGTTGTCCCCTCAAGACTGGTAGCTGGGGACCCAGCCGCTGTCCATCTGGTATTCTCAGCTGCTGGGTGGTCCTCAGGCACCCCTGAGGCAGAAGGACTCCCCTGCCTGCCCCACCGTGAGCCCATTGGAAAAAAGAAGGCCTGCCAGGGTGTCCTCTTAGACCAATGCTACATCGTGACAGAGTACACAGGACAGGGAACCAAGAACAGGGAGACTGGGCATCTGGTGAACCCGGGTTCAGGTCTCAGCGGCTGCTGGCTGCTGTGGGACTTTTGAGCAAGTTGCTCCCTCTCTGAACACAAGGCTTCTTGTCTATAAAATCTGTGTTTTGCTGGGAGGTAATAACGCACACCTTGAATCCCAGCACTCAGGAGGCAGAAGCAGGCAGATCTCTGTGAGTTCCAGGACACCCACGATTGTTATACAGAGAAACCCTGTCTCAGAAAACAATAACAAAAAAAGGTGTTGTACACAGCCTCCTTCCCAGGGTTGTCGGGAACTCAATGGACAGGGTACAAAGACCATCGTCCGCCACGTGGCCACAGCAATCAAATCGCAGTCGCAAGGCCTGGGCGCCCCTCAACTCTGTGCCGAGCCAGCCTGCCCTCCCCACTCGACCTGAACCCTACCTGGGATGCCAGGACATGGGCTGAGCATGCTGGGTCTCCAGCCGCACACCCTGGGCCTCCAGAGCCTGGCATCTCCTCCCCTGTGTGGGCTTCAGGCTGCTGCCCTAACCCTGACTTGGGTGATCTTCATACCCATGAGACCTAACATAGGGGTGGGCAAAGCCAGAGGAACCCTTCTGCTCACTGGTCCTGGGGTGCTGAGCCCCCACCCCGCAGTGGAGGAGGCTTGACCAGGGCCCCTCTCATCCAGGTGGAGAACGGAGCAGAGTACATTCTGGAGACGATAGACTCCCTGCAGAAGCACTCATGGGTGGCTGACATCCAGGGCTGTGTGGATCCTGGGTGAGTATTCTGGCCCCGAGCACAGGGGAGGGACAGGTGGGTGTGTGCACCCTGTCCCTTCCCAGAGACCCGGCTTCCAGGCAGGGCGAGTACTGAACTAGAGCCAGGATCAGTTATTCCCAAGAGAGGCAGGAGGATCAGGAGCCTAGGGTCATCCTCAGCTACGTAGCTAGCGCAAGGCTAGCCTGGGCTACAGAAGCCCCTATCTCAAAAAAACCAAATAAGCAAACAAAACCCCCAAGTAACAACAAAATGACTAGGCCAGATAGAGGATGTCAAGACTTCCACGGTGTCTAACCCAGGGCTCTGTGTATGCTACCCGTGTGCTCCACCACACCTCTCATCACAAGTAGGATTTGGGGGGCTGGAGAGACGGCCCAGCAGTACTGCTCTCCCAGAGCTGAGTTCAGTTGCCAGCCCCCACATCAGGCAGTTCACAGTTACCTGTAATGCCAGCTCCAGGGGATCGGTTGCCTTTGACCTCCTTCTGGCACCCACATGCGCCTCTCCACTCATGGGCACATATTTTTATAGAAAAGAGTTGGATTTTGATGAGGAAGCTGGTAGGCTGAGGGCACTCTGGAGTCATGTTTGGTGACGTGGTTGGCACGTCTGGTCAGTTAGGTACAGGAAGAGGATGACTCCACTGTCCAGAAGAGATGCCCTGGGGGGGGGGGGGTTCACCCAGCTGAGCACTTGGCAGTGGTTTCTCTGGCTAATAGGATGAGGTGGGGGGGGGGTGCTTTCTAATTAACAGATTCATTTAAATAAAGCTCAGTTAGAGTCCTAAGTGCCTCGCGGCCCTCAGCCCCAAAGTGCTTGCCAATCA
Source organism: Peromyscus eremicus (assembly GCF_949786415.1). Taxonomy (NCBI): domain Eukaryota; kingdom Metazoa; phylum Chordata; class Mammalia; order Rodentia; family Cricetidae; genus Peromyscus; species Peromyscus eremicus. Next base: position 25,844,093 of record NC_081438.1, on the reverse strand, counting down.
CTCCCCTATTGCTCTGATGGCCATCTGCTCCAGAGACTTTCCCAAAGCCGGGAGACCTGTTTTAGAGCCGGGAGGGCCTCAAAGGGGCTGCCCAGCCTCCACAGATCACCACACTGCCCTCCACTGGAAGGTATCCGTGGGCTCCCAGGAATGAGCCACAACCAGGGAACACGATGCTCCCGGCGGTCTCAGGGGTGGGTCGCTCACACCGTGGCCACAGAGGGCGAGGGAGGGAAAGGACTTGATGTTCTGTAAGCAGCCCAGGGTCCTAGCCCAGGCCCCGTGGCAAGATGTGCTGTGCCTTCTCGACTCCGCAGGGACAGCGAGGAAGACACGGGGCCGTCCTGTGCTCGGGGCGGCTGTCTGGCCAGCCGCGTGACCTCCTGCAGCTGTGAGTTCCTGGCAGAAGGTAGGTGGGGATCGGGCTGGCTGGAGTCATGGGGGACAAGTGTTGGAGGGCAGATGAGAGACACGCTTCTCCCCCTGTTTACCCCGCAGCAGACATGTCCCGGCCCCCAGACACGACGACAGCAGTGGGTGCCGTGGTGACAGCCCCACACAGCAGAGCGCGTGACACCGTGGGAGAGTCCCTGGCCCACGTCCCCCTGGAGACTTTCCTTCAAACCCTGGAGTCTTCAGGTGGTGGTGTCAGTGACAGCACTAACACAGGTGCCACTGGGGTTCCCCGCCCCCTCTACAGGGACCCCTGTGGATCCTCAGGAGTGGTGACATTTCAACCAATTGTGTCAACCGTGGTCCTGGCTTTTGCAAGCCCGTGTGGGCACCTGGGCTTCCCCGCTGTGCCTGGTTTCTATAGAGCCTCAAAGACATGGGGGGTGGGGATGGCACACGCCTGTAATCCCAGCACTCAGAAGGCTAAAGCATGGAGATCTGCATAGGTTCAAGGCTAGCCTGGGCTACATAGTGAGACGTAGCGAAAAGAAGAAGAAAGAGAAAGAGACAGACAGACATGGAAAGGGAGGGAGGTAAGTTCTTCCGATAGAAAGAGGCACAAAAGGCAGCTTTGGTGGCACAAGCCTGTAACCCAGCACTTGGGTTGTAGGGGCCGGAGCTAAATGTCTGAAGAGGTAGTTCACTGGTTAGGAGCGATTGCCTTCTTCCAGAGAACCCGTGTTGTGGACTATCACGTTAACCGTGTAAAGATGTTACATCTGTTTATGCTGCATTTCTTTAATCATGTAAAGATGTGTTGCATCTGTCTCACCTTGCCTGCCTAAGGCACCTGATTGGTCTCATAAAGAGCTGAACGGCCAATAGCTACGCAGGAGAGGGCCAGGCGGGGGCTGGCGGGCAGAGAGAATAAGCAGGAGGAGGAAGCTAAGTTCTAGAGAAAGGGAGAAGAGAATGAGGAAAAAAGAAAGAAAGATACCCAGGGCCAGCCAGTCAGACACAAGAGTTGGACATACAGAAGGAAAGAAAGGTTAAAAAAAAACCTGAGGCAAACATAGATGAAGAGAAACGGGTTAAATTAAGTTATAAGAGCTAGCAAGAAACAACCGTAAGAGAAGGCCAAGCATTCATGACTAATAATAAGTCCCTGTGTCATGATTTGGGAGCTGGTTGGTGGCCCAAGAGAAAGCCTGTTACACACCTGAGTTTGGTTTCCTGCACCCATGTAGGGCAGCTCACACCTGCCTGTGACTCCAGCTCTGGGGGATCTGATGCCCTCTTCTGGTCTCCCCCGAATGCACATGCACACACGTGCACACACGTGCACACACAGACACCTACATATGCACATAAACAGAAGGACATAATGGAACCAGGTGGGAAAAAGACTTGGCTTCTTCTTAGGTTTGCTGCTGACTTGCGTATGCTCCTTCCCTATGCCTCAGTTTACCTCAAGTCTAACTAGACGTGGTCAGTCAGCTCTCTGCCTAGGTCTCATATTCAAATGGCAGTTTACCCATGTGAACAAGATACAGCTCCCCATCTCTCGTTGACTGACTTGTCTTCCTTCTGTCCCTCGTGCTATTACAACCGACCCAGGGGACGAGGGAGCCGAGCTGGACACTGATGCCGAGACTGAGCTGGAACTCTCTGACTACCCCTGGTTCCATGGGACACTGTCCCGAGTGAAAGCTGCCCAGCTGGTGCTGGCCGGTGGGCCCCGGAACCACGGCCTCTTCGTGATCCGCCAAAGCGAGACTCGGCCTGGGGAGTGTGTGCTGACCTTCAACTTCCAGGGCAAGGCCAAGGCAAGTGTGTGGGGGCTGGGGGTGACAGGGGAGGTGGACTGAGGTGGCCCAGATCCTAAGTAAGGCTCATCACTTGCTGGTGACCAAGCCCACTCGAAAAGCGAGCCTCTCTGAGAAGTTAGCTTTGCAGCCAGATGTGCATGCCTGTAGTCCTAGCACTTCAGAAGATGAGGCAGGAGGATTGACAAGAATGAGAAACAAGTCTGGGCTGCATAGCAAGTGCCTCTCCCATGAGGAGCCTGTACCTGCACTTGGTATCTTACTTTCTTCTAAGGCATTCATTTTCTCTCCTAATCCTGATGCTTACAATATATAAACCATCAATAACGAAATCGCCAACCACAGCAACAAACCCCCAAATCGGGACTTGGTGTTGCACACCTGTAATCCCAGCACCCAGGCAGTAGAGACAGGAGGATCAGGAGTTCAAGGTCATCCTTGGCTACATATTGAATTCAAGGCCAGCCTGTGCTACATGAGACTCTGCTCAATAGATAAATGAATGAATGAATAAAGGGCCAGCAAGAAGGCTCACCAGGAAAGGCACCTGCAGCCAAGCTTCACTGCCTGAGTTTGATCCCCAGGACCCACATGATGGGAGGAGAGAACTGACTCCTATAAGTTGTTCTCTGAGCTCCCAAATGCAGTGTGGGGCTTATGTACATATGTACACACAAAGATAGATAGATAGATAGATAGATAGATAGATAGATAGATAGATAGATAATGATAGATAGATAGATAATGATAGATAGATAGATAAGATAGATAGATAATGATAGATAGATAGATGATAGATAGATACATAACATACATAGATAAATACATAGGTAGATACATATATAGACAGATCATACATAATACATACATAGATACATAAATACATAAATAGATAGATACATATAGATAGATACATAAATAGATAGATAGATACACAAATAGATACATAGATACATAGATAGATAGATAGACAGACACACACATACATACATACATACATACAGAGATACATAGATAGATACACAAATAGATACATAGATACATATATAGATAGATAGACACATACATACATACGTACAGAGATACATAGATAGATACATAGATACATGGATAGATGTTATTTTAAAAATTAATAAAAATTAAAAAGGACAAAAGTCAAGCAGTTTGGGGCATGACAGTGTGGTAGGGGTGGGCAGGAGTCACTGTGCCCTGCCCACACTCACCCCATGTTTCCAATAAGGAAGTAGACCCAGCCTTAGCTCCTTCCAGGGTATCATTCCCCAGTAGCCCCATAGCACCCCAAGTTTCCTGCCCCTGACCTGCAGCTGATGGTCATGGCCACCCTCATGTCTGACTGGGCCCCCAGCAGCCCTCCGGCCTACTCTTTTGAGAGTGCTGGCCAGCTGTGGATGTGTGGAGGAGGCTGAGTCTCCCTAGGGACACTACCTTGTCAGTTCCTTGGACAACCAGGCACTTAATGTCACCCCTGGTGGCTGGTAATTGACATCTTGGCGAGCACTACTAACCCTGGAGGCCTTGATCTCACTCACCCATGCCCAGGCTTGGACAGGATGGTGCCTTGTCCACCAGGGCTCAAGGAGGGGGAAGCAGGGCAGGCATGAGATGACCTTTGACCTGGGCTTTCTTCTAGCCGGGCGGCTGTTGTCTCAGAGTGGGCAAAGCAGGCCTGACATCAGAGACCTGTGGCCCACTACTGAAGACTGTGGGTCTGTGGCCCCTTACACTGAGCCTCCTGCCTAGGTCAACACACTCAGGGGACTGGAGAGGAGCAAGTCATTGCTAAGAGGCACCTGCCATCATTCCACACCTCTGGGTCACCTGAGATCCTCTCTCTAAGACAAAACAAATATTCAAAAGGACAGATTGATTCCGGGGTGAGGACAGATGTCTGCAGCCTTCCATCACAGCCCATCTCCCATACCTACCACAGGAGTGACCCACCCTCAGATAGGACTCAGTGTGAGGACCCCCAGCATGACACAGCACCATATGGTCTCCGTGGGACTGATGCCTAGTCATCCAACAACCCCGAACTTGCCAAGCGGGTAGCCAGCCCAGGACCCCACCGCTAACCGTTCCTATTTGTGCCCACAGCACCTTCGCCTGTCTCTGAACGGTCACGGCCAGTGCCATGTCCAGCATCTGTGGTTCCAGTCTGTCTTTGACATGCTACGACACTTCCACACCCACCCCATACCCCTGGAGTCAGGGGGGTCCGCTGATATCACCCTCAGAAGCTATGTGCGTGCGCAGGGCCCGCCTCCTGGTAAGATGCCACCATCTGGAGCCTGATCTACGGTTCGGTTGATAGAGGGTTTGCCTGGTAATGCTCGGGGCCGGGTTCGATCCCCAGCACTCCATAAACAGGGTGCAGTGGGGCACTCCGGTAATCCCAGCCCTCTGGAGGCGAAGGCAAGAGGATCAGGAGTTCAAGGGCATCCTTTGCAACACAGTGATTTAAAGGCCAGAGGATATGTTAGACCCAGACTCAAAACCCTTCACCTGGACACCCCAAGTCACCCGGGGTGGGTTCCAGAAGTCCTGCAAGGTTAGAGTTCAGCACCCAGTTTTTGAGGGTCACACTGGTGGGGTGCCTAGCCTAGGCTGGAAAGGCATTTGTGTTTGCATACTCTCTCCTGACTCCCCGAATGGTCTGGACCACATCATCCCTCCCTGGGTTCCCCACATCTGTCTGACGCGGGCTGGCTTTGGAGGGTGAAGTTCGGGCGTCCAGGGCTGGATGCTGACCAACACGGCCTCTCATTGCAGACCCAGGACCAGCGCCCAACACTGCGGCCCCGGTCCCCACCTGCTGGACCGAGCCGGCTAGCCAGCACTACTTCTCCAGCCTGGCCACGACCACCTGCCCACCCACCTCACCTTCCAATGGCGCTGGAGCATCATCGTCATCTGGCTCATCATCCTCGGCCACGTCCCTGCCGCCACGCCCGGCCGAGGGGCCACTCAGTGCGCGCAGCCGCAGCAACAGCTCAGAGCATCTGCTGGAGGCTGCGTCTGGAGCCACGGAAGAGCCCACGGAGGCCACGCTGGGCCGAGCTCGCGCTGTGGAGAACCAGTACTCCTTTTACTAGCTGCCACGCCCATCACAGCAGGCCGACAACACCTGAGGTCTGTCCCGCCCACCAACAGCCTGGAAAGCCCATGATGGTCAGGAACGCCCAAGGATGGCTGGGGACAACTACCCATGGTCTATCAAGCCCAAGACAGACGGGCGGCTAGCCACACCTAGCAACTTCATCCCCCAGGGGCCCACTAAGACCATCTAGGACAGGCCAAGTCTATCCATGGTCGATCAAACCCATGATTTCAAGCCCCTCCCACTGGTGGTTGGCCACGCCCACCCCAGCTATGTCTATGAGGCTGATCAAATCTACCGCAGGCAGCTCACTGGTAACTAATTCTGTGACTTCAGGCCCTGCCCACTGATGGTCGGTCACTCTCACTGTGGCAACCATTGACAGACAGCCTGCCTCGCCCATGAAGGCCTACAACCTCAGACCCAGCCCACCGGTGTTGGGTCACTTCCGCCAACAGCCCGACCAGTCCGTGATGGTGGGCCACGCCCATCATGCCAGGCCTGCCAGTGGTCGGCCTAGCCCTGGGCAGCCTGCCACGCCCACCGGCCCCAGCCCGATGCTGGGGGGAAAGCCAAGCTCTTCAGTGAAGACAAACTATTAAAGAGCCTGTTTTAGGGACTACACCCCGCTCTCCTGCTGTCTTTTTTGCTGTGAGATCCCGTGCAAGGAAGTGGTCTCTCAAGGTCTGGAACTGCCACTTAGCTTAGGAGAGGCAGCTGGGGGCGGGGCAGGGACTCGGGAGGGGACTGAAGTGGAACTAGGAGAGAAAAGAGAGAATTTGAAGAACGGAACCAGAGCTGGAGATAGGGCTCAGTTGGTAGAGTGTTTGTGCCTAGCAGGCAGGCTTCCTGGGTTCCATCCCCAGCACCTCATAAACAGGATGTGGTAACGCATGCCTGGAATTCCAGCGCTAACAAGGTGGAACGAGGAGGATCAGAAGTTCAAGGCCATCCTCAGCTAAATGGCAAATCTCAGGCCAGCCTGAGCTACATGAGGCCCTGTCTCAGAAGGGAAGGGAAGGGAGAGGAGACACCCACAGTAGTGATGCTGAGTGACTTGAAGGCCAAGGGGAGGAGCTGGGTCCTGGTTAGGACAGTAAGGATGTCCTTGGACAGGTCAACAAAGGCCTTCCAGGGTAGACTGCGTGCTGGGAAAGGAATTTCCCACCTTAGCCTGTTGGGGGATTGAGCAACAGGAGACACTGGGTGTCCCAGCTCTGATGCAGATGATTGAGAAACGGCCTAGAGTGACCTCCCGTGACCTCCCACTAGCAGAGCCACAGCTGACACCCCCCAGCTTGCTCACATAGCCACCTCTGAGAAGGACCCTCATCCTACAGAGCCAAGGCTTATTCTCTCCTTCCCCAACCAGACCCACAGATCTTGCAGGGCCTGAGCTAGCCATGATGTACACCGCAGCTCTCAAAAACAGTGAAAGACTCCAGAGTGGCAGCTGAGGCACCCACAGCTGCTTCCCCATAAGGGGTGCGTGAGTACCCTGGGGTGGCTGCCAGGAAGTGACAGAATGACAGCGCATACTGCTAAGCACAGGCAGGGAGGAACACGAGCACGATGCTGAGTCAGCTTTCAGCACCTCTGTCTGGTTGCGCCTGGAGCCCCATAGTGCTAAGACAACTGCAAGTCTCCATCATGCCTTGAGAGAAGAAGGGGTCTGGAGCAAACGTATGGAGAGCTGTCTGTCATCTTTTTCAGAATTGGGACCTAGAATATGAGAAAGTGAGAAAGGTGCCTGCCTTAAAGACAGAGCGAAGAGCTAGGGATAGAGCTCAGTGGTAGAGCACCTGCCTAGAATCCCCCAGTGAGGGGCTGGGGTGTGGCTCTATGTTAGAGCACCTGCCTAGAATCCCCCAGTGAGAGGCTGGGGTGTGGCTCAGTGGTAGAGCACCTGCCTAGAATCCCCCAGTGAGGGGCTGGGGTGTGGCTCAGTGGTAGAGCACCTGCCTAGAATCCCCCAGTGAGGGGCTGGGGTGTGGCTCAGTGGTAGAGCACCTGCCTAGAATCCCCCAGTGAGGGGCTGGGGTGTGGCTCAGTGGTAGAGCCCCTGCCTAGAATCCCCCAGTGAGGGGCTGGGGTGTGGCTCAGTGGTAGAGCCCCTGCCTAGAATCCCCCAGTGAGGGGCTGGGGTGTGGCTCAGTGATAGAGCCCCTGCCTAGAATCCCCCAGTGAGGGGCTGGGGTGTGGCTCAGTGGTAGAGTACCTGCCTAGACTCCCCCAGTGAGGGGCTGGGGTGTGGCTCAGTGGTAGATCACCTGCCTAGAATCCCCCAGTGAGGGGCTGGGGTGTGGCTCAGTGGTAGAGCACCTGCCTAGAATCCCCCAGTGAGGGGCTGGGGGCGTGGCTCAGTGGTAGATCACCTGCCTAGAATCCCCCAGTGAGGGACTGGGGTGTGACTCAGTGGTAGAGCCCCTGCCTAGAATCCCCCAGTGAGGGGCTGGGGTGTGGCTCAGTGGTAGAGCACCTGCCTAGAATCCCCCAGTGAGGGGCTGGGGTGTGGCTCAGTGGTAGATCACCTGCCTAGAATCCCCCAGTGAGGGGCTGGGGTGTGGCTCAGTGGTAGAGCACCTGCCTAGAATCCCCCAGTGAGGGGCTGGGGTGTGACTCAGTGGTAGAGCACCTGCCTAGAATCCCCCAGTGAGGGGCTGGGGTGTGGCTCAGTGGTAGATCACCTGCCTAGAATCCCCCAGTGAGGGGCTGGGGTGTGGCTCAGTGGTAGAGCACCTGCCTAGAATCCCCCAGTGAGGGGCTGGGGTGTGGCTCAGTGGTAGATCACCTGCCTAGAATCCCCCAGTGAGGGACTGGGGTGTGGCTCAGTGGTAGAGCACCTGCCTAGAATCCCCCAGTGAGGGGCTGGGGTGTGGCTCAGTGGTAGAGCACCTGCCTAGAATCCCCCAGTGAGGGGCTGGGGTGTGGCTCAGTAGAGCACTACCATGTGCCCCAGCCCTGCAAAAAGAAGAGGATGAGGAGGGGATGAATCAGGCCCTTTTTCCTGTGACTTTTTTTCCTCCAAGATTTATTTTTAAGTGCATGTGAAGGGGGGGGGGGGGGATGTGCATATGCCCAGGGCCAGAAGATGGCATCAATTCCCTTGTGCTGGAAACTGAACTCAGGTCCTCCTCAAGAGCTGGAAGCTCTCACTCTCTCTCTCCATCTGTGTGGTCCCCTGTGGTGTCCTTGTTAACCTGGATCCAGGAGGCCACATGTGGGCGATAACAAGGTGGTCCTCGGCTCTCCCAAAGGTCACAACAGGAATAGTACAAGCAGTAAGGGACTCTGATGTAGTGTGACAAGACCCTCACACCTGTCACTCACGGTGCTGCTTTCGGGGACCACAGCGGCGACACAGCTGGCAGTAGCATCTCTAAGGTGTCTTCGTTTGTCCCTCAATGAGCATTCAGATCCCTGGCTGTGTGCCAGGCAAGGCTCATGGGACGACCGGGCAGACAGCCAGACCAAGCCATTACAGCATGGTGGTCAACCACAGAGGGCTGGGCTGGGCCCTGGGACCACATGTGCTCTGCCTAATGGCACCGGGGCTTGGGAGTGGGAGCTTCTGGCTCAAGGGGCAGCAGGTGGAGAGAGCCCTGAATGCCAGGTCGAAGAGTTTGGTGTGAAAGAGAAAGCAATCCAAATGCCTGTGCCTATCAGAAATGGGAACTGGTGTCTGGGATGTGCTGCCGTTGGTAGAGGGCCTTGCCTGCCACACACAAAGCCTTGGGGTCCACCCACAGCACCATGCACACGGGATATGGTGGTGAGTGCCTATAATCTCAGAACTCAGTTCTGGAGGAGGGTTAGCCTCAGCTACATAGTGTGTTTGAGGCCAGCCTGGGCTTCCTTAAATATATCACAGAAAAAAGAGAATGAGCAATTGAGAGCAAGAGGGAGAGAGAGGGAGAGAGAGAGGGAGAGAGATAGAGAGAGAGAGAGAGAGAGAGAGAGAGAGAGAGAGAGAGAGAGAGAGAAAGAGGGAGGGAGGGAGGGAGAGAGAAGTCAGGCATGTATGTAATTGGAACACTCGGGGAAAAAGATCACAGGTTCAAGGCTAGCCTTTTTGATGCTCTCTCAAAAAGAGGGAGGTTGCTGGAGAGATGCCAAGTGCTTAAGAGCACCGGTTGCTTTCCCAGAGGACCAGGGTTTGATCCCCAGCACACTCCGTGGCGGCTCACAACCATCTGTAATTCCAGTTCCCGAGGATCCGATGCCCTCTTCTGGCCTCGTCAGCCACTGCATGCACATGGTGCACAGACATACATGCACATAAAATACACATGAAAATAAATAAATAAAATATTTTTAAACAGAGAGCAAGCTCTATCAGGGTGACACCGGCCTGAGATCTCAGCACTTGGCTGGGAGGTGGAGGTAAAGGGATCAGAGGTTCAAAGTCATCCTTGGCCACACAGCAATGGGAGACCAGCCTGGGATACCGGAGACCCTAAGTCAAACAAATAATCAAAGAGAACTAGCTCCTGCAGAAAAAGGAAACAGAAATGATCAATAACTTTCCGTCGTTGTTGTTTTTGAGACAGGGTTTCCCTGTGTGTAGCCCTGGCTGTCCTGGAACTCACCCCATCGACCAAGCTGTCCTTGAACTCACAGAGATCTGCCTGTCTCTGCCTCCCAAGTGCTGGGGTTAAAGGCAAGTGCCACCACTGCCTGACCCAAAAATTATTTTTAAATGCAAATTCAAATCAGTTTGAGACACTACCTCACTCCAGTCAGAGTGGCTAGCATCAAAACTCTGACAGCAGGCCGGGCGGTGGTAGCACACGCCTTTAATCCCCGCACTTGGGAGGCAGAGCCAGGTGGATCTTTGTGAGTTCGAGGCCAGCCTGGTCTACAGAGTGAGTTCCAGGACAGGCACCAAAACTACATGGAGAAACCCTGTCTCGAAAAAACAAAAGAACAAAAACAAACAAATAAATAAATAAATAAATAAATAAATAAATAAATAAATAAAACTCTGACAACAAATGTTAGAGAGGATGTGGAGAGAGGAACCTTTACAGCTAGTGGGGGCGCAAATTGACTCAGCCATTGTGGAAATGAGTTCGGAGATGCCTCAAAAAATTAAAAATGGAACTACCCTATGACCTAGCTATTTCCCTCGTGGACACGTCCCCAGAGAGCCCCAGAGCCTACCACAGAGACGCCTGCAACCCCATGCTCCCTGTGGCTCTGTTCACTACAGCCGAGGACGGGAACCAGCTGGCTGTCCATCACCAGGAGACTAGTTAAGGACAACCTGATGCACACGGCAACTGGGAACAGTATTCGTCTCTAAAGAAAAATGGGTGGGTTTAGAATATAATGGCAAGTGAGGACACCCAAGAACAGAGAGAAAGAAAAGGCATGCATCTTCTCCCTCACACTGGATCCTTGCCCGTACTGGATACACGTGAACAAGCACACGTGTCAGTAGAGAAAGCGCACGCAGTAAGGAGAACAAGAAAGGAGGCTTCGGGTGGTCAAGTGGATGGGACACAGAGGGAGGGCTCAGCATCAGGAAAGAGCAGGAAGTTCATGACTCTTCTGGGTTTCCTTCTCTCACGCATTGTTTTGGTTTTGTGTGTGTGCTGCATAAAGGCATTAGGTGGAATTAATGGCGAACGTGTCCAGTGTGACGCTCCACCGCTCAGAATGGCTCTTTCGTTTCGTTTTGAAACAGAGTCCCACTGTGTGTCTCTGGCTGGCCTGGAACTCACAGAGATCTGCCTGCCTCTGCCTCCGTGCTCTGATCAACGGTGTGTGCCAACTGTGCCCAGCTGCAGAATGTCTGTGCCAGTTCAGTGAGATGGGTAGACTTTGGGTCTGGGCCAGAGGCTCTTTGGGAGGCTGTGTTCATCAAGCTGCATGATATCTTTTATCTGCAAGTTCTTTACAATAAAGTGATTTTTATACATAAAAAGCAAACAAATGAAAGAAAAAAATCGGTGAGAGGTTACGAGGCTCTGGGGAAGGCAGTTATTTCTTAATAGTTACTGGGCTTCTGCCTGGGTGATGAAAGGGTTTTGAAACGGCCAGTGGGGACTGTTACACAACATCACGAATGTCATTAATGTCACTGGCTGTACTGTCCTCCTTTGTCTCTGGGGACACGTGCCTAGACCCCTGGTCGATGCCTGAAAACCTCCTGAGTCTTGATAGAGCACATATTTCCTGTACATACATATGATAAAGTTTAACTTACAAATCATGAATCATGCGGGCTGACAAGATGGTTTAGTGGGTAAAGGTGCTTGCTGCCAAACCCAACGACCTGAGTTATACCCCCGGGACCCACATGGTGGAAGGGGAGAACTGACTCTGTTATCCTCTGTCCTCTATAGGTTTCCTGTGGCACAAGGGCCCCCTTCACTCACACATAGATGCACACAAACTAAATAATTAAAATGTAACAGAAATTTAGATAGGCATAATGAAAGATTAGCCGTAATTAATAATTAAATAGAAAAATAACATAGTTCTATAATAAAAGTTATTCTCTGGAGCCGGGCGGCAGCGGTGGCATACTTCTTTAATCCCAGCACTTGGAAGGCAGAGCCAGACGGATCTCTGTGAGTTCGAAGCCAGCCTGGTCTACAGAGTGAGATCCAGGACAGGCACCAAAACTACACGGAGAAACCCTGTCTCTGAAAAAAAAAAGTTACTGTGTCTTTGTCTCTCTCTCTTTCTCTTTCATAAACCAGGTTGGCCTTGAACTCACAGGTTCACCTGCCTCCGCCTTTCAAATGCTGGGATTAAAGGCCTGGATCAACTCTTCTCTTTTTTTATGATTTCATTTTTAAAAAAGATTTATTATGTATACAGTGCTCTGTCTGCATGCACACCAGAAGAGGCATCAGATCTCATTATAGATGTGAGCAGCCATGTGGTTGCTGGGAATTGAACTCAGGTCCTCTAGAAGAACAGCCAGTGCTCTTAACCTCTGAGCCATATGATTTCATTTTATTCACATGTGTGTGTGTGTGTGTGTGTGTGTGTACATGGGTGCACGTGTGTGTGTAAGTGTACTTCTGTAAGTGTCCACAGATGCCCCATGAGAGTGAAAGGAGAGAATCCTTGAAGCTAGAGTTGTAAGAATCTGTGAGTCATCTGATGTGCGTGGTAGGATCTGAACTCAGGTCCTCGTGATTGAGCAGCAAGAGATTTTAAGGCCTGAGTCATCTCTACAGCCGCTATTGCACATTTTCCAATGACCAAAGAGGAACCTAGGAGCCATCCTGCACCGCAGCCCCAGCTGCTACGGGAAGACTGAGGCAGCGAATCCCAGCATTCGGGGGGTTGGAAGGAGTTGAGGTCATCCTCCGCTGCGTAGGAAATTTGAGGCCGGCCTGGACTCGATGAGACCCACTTTCAAATAAGCAAACAATAAAGAGCTAGTTGGGAACAAAGACAAGAGAGATGGGAGACAATGGATTTTTTTTATTATTGTAAACGATGCAGTCAAGAAGACAGTTGAAAATGCACGCATGGGGTGGGGGCTGAAGAGATGGCTCAGTGGTTAAGAGCACTGACTGCTCTTTCAGAGGACCTGGGTTCAAGTCCCAGCACCCACATGGCGGCTCACAACTGTCTGTAACTCCAAGATCTGACACCCTCACACAGTCATACATGCAGCAAAACACCAGTGCAAATAAAATAAAAATAAATAAATTATATTTTATAAAAGGAAAAGAAAATGCACACACTGGCCCATTCTGTACTCATGAGGCTAGACTGAATGCTCTCAAGCTCCAGGCTAGCCCGAACTATATGTCAGGATCTTGTCTCAACGAAGGCAGGGAGGGAAATAGAGAAGAATACTTTACAATGACAAGTTACAGAGCCAAGTCAACAAGTGCAGGACTTACCAAGAGGGATTTAAGCTGATCTAGCATCCCCAACATCCACTCAGCTTCCTTTAAGTACATAAAGAGTAACAGAAGGCAAAGGTTAGGTATGTATCCCAGCAGTATAGCACCTGCCTAGACTCCCCCAGTGAGGGGCTGGGGTGTGGCTCAGTGGTAGAGTACCTGCCTAGACTCCCCCAGTGAGGGGCGGGGGTGTGGCTCAGTGGTAGAGCCCCTGCCTAGAATCCCCCAGTGAGGGGCTGGGGTGTGGCTCAGTGGTAGAGCCCCTGCCTAGAATCCCCCAGTGAGGGGCTGGGGTGTGGCTCAGTGGTAGAGCACCTGCCTAGAATCCCCCAGTGAGGGGCTGGGGTGTGGTTCAGTGGTGAGAACCTGCCTAGAATCCCCCAGTGAGGGGCCGGGGTGTGGCTCAGTGGTAGATCACCTGCCTAGAATCCCCCAGTGAGGGGCTGGGGTGTGGCTCTACTTAAGAGCCCCTGCCTACCGTGTATAAGCCACTGGGCTCCAAATCCAACACCACACAGCAAACAGATGGGCGCTTGCAGAAGGGGAAGGAGGACTATGGTCAGGCTGAGCTACTTCAGGATGGCAAGCAGAGCTTCTGCGCTGTGTTGGAGAGCAAGACACACTCCTGAAAACAAGGAAGAAGACTTGTCTCTGTCTTGTGTCTGAAAAGCCAATGTCACCTGGGAACTCAGGACAGGAAGGGCTGCATTAGAAGAGGCTGTCTTGAGGATTCCCTGTGGGTCCCCTCACCAGAAGGTCCTCAGAAAGACCTAGCATGGCGTCCCTAAAAGGTAGATAAAGTCCCGGCAAGTGAAGAGGTCAGCTCTAGTGTTTAGCGGGACCCAGGGGCCGAGCAAGGTACCATCTCATACCTCCTCCTGCACCCTCCCTTCTGCCCCTACTGCAGCCAGGAGAGATGCCTGGAAGAGATGTGAACAGTCTTAGCCCTCGTTAGGGAAATAGTTCCCCCGACACGTCCTGGCCACCATACTGGTCTCTACACGGCCTTTGCAGGTGGAGCTCAAACATGGAAAGCCTGAGGCTAGGCTGAGAGCCCAAGCTTTTCCAGAGGGCAGGAAACCTCCGAGGATCCTCCTCTCTTCCAGGAAGGCTAAGGCCAACCTCCACCCCATTCCTTCTTAGTGGTGTTCTCTCTCTCTTATTTCATTTTGACACAGGGCGCCATGTAGCTCAGACTGACCTTGACCTATGTATCTGGGGATGACCTTGAACTTATGCTCTACCTCCCGGGTGCCAGGATTAGATTACAGGCCAGGCCCCTCCCGCAGGTTCTCCGTCCTCCTGTCCACCCTCCTGTTGCGGAGCCTCCGTCTGCTCTATGTAAATAACAAACAGCCTGAATCTAAAAAGAGCTGTTTATTTCATCCCCAGGCAAATCTGTGGGTCCCGCTGGACACCCTCGAATGACTCTGAGTCAGAAGTGGATCTGAGGTGGGTGTGGTGATGCACCCACTATCCCCAGCACCTAGGAGGCTGAGACAATAGGGTCATGAGTTCCAGACCAGCCTGAGCTACATTTGAAAAAAAAAATGACGAGGACACAGTTTCTCCATCACCTGTGACATTGTGTCCACCGTGGGGCATGGCCAACATGAAGGCCATCACTAATTGGGGCCTCTAGACCTCCCAACACCTCAACTGGGAAGTCAAATGAACCTTTCTTCCTCCTCCCTTCTCTCTCTCTTCTCTTTTTGATATAGGGTGTCATATAGATTGAACTTCAACTTCCTATGTAGCATAAAGATCTTAAACTACCTATCCTCCTGTCTCTACATCCCAAGTGCTTGGATTACAGCTGCATACCACCATGTCTGGAGGATCAAACCCAGAACCCTATGCATACTAGACCAGCATGCTAACAACTGAGCTCTGTCTCCAGCCTCTTATTTATTTGGCTGGGTGTTTGTTTGTTTGGGGGTGTGGGTCTTGGTTTTTTGGTTGTTTTGCTTTGCTTCTGCTTTTTTAAGACAAGGTCTCACTGTGTACTCTTAGTTGTCCTGGAACTCACGATGTAGACCAGGCTAGCCTCAAACTCACAGTTATGCCTACCTCTGCCTCTTCAGTGACAGGATTAGTGGCAGGTGTCCTGTCGCCATACCCAGCTTGCTTGATTTTGAGAGGAGGATTTACATAGCCAAGGCTGGTTTTGAACTCCCAATTTTCCTGTTTTGATCTTCCCAGTGTTGGGATTATAACAACATGCCATTCCTGACACTGTTTTTAATTTCCTTTTTTTTTTAATTTTTAAAATTACATTTAACTTCCATGCAAGCCTGCGTGTGTGTGTGTGTGTGTGTGTGTGTGTGTGTGTGTGTGTCTCACAGCACACAGAAGACAACTTTTAGAAGTCAGGTCTCTCTTCCCACAGTGTACAGCCTGGGTATCAAACTCAGTTGAATAGTCTTGACAGTGAGTTCTTTAACCCATTAAGCCGTCTTGCTGGCTCCTCCCTTTTTTTTTTTTTTTAAAGCTGATTTTTGTTGTTGGTTTGGTTTGGTATTTTGTATTTTGTTTTTTGAGACAGGATTCCCCTTAGGTAGCCTTGGCTGTCCTGGAACTCGCTCTGTAGACCAGGCTGGCCTCGAACTCACAGAGATCTACTTGCCTCTTCCTCCCGAGTGCTGGGATTAAAGGCATGTGCCACCACTGCCTGGCTTGTTTCTTTGTTTTTTAAGGGTAACAGTATTGTGTTTGAAAGGCTCCTACCAGCCAACACTGCAACAATCTGGACTAAAACAGAATATGACATCAATAAATGAAACATCAAATGTACTACAGTCTAATGAAAAGAAAACTCTCAGACTTGCTCCCTAGGGACACACAGCAAACCTCCGGACCAGCATTCCTCAGGCATCACAATCAGAGAGCCTGAGAAATCACCACAGCTAAAAGCACTAAAGGCTATGGCAATGAACTGTCAGGTGGTATCCTGATGTCATATCAGGTCAGAACATGCCTGCCAGAGTGCACTAGAATAGAGGGCACCACGTGATTGTCCACGTGGTCCCCATATAAACTCTGTGATTTGAATCTGTGTAATGTACTGGGGTCTGTTTTGCCCATTCTCCTCTGGTTTTCATTGCAGTGCTAGGAATGGAACCCAGGGCCTTGCATGTGGTACACAAGCACTCTGCCACTGAGCCACACCCCAGCCCCTCACTGGGGGATTCTAGGCAGGTGCTCTGCCACTGAGCCACACCCCAGCCCCTCACTGGGGGATTCTAGGCTGGTGCTCTACCACTGAGTCACACCCCCAGCCCCTCACTGGGGGATTCTAGGCAGGTGCTCTACCACTGAGCCACACCCCAGCCCCTCACTGGAGGATTTTAGGCAGGTGCCTCTACCAGAACCCCTACTTATGCCCCAGTGAGGAGATGGGTGTGTGGTTCAGTGGTAGTGCACCTGCCTACAATCCCCTAGTGAGGGGCTGGGGTGTGGCTAGGTAGAGCTCTTGTATAACATGTGTTAGGCTCTGGGTTCAACCCCTGGTACAAAAAAAAATGAATGAATGAAAGAAAGAAAGAAAGAAAGAAAGAAAGAAAGAAAGAAAGAAGGAAAGACACCCCCTCACAGCTCCAACAATAGAGCAGAGAAGATGCCCCACCCTGCCCCATCACACGGTACTCCGACCACACTTAACTTCTGCTTTCCACAGGTTTGACCTGTCCCTGGGGAGAGACCTGCATGAAGCTGAGTGGTAAGAGGGAGATGAGAGACGCACAATGGCTGGTGTTTCCCCCTCGACACTGGGCAGGAGAGCTGAGGGCAGCTCCGGGCGAGGAAGGAGAGCCAGGGCATAAAGTTCAGACAAGGCGTGGGATTACCTAGTGACATTAGGACAGTGAATAGGGACAAAGGGCAGGGGGACTAGAGAGATGACCTAGCAGGGATGATCAGGTACTGCTCCCGGGGAGAACCCAAGTTCAGTTCCAAGCACCCACATCAGGAGGCTCACAACTGCCTTGTAACTCCAGCTCCAGGGGACCTGACACCTGTGGCCTCTGCTGGCACCCACACTAATGTGTATATACCCACACAAGACACAGAGAGAGACCGGTAACTAATAATGACAATAATAAATATATATTTTTAGAGTTGTATGTATATAGATGTTTTGCCTGCATATGGATCAGAAAAGGGTGTCAGATCTCCTGGAACTAGAGTTGTGAGTCCACATATAGATGTAGACTCATGTAAACGTGTGTGTGTGTGTGTGTGTGTGTGTGTGTGTGTGTATTAGATTCATGTAAAACTGTGTGTGTGTGTGTGTGTGTGTGTGTTTCTTGGGATCAACGTTAGAACTTTACACATGTTAACTAAGTGATCTATGACTGAATTACATTCCCACCACAGACCTCAAACTCATAATCTTCCAGTGTCAGGCTCCAAAGTAGCAGAGATTATAGGTCTGAACCACCAAGTCCTCCTCTATGTTCCTTTTTCATTTTTTTCTTTTGGAATTAGATTTATTTTTACTACTCCCAGAGAGGTCTGCCCGTTTAGAAAGGGCTGATGAGCCGGTTGGACAAGGGAACTGGGCTGCTTGAAAGCCTGAAAGCTTAACCAGCCAAATGCTTAACCAGGCCAAATGCTTCTAGTTCCTGGTCCTCACGCCTTTATTTAAAAAAGTATGTGTATGAGTGTTGTTTCCACATGTCTATGTGTGCATAATGGTGTGAAAAGAGATCAGAAGCGTGTTGGAAGCCTTGGAACCAGAGTTACGGATGTTTGTGAGCCATGCCATAGGTGCTGGGAACTGAACCTCTACAACAATGCTCTGAACTGTTCAGCCAGCTTTCCAGCCCCCTGACTCCCGTTTCTGGCCGTGGAAGGCACAGGCATGCACTCGGTATACATGTGTACATGTGTGCAGACAAAAAAATCCATGTACATTTAAAATGCTTTCTGGAATACTGAGATAGGCACAGTATAGGTAAAGGTGCTTGCCACCAAGCTGAGGACCTGAGTTCAATTCCTGGGACTCCCATAATTTGGCCTCTGACCTTCACAGGTGACTTCTCTCTCAGCCATTTCATTTTGTTGTTTGTTAGTTTTTTTTGAAGGGGGGCTTTTTTATTTTTAGATACAAGGGTTCACGTAGCTAAAGCTGGGTTTGATTTTATTAATAAGAACTTTTAAGATTCATGCTACAAACCACTGTGCATCTCTACAGCCCAATATCTGGTCAGTTTGAAATACTTTCTCCGGATGGGCAGTAGTGATGCACACCTTTAATCCTAGCAGAGGGAGAGGCAGGCAGATAGATCTCTGAGTTTGAGGCCAGCCTGGTCTACAGAGTTTTAGGACAGTCAGGGATACATAGAGAAACCCTGTCTCAAAAAGCAAAACAAAAACAAACAAAAATAAACAAGAACAACAACAAAAACCCCACACCTCTTCCCACTGATTGTTTCAAAGCTGCCTCTTCAGCTCTTAGTACACAGAGCAGATCTCAGGTCTTCTCTACGTGTCATATTCCCTACTGGGTAATACTTCTTGATGGAACCTTCCTAGCTGGGCCTCAGAGTAGAAAACCCTGAAGGGAGTGCCTGGAGACATACAATCCTTGCAGTCAAGCACACCTGAGATGTTCATCACCAGTCACCTCCACCACAAGGCTCCCTTCCAGACCTGCACACGACTTCCCTTTACTCCTTACTGCCTTTTATTTTATTTTTGAGACAGGGTCTCTTGTAGTTTATTCTGGCCTGAAGTTCACTGTGTAGCTGTGGTTGGCCTTGAATTCCTCTGCCTCTACTTCCCAAGAGCTAGGACTACCTGTATGCACCAGCAGGCCTTGGTCTCCTGGGGTTTTGACCTGTCTACTGGGATCCAGGTCTCAGTTTCCAGGCAGGAAGATAAAGCAGCACTCTGGATGGATTTGCAGGGACAGCGGGGTCTGGACGGCACTTTGCCGCCCTCTGGAGGCAGTGTGTATTAGTCTAGGTCCAAATCTTGTGAGGAGAACACAGAGGTGAAGAATAGGCGGACTCCACCAAGGATCAGAACCTCAGATCTGGCTTCAGCCTTGAGGAGACACCACGTAAACAGCCCTACGAGGATCTCATCCCATCCACCATGAGTCCTGTCACGACTCAGGCCCTCAAAGATCAAGAGACAGGCCACTGGATTTGTGTCTGTGTGACACTGAGCATTAGTTCTTGCTCTGTTTAATCAGCGTGATAGAAGGAGAGGAGGAGGAAGAGGAGCTGGGTGTGGTGGTGTGCGCCTTTAATCCCAGCACTCGGGAGGCAGAGGCAGGCGGATCTCTGTGAGTTCGAGGTTAGCCTGGTCTACAAATCAAGTTCCAGGACAGCCAGGACTGTTACACGGAGAAACCTTGTCTCGAAAAACCAAAATAAATAATTAAGTAAGTAAGTAAGTAAATGAATGAATGAATGAATGAATGAATGAATAAACAATAAAAATAAAAGAAAGAAAGAGAGAGAAAAAGAAAGAAACCTAACAGCTGCAAAGACCACCCAGTGCACATCCCACAGCCATGGTTGAGCATTGGGATTATGGCTGTTTTCAGGAAGAGGGTGTCAGGAAGGATTGTTAAGGGGTTTAGGCTTCTGGATAGTGATTTGGGGAGGATTTTTTTTTTTTTTTTTTTTGGTTTTTCAAGACAGGGTTTCTCTGTGCAGCTTTGCGCCTTTTCCTGGAACTCACTTGGTAGCCCAGGCTGGCCTCGAACTCACAGAGATCCGCCTGGCTCTGCCTCCCAAGTGCTGGGATTAAAGGCGTGCGCCACCACCGCCCGGCGAGGATTTAAGTAGGGGTGTAAGGGTGCTTTTCTTAGGACTAGATGTTATTAGGGAGTGGGGTCAGTTTGCTGATTATATTCTCCCCGCACCCCCCTACACACAGGGTTTCTCTGTGTAGCCATGGCTGTCCTGGAACTCACTCTGTAGCCCAGGCTGGCCTCAAACTCACAGAGATTTTCCTGCCTCTGCCTCCCAAATGCTGGGATTAAAGGCATGTGGGCCACCACCCGGGCCCTGGTTACATTTTTAAAATAATAATATTTACAGTACAGAAATTAGACCCTGGGACTTGCACATGCTAGGCAAGCATGCTCACTCTAAGTGACGCACCCAGCCCCCACTGATGGATTCTAGGCAAGTGCTCAGCCACTGAGCTTGACATGTAGAGATGGCTGGCCTTGAACATGGCTTGATATGGAACTTGATATGTAGACCAGGCTGGCCTTGAACTCATAAAGATCTGCTTGCCTCTGCCACCCGAGTGATGGGATTAAAGGTGTCTGCTATCACAACCGATGTCCTTAATTTTTTGAGACAAGGTCTTGCTATGTAGCCCTTGCTGACCTTAAATTTTCTATCCTCCTGCCTCTGCCTCCTAAATACTAAGATTACAGGTATGTGCTACTGTACTCAGCTGGATATTTGGATTTTTGGCTTTTGTTTCTTATGGTACTGGGGAGTATTAGAATATAGGCCTGGGCCTTTATGCCATACCTTAGAGCCTGAGTCAGGCATGCCTCCAGCAGCTCTCTCTGGGGCAGAGTTCACAATTAGTCCATGCTGCGACTTGGCAGCTCCCGATTTACAGTACCTTGCTCCTTTGCATTTTTTGTCACGTTCACCGTGCTGAGCTAGATCACATGATGCTAACCTTTCTGCTGCCCCAAAAAGGTTATAAAAAAGATCTTTTCTTTGTTCTAGGGATTTGGTCACTCCTCAGGGGGCGTTGCTTGGAAAAGTTATTCTGAATGCTATTTTCTAAAGAGGCCCCTGTGCACCCCTACACACACACACACATACACACACACACACACACACCCCTCCTCATGACCTCCCTCCCTCTTCCTATCTTTCTCTTATTCCCAGTTTTAGTTGCGTCCCTCTCCAGGCTTCAAAGGGAAACCTCTCATTCCCTTTAAGGCCCAATCATGTTCAGAGCTCCATATATTGTATTATTTCTGTCTAATGCTCCCCCTCCCATCTGGAGGTCCAATCAGCTCTGAGGCCCATTCATTACAATAGGCCTCTTGAAAGGTCTCGTTTCAGTCTCCTTAAATACAAACTATTGCTGTTATCCTCTCATCTTTTATCATCTGGATCTAACACAGTGCCTCACATGAGGTCCTCCAAACACTCTGCCAGCCGGGCGGTGGTGGCGCACGCCTTTAATCCCAGCACTTGGGAGGCAGAGCCAGGCAGATCTCTGTGAGTTCGAGGCCAGCCTGGGCTACCAAGTGAGTCCCAGGAAAGGCGCAAAGCTACACAGAGAAACCCTGTCTCGGAAAAAAAACAAAAAACAAAAAACAAAAAACACTGCCCGTGGACAGCCCCAGTTCCGTCATTCTCCATTACTATAGACAGTATGTAAAATTAGGTGGAGTCACCTTCAAGTGAAAGCCTCGAAGTGAATTCCCAGCCAGCTCCTAGACTGGAGTGGCAGCTTTCTTTATTCTCAGAAGGACTCATATACTCAGCCTCGACTGAGTGGCGCTGTACTTTCAGAGTGGCCAAGGTGACTGGCTGTCCCAAGAGTTCAGTTATGTTTTTGTGTTGTGTATAAGAAGATGATAAGGAATTCGGTGTGAGGCCAGGTGCAGAGGCCAGAGCTTCTAACCCCAGAAGATGGGCAAGCATGGCTCTGTCAGGCCTTGCCCTTCTCCCCCACTCTATCTGTCTTGCTAAAAACCATTAGATTACATTCCTAAAGCTAGCCACCAAGGTCTATTCCCTTATTTGACCTCTTCCTCCTCCTGAAACTGACCATTGAGGTCTAGCTATCAAAGTATTGAAGTTCAGCAATCAGAAGCCCCCTTTGGCTGCCATAATTAACATGCCCAATTAAAATTAAACAACTCATCCTAACATGGGGTTTCTCATTTTACCTTTATAAACCACCCTTTGCCTATGAGCATGTCTATCTCCCTCTATCCAAGTGCAGTCCCTTTGTTGTGCCCAGATCATGACCCACCAGAGAGACCACTAAAGATGAGCATGCCGGAATGCAAAAGCAAGGTTTAATTCTGGATATCCAATACAAGCCTAGGCAGGGACTTCGTCCAATACATCCAACGCAGTGGAGGCTGGAGGAAGTGCCCGCCTGTCTGCAAGCTCAGTTTTTAAAGGAAAAAAATCACAAGGTTACATCATTTAGGGGTGCTAGTATGGGTACAATTCTGATTGGCTTGCTTCTAGGGGCTTTCTAGAAATCATGGCTTAATCTTACTTCTAAGGGAGTGGTTGCCCACCACCATTTCTCATTGGCTGCCCTCAGGTGGGGGCATTTCTGTGGTCAGTTACCCTGGAAACCAGGGAGAGGACATTCCATAGTCCGGCAGTCATTACCTCATGACTACCTTGTGACTCTGTACTTTTACTCTTCCTGGTTTCTGGAATCTGGACTGACTTGTTTCAGTAACTATTGGCCTATTCCTAGAAGGAGAAATCTTAGGCCTTAGTTTTTGGGTGAAAGCATTTTGGTGTTATTACTAAGATGGCTCATTTTGGTCTCACACTTTGTCACCACAAGGCAAAGTCCCCTTCCCCCTCTCCCTTGTCCCCTTCCCCTTCTTCCTCTTCCTCTGTCTCCTGTCTTTGTCTCTTATTCCCTCCTTTTGTCCCTCTGGGGCAAATAAATCTCCCTTGTGCTGAAAACTTGGTCTTGGGGTGTCCTGAGCAGATTCTGGTCCCTACACCTCAGATGCTAGAGATGGACATCTACAACATCTTCTGAGAAAAGAAAAGGCCATTCAGCAGAGGGTAACATGAATGGCAGCCAACAAGGCCATAGGGACAGAGAGAGCTCTATAGGCTACCATCTAATCTGAATGACAGATGTGGAGCCAGAGGACTTGATTCAAGGCCTAATGTCTGAATACCCTGTGGACTAGGTGCACCACTGTCCTTTTTCACAAGGTCCGTCTATTTCTGTAGAAGGGGGCCTTGATTAAAAGCACACATGTGGTTCACCTCTGGAATCTCTGGGATGAAAGGGTCCTACACAAAGGCATGAAAACAAGTAGAAAGGAGCTTGGGTATTTCTTTCAGGCCGCAAGAATATATTATAGAGATTCAGCTGTGTGTTAAAGCTATTCCATGACTGGCCAAGAGTCCTGTCAAGAGGCAGGTGCTACCCAGCCTTTAACATTCCAGCTGTCTTCTACTATGAAATTCCTATGTGCTAAAATATTTTCAGACCTGCTGAACTTCTAGGTAACTTCCCTGCAGGAGCCAGTACCTGGATAAGGTCAAGTAAACAAAGTCAAGCTGGCAGGAGACTCATAGCTTTGTTTCTTGTGCAAATGAAGCCCAGACCATCCCCCTGACCCAAGGCCCAGTGGCTCTCTAGAGCAACTGACTGAGAACAAAAGAGGTTTTTACATATCTAGGTGAGAGGTAGAATAACATTCCTGAGGAGGCAGAGAACCTCGTGCCCAGGGAAAGAAAGGGCAGGCATTTTCTGTAGAAATGGACAGAACCGCATGGCGAGAGAGAAGAGAGGATGACAGAGGTTCCATAAAGGGTAAGCAGATCTCGAGTAGAGTTTTCTGAGTGC
The DNA here is from genome assembly GCF_949786415.1 of Peromyscus eremicus. Classification (NCBI taxonomy): domain Eukaryota; kingdom Metazoa; phylum Chordata; class Mammalia; order Rodentia; family Cricetidae; genus Peromyscus; species Peromyscus eremicus. The sequence goes on along the minus strand of NC_081438.1, from coordinate 25,820,319 downwards.
CAGGAGTAGAGAGCAGCAGAGATGGAGAAAGAGGATACAGAGGACGAAGATGAGGCTGGAAGCATAGGAGTTTAGTTGTTAGCAGGACTATGAGCTAGGGAGCTGGACAGAACTGCAGTTATGGAGATGGGATTTCATCCCAGAGAAATAGAGTAGACAGATATAGAGCTTGGTATGTCTAGAGTTATTCCTCCTGCCTTGAATGCCTGGTGGAGCTATAGCTGAATTGATAGAATTTTGTCTTAGAGGAATAAAGTTAACAGACATAAGAATATAGTATACGTAGATTTTTTTTCCCTGATATCCCATGCCAGATGTAGCTAACCCCCAGGAACCCTGGGTACTCCATAGTTATTAAAGGCACACATGGGAACCTGAAGATGTGCAGATGAACTAGGGTTGAAACTCCACTGAATTCTCATACATTTCTGTCATTTTCTTTCACTTCACCAGGCAACGGCATGTAGAGTTATGCTGCTATCCCCATTTTAGAGGTGTTAAAACTGAGTTTCAGTGACTGTCAGCAGCTTTACAATTGCAATTTTAAATTTTTTTTTTAGATTTTTTTTTTTTCATTGTATGTGTGCGAATGTTTTACCTATATGTATTTATGTCCACCATGAGCATGCCTGACGACGTAGGAAATCAGAAGAGGGCATCAGATCCCCTGGAATTGGAATCACAGGTAGTTTTGAGCCACCATGTGGGTACTGGAAACTGAACCTGGGTTTTCTGTAAGAGCAACAAGTGCTCTTAACTGCTGAATAATCTCGCCAACCCCACATATCAACCTTTATGGCCACAAAAACATCTATTAAGTAAATATGGAGGGAGATTTAATTCCTTTAGTTGGGACTGGGGATATGACTCAATTGGTAGAGTGCTTGCCTATTATGCCCAAGACCCTGGATTTGATCCCAAGTACTAGATATAACCTGGCATGGTGGCACAAACCTGTAATCCCATGGGAAGTAAAAGATCAGGAGTTCAAGGTTATCCTCTGCTATATAGAAAGTGTGAAGCCCACTAGTAGAAGCCCATGAACTGTGGACTGGTGGCTGTGGAGCCTCCATGGGACTGGACTAGGCCCCCTGGATACGGAGGATGGTTGTTTGGCTTGAACTGTTGGAGGGGGCACCCAGGCAGGAGGATCGGGATCTGTCCCTGGTACATGGGCAGGCTTCTGGGAATCTGGTGCCTGTGGTGTGATGCCTTGTGCAGCCTTGGTGCAGTGGGAAGGGGCTTGGACCTGCCTAGGCTCAGTGTGCCAGGCTCTGCTGACTCCCCATGGGAGACCTTAATTTGGGGGATGTGGGGATGAGGGGTGGCTTGGGAGAGAGGGCTGGGGGGTGGGAGGAGGGAGGAAGTGGGATCTGTGGGTGATATGTGGAGTGAGTAGAAAATTTCTTAATAAAAAAAATGAAAAAAAAAGTATGAAATCAACTTGGATACAGGAGACTCAGCCAAAAAGAGGGAGGAGCTTGAGAGATGGCTCAATTAATAAAGTGGCTGCCGTGCAAGCAGCAGGACATGAGTTCGGATCCTCAGAACATACATGAAAAGTCACATGCAGTTGTGAGCCTGTAGCCCCAACCTGGTGAAGACAGGCAGATCTCTGAGGATCCCCGGCCCATCAACCTAATCTAATCAGTGAGCCTCATATTGAGTGAGAGACGCTGTTTCAAAACATACAGCTGAAAGGTATGGAGAGATGGTTCAGTAAGTAAGAGCATTTGCTGTTTTTTGTTTGGGTTTGATTTGGTTTGGTTTGGTTTGGTTTTAGACAGGATCTCATTATGTAGCCCTGGCTGGCCTCAACCTCCCTATGTAGACCAGCAGGCTGGCATCAAACTCACAGAAATCCACCTACTTCTGCCTCCCAAGTGCTAGGATGAAAGACCTAGGCCATCACACAGGGCGTGTTTGCTGTTCTTGCAGAAAATTGGAATTCAGTTTCCAGCAGTCACTACAGGCAGCCTGTAACTCCATCTCTAGGAGTCTGGAGCCTCTGGCCTCTGTGTGAAATTGCACACATAGACATAAGCATGTAAGTAAAAATAAAATAAATCTTTAAAAAGAATGAAGGTGGAGAGTGACTGGGAAAGACAATTGATGTCAACCTCAGGACTCTACACACACATGCTTGCACATGTACTCATGTGCATACAGCACATGCACACAGAGAATTGTTGTGGCAGATTAATAGCATTGCCCATTCCCTGACTATGGGAACATGCTGGAGATTCAAGATTGCGACAGCAATGTGGCGGAAGTTCCGATTTTTGCCTGTGTGTCCCCACTCAGCAAGTCCAGTAAGTGTCTTCTAGAACTAATACTCATTCTTATCATGGCAGGGGCAAACAAGAGTCAAGTCACAGCAATGTAAGGGTGTTGTGTGGAAGCTCCCTTTCTATGCCCCCAACCAAAGAGCACAGAATCCATGAAAACAGGAAGGGATTACTGTGTCCCAACTGTTGAGGACTTAATGAGCTCCCCCAAATCCAAAACACTTTTTGTACTTTTTTTTTTTTTTTTTAAAGATTTATTTATTTATTATGTATACAATGTTCTGCCTGCATGTATGCCTGCAGGCCAGAAGAGGGCACTAGATTTCATTACAGATGGTTGGGAGCCACCATGTGGTTGCTGGGAATTGAACTCAGGACCTCTGGAAGAGCAGTCAGTGTTCTTAACCTCTGAGCCATCTCTCCAGCCCCCAAAAGGATTTATTTATTTTATTTTTCTAGATTTATTTATTTATTATGTATACAGTGCTGTGTCTGCATGGCCAGAAGAGGGCATCAGATCTCATTACAGATGGTTGTGAGCCACCATGTGGTTGCTGGGAATTGAACTCAGAACCTCTGGAAGAGCAGCCAGTGCTCTTAACCTCTGAGCCATCTCTCCAGCCCCTCTGAGCCATCTCTCCAGCCCCAAAGCCAGGTGATGGTGGCACACACCTTTAAAGGCAGAGCCGGGCAATGGCTCTGCTTTTTTTTTTTTTTTTTTTTTTTTTTAAGATTTATTTATTTATTATGTATACAGTGTACTTTTAAAATGTAAATCCAGCCTAAAGAAAAGCTCAGTGAATAAGATGCTCACCACCTAAGTTTGAGGATCTGAATTGGATCTCCTTAAAGCATAAAAAGCCATGTCTGTGTGCCACCACCACTTGAGAGGCAGAGGGAGGTGGATCCCTGTGAGTTTGACTCCAGTCTGGTCTACAAAGTGAGTTCCAGGACAGCCAGGACTGTTACACAGAGAAACATTGTCTCAAAAAAAAAAAAAAAAAAAGCCATGCCTGTGACCCCAGTGATAGGAAACAAAGACAGGAAGGATCCCTTGGGGTTACTGGCCAGTCAATGTAGCCAAATCAACAAGCTCCAAATCCTGTGAGTGACCCTGTCTCAAAAAGTGTGGTGGTCATGGGAGGCCAGTCCCCGTCCTGAACCGAAGCAGAGGAGGAGTGGACTGGGGGTTGGGGGAGGTGGGAGAAGGGAATGGGATGAAAGGAGGGAGGGGAAACCATGGTCAGGATGTAAAATAAATGAGAGGCGCAAAGCTACACAGAGAAACCCTGTCTCGAAAAACCAAAAAAAAAAAAAAAAAAAAAAAAAAAAAAAAAAATTATTAATAAATAAATAAAGTGAAGTAGAGAACAATTGAGAAAGACTCGATACTGACCCTTGGTTCCAAACATGCAGTTTCACAATGCAAGAGCAAACAGACACACAACCATACACAAGAGGTAAAACCTATCTGGAACTAATCATGTTTTGCTCTGAAAAACACACTTAGTTAAGAGGCTCTTGTGACTATATATAATATGACCTTCCCCTGTCCTATCCACCTGTAAGCCTGTAGTCTCACTGGGTGGGATAGCCTGGTTATTCCTTGAGATTAAAGCCCAGGCAACATTAAGGCTAACTCACTGTGTAAGGTCTTAGCCTATTAACGAAGGAATGCTTTTGTGAACCTTGTTCTGTGCAAGGTAATAACTTTCAGCATGAAGAAACAGGTACTCTGAGAACTGAGCTGAAGATGTGAAGGTACATACTGTGTGCTGGAAGTGCATCCTAACCTCTGACGTGTACCGAAGCATTCACTGCCTGCTGAACTTGGAATGGACAGATGACTCACAGCCAGGCGTAAGCTGAGTAACAGCCAGATGTAGCCCTGGTTGCAGATAGGAACAGTTGTTAACAAAAATACACTGAGCTGAAATTAATCACCCAGGTATTAGATACATACAGCCTTATCAATATTGAATTGCTTATCTTTTTCTGTGTCCCTACCAAGACAAAGTTTGTTCTTGCATAACAGTAAAGAAATCATTAGGCTCAGAAATAAATATAATCATGCTTATTGATCTGTTCCCAGTTTTAGTACAAAAGCCTGGACTCTGGGAATCCCATGAGAAGAGGCTGAGCCACCCATCCCCCATATGATAAATAAGGAGATGGATAAATGTGAAGAACAAAGAAGGAGACTTAATCCCTGACACCATATTGGGAACGGATAAAAGGATTCATTGACTGCAAGTCTGTCTCCTAAGGCCTAACAGGAGTTTTTGGATTGTGTGTGTCTATCTATCTGTCTGTCTGTATGTGTGTGTGTGTGTAGTATATGCATATGTGCGTGCAGTTGCACCCACCCTTATGAACAAAGGTGTCTTCCTCTATTGCTTCTACATTTTTGTATATACTTTTTAATTTTATTACATTTTAAAGTCTGTTTTGGGATGTGTGGGTGTGTGTTACAGCATGCATATGAAAATCAGACTGACAATTTATTCTCTCCTTTCACTGTGCAGGTCCCACAGATGGAACTCCAGTTTTCAGACTTGGCCACAAGTAACTTTATCCACTTGAGCATATTATATTAAAATTTCATAAGTCACAATCTTTTTTTAATATTTATTTTTAATCATGTATATGAGGACAAGAGTGCACATGAATGCAGTTGCGAATCCAGGCCAGAAGAGGGAGACAGATCCCCTGTAGCTGTAGTTACAGGTTGTAGTCCACAGTCAGAAGCAGAAGCTGGGAATGAGGTCCCCTGAAAGAGAAACACACACTCTTAGCCACTGAACCATCTCTCAGTCCCAACCCTTTCTGTTTGTAGATATACTCTTTTTTTTTTAAATGTGTATGAGTGTTTTGTCTGCGTGTGTGTATACACACTACACACATGCTTGTTTCCTGTGGAGGTTAAAATGAGTGTTGAAAGCCCTCAAATTGGAATTACAGATAGTTGTGAGCCATCATGTGGGTGCTAGAAACAGAGCCTAAGCATTCTGCAAGAGCAACACGTGCTCTTAACTGCTGACCCATCTCTCTAGTACTCCCCCCCGTTTTTAGTGTGTGTGTGTGTGTGTGTGTGTGTGTGTGTGCGCGCGCACACGCACGCATGCATGTGTGTATATGTACCCACACATGTATAAAGTGCATTTTATTAAGATAAGGTGTCTCACAGAACCAACTAAGTGGATTTCATAGGGGCTCACAGACTGAAGCAGCAATCACAGAGCCTGCATGGGTCTGTGCAAGGTCCTCTGCATGTCATAGTTGTTTAGTTTGGGGGTTTTGTGGGACTCCTAACAGTGGGAGTAGGCATTGTCGCCAACTTTCCCTGCACTTGGGACCCTTTTCTTCCTACTGGGTTGCCTCATTCAGCCTTGATACGAGGGTTTGTGCCTAGTCTTATTGCGTCTTGTTATGTCCTGTTCAGTTGATATCCCTAGGAGGCCTGCTCTTTTCTGAAGGGAAACGGAGGAGCAGTAGACCGGGGGTGGGAGGTAACTGGGAGGAGTGGAGTGAGGGAACACTGCGGTTGGGTTGTATTGTATGAGAGAAGAATAAAAATAAGTTATCATTGAATGTGAAAAAAAGATAAGGTCTCTCAATTGATAATTTTTAATTTGTCTGTATGTGGTGTACGTGCATGTGTGTGTGTTCATATCTGCATGTGTGGAGATGCACATGAGGTTAGGGAGGTTCATGCATGTGTGTGCACATGCCTGTGGAGGCCCGAGGTTGGTGCTGAGTGTCTTCTTTGTCATTCTCTACTTGTTCTAGTTTGACTTCTCTTGCTGTAATTCAAAACTCGGCCCAAAACCAACACAGGGAGGAAAGGATTGCTTGGCTTATATGTCCAGATCGCATCCACCTTTGAGGAAAGTCAGGCAGGATGCCACTCGGGAAAGCAGAGGCCGGAACTGTGGAGGGATGCTCCTGGCTGGCTTGCTCACTTGTTTGCTTGTAGACCCATGCTTAGTTTTATACAGCCTGGGACCACATGTCCAGAGAATGGTGCGGCCCACAGTGAAATGAGCCCTGCATCAATTAATAATCAAGACAATCACACACACACACACACACACACACACACACACTCACACACAGGTGCCCAGGCCAATAGTCTCTGGCAACTCCTCCGTTGAGGTTTTCCCTTCACACCACTCCGGGCTGAAAACTAAGACTAACCACCATTGCCTCATATACTGAAGCAGGAGTGGTCAGTTGAACCTGGAGAGAGTCAATATGGCTAGTCTCACTAGCCAGATGGCGCTAGGCATGCCCTGTTTCTTCCTTCCAAGGGTAGAATTACAGGAGGCCTGTCACACCCACATGAGTTCTGAGAATCTCAACTCCAGTTGTCATACTCGTGCTTAGAGCTTTGACTGCAGAGCCATCTCCACAGCCCTGGTTGTTTTCTTTAATTGTGCAGGTTAATAAGGTTTGCTCTGATACACAATATGCATCCTCCTTCTACCCCCCACCCTCTTTGCTCCCATCACCCACTTTTCAGTCTCTGATAATCCCTCCTCTATTTTCATGGTGTCACTGAGATCTGCAATAACCTCACATGCTCAAATATCAAGTGTGGCTCCCAGTGGGATAGCGTTGAGACACAAAGCCTTTGGGAAGTGATTGAGCACGAGGGCTCTGACCTCATCAGTGGATCAGCCCACCGATGGATCCATCGTTTCACGGGCTACTGGGAAGTGGTGGAGACTTTATCATGTGCTACTAATTGTGCTATTACCATCCCTTGCCAGGAAGGTCTGGCTGTGGGAGTTCCTAAAAGTCCAAGTCTGGACGTGAAAACAAGAATGGAAAAGAAGTGAAACATGAAAGTGATTATGTTTGATATAGTAAAGCCAGGAAGGAGCAGAAGGGATGCCAGCCACCCTCAGTTCTGTCTCCCAGGTAACATTGGTGGGGAATAAAAGGTAGGAGGCAAGAAGCGTGCGCGGTCAAGCAGTCTCGGCGTTTAGAAATTTTCTCTGGATTGACTACACACTATTGACAGCAGTAGGAATGCTGTTGTTGCCTGGGGGCAGTTTCGTCTCTAGTCAAAAGATGATTATTCGTCACACCTGCTCTTCTTGGAAGCCAAGGTCAATGGAGGAGAACGTGACTCACAGAAAAGGACAAGTCTGAACAGCAAGATGGAGCCGGTTCCCTTAGGGTTAGTGCAATGACTAGGGAATCCTAGACCGTGCTCCGGTCATGGGGAGCAGGATAACGTAAACCTTGTGGTTGACAACATGCTCATTATTGTGGCCCTGTAAATCCTGAAAATATCTTAATAACCTTGGTGTCTTCAACCTTGAATAAGGATTATTTATTATCTGTCTGAGTGCTTGTTCAGGGATTGATTGACATGTGTACACGCAGAGTTGAGCAAGAATCCAACCCAAAACTGAGATAGAAAATGAACACTTAGATGGCAAGCTTTCATCCTCTCACCGGGACATCTCTGTTTACTAGAAGATGCTGTCTCTAAAGTTGGAGGGAGTAGATTACAGGAGCCAGGCTCTTGAAGGGCATATTTTTTTTCCTTAACTCCCTGTGTCTCTTCCTGACTGCTGTGAGGTGAGCCAATATCCACCACCTATTTCTTGAATCACCACAGACCTGAAAGCTACAAATCCAAATGGCTATGGACTGAAACCCTGAGAAAAGGAGTGAAAATGTTTCTTCCCATGAGCTTATTTTTCTCAGGTCTTTTAGCAACAGAAAACTGTCTAACACAAACTGCTGAGAAATAAGGTAGTTGCTGTCTCTAGACCTAACGCTGCGATTCACAAGCTTTTAGAATTGATTTGTGATAAATGATGAGAAAATATACAAACTCACAGAAGCTGAACAACTCACCACTGGATGAAAACTGGGCCAAGACAGAAATCAAGAAGGAAATTTAAAACTTTTTAGGATTGAACGAAAGTGAAAATATAGCATACCCAAACTTGTGAGACACAATGGAGGCAATTTAAAAAAACAAGTTCATAGCACTACATACCTACATCAAAACACTAGAGAATTCTTGCATCAATAACTTAATGATATTTTTTTCTTTTTTAATGTTCTTAAATAGAATGATATCACTTCCCCCTCCCCTTTCTCTCCCCAAGCCCCTCAGCCACCTTCCCTTGAACCCCTGTCATGCCCCCCACTCTTCAGTTGATAGCATTTTTCTTTTACTATATTTGTAACATACACAGATAAATAAATACAACCTACGGAGTCCATTATTGTTGTTTGCCTGTATATAGTTTCAAGGCTGACCACTCTGCACTGGGCAACCAATAATGGGGCTCATCATTTATCCACCATTATTGGCATCACCCCAGAGATTCAGAGATAGTTCAATACACATAAAACATTATAAACATAATCCACCATATATAAACAGACTAAAAAAATGATCATCTCATTAGATGGAGAAAAATCCAATATCACTTCATAACAAAGTCCTGGAGAGACTAGTGATACAAGGGACATATCTCAACATAATAAATACCATTTACAGCAAGCCCACAACCAACATCATCCTAAACAGAAAGAAAATCAAAATATTTCCACTAAAATCAGAAACAAGGCAAGGATGTCCACTCTCCCCATACCTATTCAATATAGTACTTGAACTCTTATCTAGAGGTATTGTAGTTTTATCTTAATATTTTGGGGTATGTCATTAGACTTTATATGTCTTATTGGGGGTTGTTTGTTTGTTTGTTTGGTTGGTTGGTTTTGTTTGGGTGGGTTAATTTTGAGGCTAAAACTCACTATTTACCTGAGAAGAACCATGAACTTCTGATCCTCATGAGTTCAGAGATCACACACATATACTACCATACTCGATTCCATGCACTCCTGGAGATCCAAGCCAGGAACTGGGGAATGCTAAACACTCTACCAACTGAGCTGCATTTCCCTATGCCTGCTTTCAAAACATTTTTTTGTGTTGGGTTTGGGTTTGGGTTTTACTTTTTCCTTAGTCCTTCAAGAGCTTCATGGTGTGTACCCCATAGTATATGTGTTAGAAAATAGATGACAAACCAGAGGAATCTGAAGTCAGAGCTTGTTCAACAGAAGTTACGAGCTTATTGTGGAAAACCTAAGAAGGGCTCACACCCATATTCAGATAATGAGAATATTTCTCTTACAAGCTACGGAAGTTTTGTTGGGTTAGAAGATTGAGAAGGGAAGGGGATGTATGTGTGGTCAAGTGTGTAAGACGAATATTAAAAGGTCTTATTAATAAAAGAAAAACAACTCAGAGCCAGATATTGGGGTGAAAGCTGAAAGATCAGAGGAACAGAATAAGCCAGCCATGTTCTTACCTCTACAAAATCCTCACCCTCAAGAGAGAGACTTCCTGTTTACTCATGCCTTATATAACTTTCTGTGCCCTGCAATCTTCCTTCATTCCTAGTGCTGGGATTAAAGGTTTGTGCCACCACACCTGGCTCTGTTCCCAGTGTGGCTTTGAACTCACAGAGATCCAGACGGATCTCTGCCTCCCGAGTGACAGGATTAAGGGTGTGTGCCACCACGGCCTGACCTATATGTCTAATTTAGTAGCTGGCTCTGTCCTGTGATCCCCAGACAAGCTTTATTGGGGTACAAAATACATCACCAGACAGGTGACCAAGTTTCCTCTTTCTCTGAAGGCATTGGTTATTGTGGTGTGGTTGAATTCAAGCACTTAGAATGTTTTGTAGAATATTCTGTGCCATTCTTAGAACAAAAAGTTCATGTTAAGGGTCAAAGATGGCAGCAGAGCTTCAGTTTGCATGATGGAAATCATACTACAATAGTAGAGTTACACATTATCCATGTTATTTATGTACTAGTGAAAAGAATCAGGAATCTGCTCAAATCAGTTTAAGGCAAATCCTATTCAAGTATATATTCTGAAAAACTACAACAGTAGTCACTAGATGAGAATATCTCTCCTCAACACTTTCTTCAGAGCCTTAGCAACATCCTTATTCCTCAGAGTATGAATAAGAGGATTCAGAGTTGGAGTAATGATGCTATAGAAAACAGAACCAACTTTGTCTTGCAATGGAGTGCGCTGGGACCTGGGTCTCATATAGGAGAACATGCAGGCACCAAACCAAAGGGAAACCACAAGGAGATGAGAGCTACATGTAGCAAAAGCATTTCTCTTACTCCCAGCTGAACGCATCTGAATGACACTGTGGAGAATGAATCCATAGGATGTAGAGACAAGGATGATGGGGAGGAGAAGATGTATAATGCTGCTGATATAGACTGTGTTCTCATACACAGTGATGTCGCCACACACCAACTTCAAAACAGCTGGAAATTCACAGAAGTGGTGGATGATTCTCGAACCACAAAAAGGGAAGCTCATCAAGATGGATGTGTGGATTAGGGAGTTCACAGATGCACTCAGCCATGACGCGACAGCCATCATCACTCCCACTCTTCTGCTCATGAGCACAGTGTACCTCAAGGGGTGGCAGATGGCAACATAGCGGTCATAGGACATGAGGGCCAGCAGGAGACACTCTGCACCACCCAGAGACAGGTACAGGAAGTGCTGGGTGGCACAGCCCACAAACGAGATGGACTTCTTGCCAGACAGGTAGTTGCTAGCCATCTCGGGAATGGTTGTAGAGACGTGCATCAGATCCATGAGGGTCAGCTGGCTGAGCAGGAAGTACATCGGTGTGTGAAGACGGGGATCGGCGCAGATGAGGAGGATGGTGAGGCTGTTGCCACTCACTGCTGTAAGGAAGACCAGCATGATGAGGAGGAAAAGACAGAAGTGGTTGAAGGAGTCATCAAAGAGCCCTTGAAGGATGAAGTCCTCCAGAGAGGTCTGGTTCCACCTCCACATGCTCCGTTCCTCAGCCCCTGAGGGAACAGGGAGAAGACGGAAGTGTCATGCAAGAAACGCAACTTCAGAAATAAGTTAGGAAAAGAATTTTACATTCATTTTAAATTTTCATCAGATATATTTGTTGTATATGCATGATGTTGTTACACGTGAACATTTTCTCTTTATTATTTTTTGTGTATGGATGTTTCTCCTGCTTATATGTCCGTGCACTTCATGCATGCAGTGGCTGTGGAGGCCAGAAGAGGGCGCTGGATCTCCTGGAACTGGAGTTACAGAGGATCCATATGTCACAATGTGGGTGTGGGTGTTGCGAACTGAACCCAGGTCCTCTGGAAGAGTAGCCAGTGCTCTTAACTGATGAATCATCTTTCCAGCCTTCAAATATGGACATTTTCATACAAGTTTATATCTGTTTCTAATTATTTCACATCTCTAATTATTCAAATAATTGAATCTTGCAAAACATGACCACTCTAAAATCCTGGAACTTATAAACTATAAACATTTTGTCTTCTCATTATGAAATACAGATATGTCTGTCTATATAGGTGTGTATGTATATGTATTTACACTGTGTATTGTTTGTTTGCTTTTCTTCTTTATTGTTTACAGTTTCACACATGTACATAATGAATTTTAGTCATTTTCACCCCCTCATTTCCATACTTTACTCTTCTCCATCTCCTACTGGAAGCCCCTTTTCTCAAGGAATATATTACACACACACACACACACACACACACACACACACACACACACACACACACATCCTGCTTTCATTTCTTCTCTTTGTATGTGACCCACATACCGAGATACTAGCCCAAGCAGGAGTTTATTTAGTGGAGTGAGGGCAGCTTATCTGTGGCTACACAGTCTTTTACTGAAGAAAATGACACTGTTAATGGTCAGTAGTCTCTCTGGTGAGGCCTCAGGGGCCAGTCCCCATCTATGATGAAATGTTGATGGGCCCAATCTTACGCAGGTCTTGTGAGTTCCTTATTACTTCTTTTATCATACACTCAAACTCCAGAATCCTAAGCAGAATGATAATCTCACACATACATCTGAGTATACTGGATCATATTGTGAAATATTGACCTTACCTGATATGGAAGCTAGGTAAGCGATTTACATGCAGCTGTTAAACTAGTATGTGCAATGAAGCAGCCTGGGGAGAAGTTTTTGGCCAGGGCATCATGAGGATCTGAGCTCAATCCCCAGCATCTACATAAGAAAAATCTCGATGTAGTAACACTGCCTGGAGAGACCGACACAGAGACCGGCAGATCTTTAGAACTGGCTGGACAACTATACTAGCCTAGTCAATAAGCCTTAGGTACCAGTGAGAGTTTTGTCTCAAAAAACAAGATACATTGTTCCCGAAGAATGGAACCCAAGGTTAATCTCTGACTTCCACCACACTCAAGCACACACACACACACACACACACACACACACACACATACACATACACACACACACACATATACTCTTGCAATCTCATGTATGTACACACATGCACACACACACACACAAACCATAGGATGGACAACCAGGAAAGGAAATCGGTCAAAAGAATATCAGTTAAAAGACAGGTTAGAACCCACAAACATGCTCTGTAATCACACGAAAGCCAATGTCAGCTCTTACTGCCTCTGAAATCTGTGGTGAGGGCATGTTGTAGGATTTGGGGAAATTCTTTTTTTTTATTAAGAAATTTTTTTATTCATTTTACATACCAATCACAGATCCCCTTCTTCCCTCCTCCTGCCCCTCCAGCCTCCCTTTGGGGAAATTCTTAATGGATCTTAAGGCACACAACCATCTCAGAAGTCCAAATATCTAAAAGAGGACTCTGAAGAACATAGAACATTCTAGAACCAGGTATTGTACCACACAAATTAAGTAAGCCAACCTATCAGCAACACATGAGTAAACTAAAAAGGGCTTTCTTCCTTCCTGCTCTTGCATGTCCCAGAAATGTCCTCTGTGACCCATCTTTAGCCGGAAACACACTAAAATGACAATTTGGGATATGTAACTCATCCAGCCAAGCTGACATCATAGAAACACCAGAGTTCATCCAGTTGTCAATGTGGAACATACACACATCTTCCATAAGGCTGAATCTCCCAATGAATGTAATATCACACAACCAAGAAACCCTGTCTCAAAAAAAAAAAAAAATCACACAGCCAAAGTCATGCTGACCCTTTGCCCAGAGGACTACACAACATTCGTTATTTCTGTGTTGGATGTGATAAATTCTTCTAATTGAGTCAGATGCCCTGTTTATAACCTAATTTTTTATTTGGATTGATGTGCATGCATAATAATCACATGAGGGGTTGAGGGGATGGCTCAGTCAGTAAAAGGCTTACAGCTAGTCCAGTCCCCAGAACCCATGTCAAAAGCCAGGAAGAGTGCCATGCACTGTAATCCCAGACCTAGGAAAGTGGAGACAGGGGCTTCCCTGGGCTCACTAGCTAGCCAGTCTAGCTAAAATCAGTGAGCCTCAGGTTCAGCGAGAGACCTTGTATCAAAATCATACAGTGGAAGACATCTGGCATTGATTTCTGGCCTGTACAAGCACTCTCACATGCTCACGCGAGCGCATGTGCGCGCACACACCCGAACACACACACACACACACACACACACACACACACACACGCACACACACACACACACACACACAGAGGAATAGGCTTTTCTTTTCTTTTTTTTTTTTTCTAGGACTCACTCTGTAGACCAGGCTGTCCTCAAACTCACAGAGATCCACCTGCCTCTGCCTCCCAAGTGCTGGGATTAAAGGCGTGGGTCACCACTGCCCAGTGTGAACACACAGGATTATCCACAGAATGAATCATTGCTTTTTAAGAAGAGCTGAGATGTCCTATGGACATCAGGCCCCCTTTTTCTCAGGCATTCCTATCAATTCTCAATGAATCTATCAATGAAGTAACAAAGATAAATATTTCACATGAATTCGGCAAAATGGAATTCTTCTCATCAAGGCCAAGCTGACTGAAGCCAACAGTGATGGCCAAGTCTGACAGCAACCAAGATCGCCATCAAGTCTCCAGTATGGCACCATTCCTTAGGTAAACACATGGCTAAGTGGTAGCAGATTGGTTACTCAAAGGGACAGCACTTCGTTCTTACCACAGTAGATGCTTTCTTTGGACTAACTTTCCATGTCTGCTCCTCTGCTGCCAAAGCGATCATCTATAGACACGTGATTATTCATGGCTTTGGTACTCCCTGCAGCATTACTCCTGACAAAAGAGCTCATTTCACAAAAGACCAGGTGTCGAAATCAGCTGATGCTCATGGAATTTATCAGTCTTGGGAGATAGGAGGTACGTGTAAGATGTGCTGATGTAGATACACACTTCTGAGCATAGAGGCCAACAATCAACCTCAATGATCTTTGGGAGCCATACACCTTGTGTTTTGAGACAGGGTCTCTTACTGGGGCCCGAGGCTAGCCAATTAGGCTAAGCTAGAATTTTGCCTGTTTCCAACTCCTAGTGATGAATTGCAAGCACATGCCACCATGGTGTCAGGATGTGATGTGGGACCAAACTCGGGCCCTCAGTCTTGTGCAGAAAGCTCTTTATTAACTGAGCCATCACCTCAGCCCTTCATTACTCTTACTTACTATAGGACCTTCTGCATCCTGGTACAACTAACCTAGTAGGCTGGTGATGCCTGTGAAGACTCAACTGTCACGACTGCTAATGCAATGCCTTGTCTTGCAGGCACTGTCATCTGGGATGAGGTAATACTCTAAGCCAACAGCCGATTCATACTTCTGTTTCTCCTACAGCCCAGAATCTCAGAACAGGACTCCAAGGACTTAATGGATACAAATAGGAATGAGTCCTCTCATTATAAAATCTCTAACTAGGAGCCAGAGATATGACTCAGTTGGTAAAGGCACCTGCTGCCAAGCCTAATGACATAAGTTCAGTGCCTATGACCCACATGATAAAAGAGAAGACTACTAACTTGAAAGAGTTGTCTTCTGACCTCCATATGCTCATGGTGGCATAGGAGTAAACACACACATGCGCACACACACACATGCACACACACACACACACACACCACCACCATCACCACCACACTCACCTACACACATGCACAAATAAATAAATAAATAAATAAATAAATAGATAGATAGATAGATAAGTAAATAAATTGTAATTAAAAAAGCAACAGGACTAGAGAGATAACTCAGTGTTTACGAGCATTTGTTGCTCTTGCGGAGCACCTGGATTCAGTTCTTAGCACCCACATAGTGGCTCACAACCATCTACAACTTCAGTGCCAGGGGATCCAACGTCCTCTTCTGACTTTCTCAGGTACAAGGCACATGTGTAGTACACATACACACGTGCAGGTAAAACACTCATACAAATAAAATAAGAATAAATCTTTTTTGAAAAATTTAAGAGCTCAGACTACTCTTGCAGAAGACCAAAGTTTGGTTCCCAGCACCCACACTGTGGCTCAGAATCACCTCTAACTAACAGCAGGGGATATGACACCTTCTTGTGGACTCGCCAGACCCTGGCACAGATATACATACATACATACATACATACATACATACATACATACACACACACACTTAAAAATAAAATCTTTTAGCCAGGAGTAGTGGTGGCTCAATCCTTTAATCCCAGTACTCAGGAGGCAGAGACAGGTGGATCTCTGTGAGTTCCAGGCTAACCTGGTCTACATAGTGAGTTCCAGGCTAGCAAGGGCTCCATAGTAAAAACGTGTCTCAAAAAATGTTTTTAATCTTCCTTAAAATCAGTTATCTTCCTGTCCCTGCACTTTAGAAGTCTTAGTTCCAATGAGGAGAACTTTTCTGTAAGGGCACACAGTAGTGTTCCACTTAGTGAGACTTGACAGTCATC
Source organism: Peromyscus eremicus (assembly GCF_949786415.1). Taxonomy (NCBI): domain Eukaryota; kingdom Metazoa; phylum Chordata; class Mammalia; order Rodentia; family Cricetidae; genus Peromyscus; species Peromyscus eremicus. The sequence goes on along the minus strand of NC_081438.1, from coordinate 25,804,225 downwards.
CTGCTTTATAGATGATTGCTCTAGGGGAGGTTTCTGTGGGGGAGATTGCTAGAGCAGTGGTTCTCAACCTTCCTAATGCTGCAACCCATTAATGCAGTTCCTCATGTGGTGACCCCTTCTCCCAACCATAACATTTTCATTGTTACTTCATAACTGTAATTTTACTACTGTTATGGATTATAATATAAATATCTGTGTTTTCCAATAATTTTAGGTGACCCCTGTGAAAGGGTCATTCAACCCTCAAAGGGGTCATGACCCTCAGGTTGAGAATCAGTGCTCTAGTGGCTTGGAATGGTTTCTACAGACTTAGCAAGAGAAATGAAGTTGCTGTGCAGTCAGAATGAGGAAGAACTTGTCTGAAATCTGGAGGTTTGTGACCTATGACACAAGTTAGTAGAAAACTGGGGACTGGGGACTGGGGAGGTTTCTCTGTGATTAGAGCACTTAGGAGTATGATGACCAGAGTTCAGATCCTCAGAACCCATGTATATATCAGGTGGTGATAGCAGCCCACCTGCAATTTCAACCCTGAAAAGTGGAGACGGGAGATCCCCAGAGCAGGGTAACCAACAAGACTATCCGTATTGCCAAGCTTTGGATTTGATTGAGATGCCTTGCCTCCGTGAGTAATGTGCAAGAGCAATTGAGAATGATTCCCAGCATCAGCCATGGGCCTCCACAAGCACATGCATCTACATACACGTGTGCACACCCACACACATATCCACACATGTGCAAACACATGAAAATGGAAAAAATAGGAAACTTAACCCCAGTTCACACAGGAATGTGAATGGCCCAGATACTTCAGAAATCTGGATTTGAATCACCTTATTAGACAAGAAAACATGATCAATTGTGGACAAAATGAATATGGAATGGGTAGAGGGACCACTCATACATGTACACACACACACACACACACACACACACACACACACACACACACACATGCATAAATAAAAACAAAAATAACTCTACAAAAAAAGGGGTGGCTGGAGAGATGGCTTGGCAGTTAAGAGCACTTGCTACTGTTTCAGAGGACCAGAACTCAGTTCCCACCACCTGTATACAGCAGGTCACAACCACAAGTAACTCCACCTCCAGGCAACCCAACACCCAATCTTCTGGCCTCCTCAGGCTCTTTAAAACATGGGAACACACACACATACACACACTCACACAAAAAAAAATTAAAAAATAAGTACCGTTCATAATCATGTGTATACCTGTAAGAATAAAAACTGTAATACTGTAAGCATGTCTTCATAATTCCCCTATGAATATTATATATTAATATTGTAAATTGTTTTATGGTTACTTCATTCCCATTGTCATCATTTTTTTTTTTTGAGACAGGGTCTCACCATGTAGCTCTGGCTAGCCAGAAACTCACTACATAGACCAGGCTAGAGCTCATAGAGATCTACCTGCCTCTGCATCTGGAGATTAAAGGCATGTACTACCATACTCAGCTTGTCACTTTGTTATCAAACAGAAAGGATCTGAACAATAGTTAAGATAGTATCTTATATTAAAGAAACTGGATATAACGGGGGAAATAAGATAAGAACAGAATTTCTGATCCCAAACTGCCTTCTAAATATTTATGCTTATGTCCTACTCCCCACCTTAATCAGAGAAGTTTTTTGCAATGAATAGCAGTGAATGAACACTCCTGGCTGCTCAGGGGACTGAGAATGGGTGCTCACACCTAAAAACGACATTTATTCCTCCCCTTCCAAGACTCAGGAAACATCGTGTAAGAAAGGACAGGGGTGGGGGTGAGAGCCAGAAGACAAGGGAAAGTGATGCAAATGTTCTCTTCTGAGCGTGGTACAACCATTGCAATCAAGATCCTGCAGCAGCTGAGTGTGATGGCACATCCCTGTAATCCCTCTCTTCCAAAGCAGAGGAAGGCAGAGTTCTATGAGTTCCAGGCCAGCCTGGTCTATGTAGTGAGTTCCAGGAAAGCTGGGGCTCTATAGTGAGACCCTGTCTCAAACACACACACACACACACACACACACACACACACACACACACGAGAGAGAGAGAGAGAGAGAGAGAGAGAGAGAGAGAGAGAGAGAGAGAGAGGGAGGGAGGGAAGGAAGGAAGGAAGGAGAAGAAGGAGAAGGAAGAGGAAGAGGAGGAGGAGAAGAAATGAAATCCACCTTCCCAACATTTACCCTGATTGGTCCAACACAGTCATGATATTGACACACAAGCTTTTGAATCAGTTCATACAGACAGTCCTCCATCTCTTCCTTCACCTATAAATCTCCATAGGAGAGGTGTTTCATCATCTGCCTCTTGTCTCTCCTCCTACCTTAGGAACCTTTCTGAATAATTTTCTATCCCTATTTGTAATCCACCTTCTCTCTTTCTTCTCTGGAAGCCTTCTTCGTATCCTGACCAAATGTCACCTTTGACTTAAAGCATAAGCTGACAGCTAGCTACTTCTGACAAAGCTTTCCAGGATGCTTCAAGCCCCAGCGTTATCTTACCTGGAATTTCTTCAGCGGGTCCTGGTGGATAGAAGAAGCACAGAAGAGAAGTGAAAAGGGAAGGCGTGTCCCCACAGGCATGCACATTGCCTATTGATCATGCCAAGTTCATCAGACTTCCTTTTCCAACCCTGGAAAATTTCCATTTACTGTAGAAACTAAAAGTATAAAACTCTTATATGGAAACACAGGTGTACATTCGTAGCTTTGGGTCAAACAATGGCCTCTTAAATGTAGCACCAAAATCACAAAAAATGAGTAATTTGACTTCATCAAAATGGAAAGCTTTTGTGCATCAAAGAATACTGCCAAGTCCCTGCTGGCTAGTTTTCCTCGTAACCAACAGTCTTACTCATGTATGAATCCTGTGAGTTACAACAACCAGCCTCACAAGACATACCCAAGGGTGCAACAGTGGTGTAGGTGTTATGGGAGTAACAAAGTGCTTTCTGATTGGATTGAAGATCCACTCCACCGGAGGAAACTCATGCGTGGTACTATAAATCCAGCCAAGAAACCATTCTGGGGAAGAAAAGCCTGTTACTATTAGTTTGCTACATTGAGATAGTATCAAACTGTCTTCTAAATAATTCCCTATACCTATAGATTAGGTCAACTCTCATTGCCCACCAGAGAAATTTCTCTGTGATACTCAGACTCACATTTTGTCAAAATGCAGAGAACAAGTGTCTGTGGAGTACTCAGCCACAAATGAGACATCTGTATCACACCCTTGGCCCCAAAGCTCAGGTGACATCAGAGAAGAGGGGAAGTAAGGTTTAAAGAGCCAGAGCTCTGGGGGGTCTGCTTCGAAACCACGTCTTCTTAACACAGCAGAGATGCTGCACTCAGGAGCTCCCAGAAGCAATTGTTGTCTACACAGGCTCACAGCACTCATCATTCCAGCATGCATGGCTGGTGGACTATCCACAGCTGAGGAAATGTTAGCAGTTGATAGATGATGGTGGAGGAAGAGTCCATGTTCTTCAGGGATGTGGCATCAGGTAGGCTGACCATATTCTGTTAGGTGGCTTGACACCCATGCACATTTGAGTAGCACTGATTTTGTACTCAGTGAATTATAGAGAAAAAAGAGGACATGAAATCAGGATGGGGACATGATGGGGGATCCAGGAAGAGTTAGATAGGGATGTGAGGGTAGACATGATCAAAATACACCGAATACATGTATGAAAGTATCAAAGAATAAATAATTTTAAAAGAATACTACTCAGAAAAAAATGAAAGACAACCATGGAATGGAAGAGAATATTTTGAAATGACTCATCTGATAATTATCTAATAATCATGTTATATAAAAAGTTCTTACAATGCAAAACAAAAAAAAAACTGATTTTAATTGGCAAAGAAGAATTTGGTCTTTTCTACAAAGATATACAAGTGACCAATAAGCATGTTGCATGATTCCATCTCTATAAAATCCCAGACTAGGATAACCCATTAAAACAGAAAATGGTTGCTTACATTTAGTGGAAAGACAAGAGAGATAAGGAGTTAAAAGTAATAGCTAATTGATGCAAGAGTTTTTGTTTTGTTTTCTGAGATTTTATTATTTTATTTATTATCATGTGTGTGTGTGTGTGTGTGTGTGTGTGTGTGTGTGTGTGTGTGCTGTGGCACATATGTGGAGGTCAGAGGACATCTTGTGGGAGTTGGTTTTCTCCCTTCTCCATGTGGGTTCTGGAGATGGATTTCAGATCATGAGGCTTGGTGGCAAGCACCTTTACCCACTGTACCGTCTCACCAGCCATCTCACTGGATGCGTGGAAGAAGATCCAGTTGCTAGGTTTTCTGCAAGCAAGCCAGGTAACTTTAGAACTCTGTAAAGGAGAAATGAAGCAGAAGCTGAGGACTCTGCCCAATGGCAGTACATGCACTAGTATGCTCATGGTGGTCTACTGGGAGTCACACAACTGATAGGGACAGGTGTTGGGAGATGTTTGCGGGGTAGTAATCAAAGCACATCTGACTCAGCCAGGAGTGATGGCTTGTGACTTTAATCCCAGCACTTGAGAGGCAGAGGCAGGTAGATCTCTGTGAGTTCAAAGCCAGCCTGGTCTACATAGCAAGTTCCAGGCCAGCCAGGGCTACCTATTTCATATACATAAATGAACACCTTCTCCACCACGAGGGACTGTACCCCAAACTGTTAACCAAAGTAAACACTTCCTCCCTTTAAAAAAATACATTTGGGGGCTGGAGAGATGGCTCAGTGGTTAAGAATGTGTACTATTCTTGCAAAGAACCCTAGTTTGCTTCCAAGCACCCACATCAGGAGGATCACAACTGCTTGTAACTCCAGCTCCAAGGAATCTACCACTCTCTTCTGGCCTCCACAGGCACCTCCATTCATGTGTACAAACCCACACTGACATACACACACACACACACACACATACACACACACACACACACACACACACACACACACGCAATTTAAAATTAAAAGTAAATCTTTTTTTAGAGTGCATCTGCTTTGAGAGTGGTTATCTAGTTTGTAACATGGGGAGCTGTGTAGCTGGAGAATTTCTCTCCAGCTCCCACCACCAAGTCCCGCCAGTCCCAGAGCCCACTTATAAAATAAACACATAAACTCTTACATTATTTAAACTGCTTGGCCATTAGCTCAGGCCTGTCACTGTCTAGCTCTTACTCTTATATTTAGCCCATTTCTATTAATCTTTACTTTGCCACATGGCTCGTGGCTTACCGGGACCTTCCCACGCGGCTTGTCATGGTGGCGGCTGGCAGTGTCTCTCCCACTCAGCCTTCCACTTCCCAGAATTCTTCTCCTTGTCCCGCCTATACTTCCTGCCTAGCCAATGGCCAATCAGTGATTTATTTACTGACCAATCAGCAACATACTTGACATACAGACCATCCCACAGCAGAGCTGTACGCCCCAGAGGATAAGGGACCTACCCTGGGTGAAGGTCGCCAACACAGAGACATCAGAGGCAGGGACAGATGACTGTCAGTATCAGTAGGGTCCTCACCTGCTTCTCAAAATGGCTCTTTTGTCTCCACCACCAACAAGTCATCAGCTGGGTCCTTGCATCTTACGGAGCTCTTTGAGGTTCGCAAGTTCTTTAAAAAGGAAAGTTTGTGCTTGTACATCCTCCAAAACCTCCCTAAACCCAAAAGCATAAGCTCCAAGGAAGTGAACAAGAGACAGGCCCCACTGATTCCAAACATGGTATTGAGGAGAATGGTCTTCTCCGAGGGGTGGGACTGGAAACAGGTTGTGCTGCCGATGCAAGGATCCTCACGACATATAAAAGTGCTGGGCATCTTGAAGCCATACAGGTGGTACTGAACTCCCAAGGCTGCTCCCTCAAGGACCAGCCTCGCCCCAAGCTGTGCCACATAGGCCCAGAGAAGCTTGAGGCTTCCAGCCCGAGACACCCTTGCTATGGTCCCCCTTGCAAATCCGTGTCTCTTGTTCCTTATTTTCTTTTTCTGGTTCCTCCCAGTATCCAATCACATGATACAGAGTGAAACCCATGTAAACGACACTGGGTACAGCCATCAGGATGACTTGGAAGGCCCAGAAGCGCAATGGAGAAAGGGGGCGGAAGATGTCATAGCAAGTGGTCTTGCAGCCTGGCTGCCCTAAATGACACATGAATTCATTCTCTTCATCACCGAAGACCCCAGGTCCACTGGAAACCAGAAGCAGGAGGCGGAATCCCATGAGCACCAGAAGTAGGAAGCGCCCCACGGGGGTGGAATGCTGGCTCTCCTTAGCCAACAGCTGCCTCAGGAACTTGCCACACATTCTGCCACTGAGCAGAGAACAATTATCAGTGAAGGTGTCCCACTCACTGCCCTTTAGAGGAGGCTTCAGCCTGTTTTGTTCACCTACTAACCCAAGGATCTGCAAAGCAAGATCTGCTCCTCTCAAAGTTGATCAAACACCATATAGTCTGTTTTGCATGCCTATAAGACAATACCTGAGGTAAGTGCTTTTATAAACATAAAAAAGGTTAGTTAGCTCACAGTTGTGGAGGTTTGAACTCCAAATAGCATAGCACAGATTGGTGAAGGTCACTCACTGAAAGAATGTGTCGTGTCTTGGATGGCAATGAGGAGGAGGGCATGTTGGAGCAAAAAGTTTCAATGTAAGGAGTGGGGAAGATGGACAGAATCCCATGATCCCTTTCAAGAGTACATTTTCATGGATTGGGGGTGGAGGGCTCAATCAGTAAAGTGTCGCACAAGCATGAAAAACTGAGCTCAATCCTCAGAACCCATGTAAAAATTTGGAGTGTAGTGGTGTGCACTTGAAACCTCACTGCTGGGGAGGCAGAGACAGGAGGATCCTAGCCAATTGGAGAGCCTCCAACCAGCAAGAGATCCTATCTCAAACACAAGGTGGATGACTTCCAGAGAATGACACGTCACTGAGCTCCAGTACACACACACACACACACACACACACACACACACACACACACACACACGCACACACACACTGAGGGCCGTGGGAGTATACAGCAGGTGACAACTGATGTTTGACAAGTCAACCCACCAGACGTATACCTCCCTGATGGGGAGCCCCACCTGGCAAAGCCGTGGGGTCACTGACTGTGGAAACTGGTTGTTTTCTGTCTGTAACTTTCTCAGGTGCCACCATCAGACCTCCCTGTAAGAACAGCTGTGGGGTGCTTACGACAGCCCTTTGGTGGTGTGTTTTACATCTCCAGGCACCCATTTAGCTGTGGATTTCTGTTTAAGCTGTATATACATTTTGCAAAGACCTTAGAACAAGTCCAATACAGACTAGCTGCCCCTACAGAATATACACAAAGACTAATTCCTAGTGTTGTCTATTGCTAAATCAAGGCCAGGATGTTTACATCAAGACACAGTCCTTGCAGTAGCTCCCTTTCTGTAGGTACCCTGACCACTCAAGATTCAGTCAATTGTTTATTAGCTGTGTAGAGCTGTGTGAGAGCTTGTGGCTGCATCCCTGCTGAGCTACTCCTGGCCTGGCTCCAGAGAGTAGCACCTAGCCCTAATCCATCTTTCCTTTAACTGATACCTTTCGTTTGTCCTATGTGAACCTTGTTTCAGAGTCTCCCAAGGATACAAAGGCCTCTGCAAAACTTGGTTCAGGAAACCAGGCAAATTGCGGTACCCGGTAAATCGTGGAATTTGCACTTGGCATTGTATTGTTGGGAGCTCCTTTCAGGTTGTTTTGAGCACATGGAAATCAATTGGCTAAACTGTAAATATCAAGAATAATGAAAATGCCCTGGGTGAAGGGAAAGGGGTCAGTCCCTAGAGCCTTGAGTCCAGAGAGGCTGGATCCCCCTGCAGCCTCAACGGCTAAATTCATTCTTAAGATGCCTCTGAGCCTTCTTTCCACTGAACTCACACACCCGTGCTGTGACACTTCTTGACAAGAGCTGCTGCAGAATGTGAGTGAAGTGTTTGTACGTGTGTGTGTGTGTGTGTGTGTGTGTGTGTGTGTGTGTGCTGGGTGAGAGATGAAGAAGAATAACCATGAGAGAAGTGTGAGGAAATGAATGAGTGAAAGAATGAATGAGTAAGTGTGATAGACAGACTAAAACTTGTTCCTAATTACCCTCAGATAAAAGTTTCCTACCCCTCCCTACTCTGAGGCATTCCTTTCATTACCCTGAGCGGATCGTGGGGGCTGGTCTCTCATGGTCCACTACACACACACACACACACACACACACACACACACACACACACACACCACTCACAGGCCAACCTGATCTAAACAATCCCTCATTGAAACTCCCTTCCTAGTTTGTGTCAGGTTGACAGACTTATCACCACAGATGGCTGGAAGGTAGCTCAGTGATTAAGAGTATTGTTGCTCTTGCAGAAGACCCTGGATCAGTTCCCAGCACCCATAATGGTGGCTCTCAACCATCTGTAACTACAGTTCCAGCAGATCCAGTGTCTTCTTCTGGCCTCCATGGTTACATGCATGGGGTACACATACATACATGCATGCAAAACACTCACACACATAAAATAAATCATTTTTTAATTTAAAACAACCACAACATGTTGGATTAGGGAGCTAGAAAGCAATGTGATGAACAGAGTTAATGTCAAGATTTACTCTAATCTAATGTTCTTTATACCTTACCATCTTGGGAACAAGAATTTGCCATAATTAAATGCTATAGGGTTTGGGGCAAAGCCAAAATGAGGATAAAAATTCAAATTCCTAACCTCTGTTCTTTAAATGTTTATCTCCCCATGATGAGGGGTAACCATTTTTGAGGATAAATTTCAGAAGTTTCTCAGTTCTCTGTCCATAATACCAAGTTTGCCATCTTTATCTCTGCCCTAATGGGAACCTTCTTCAGTGCCCAGAAGCTGCTTCCAACCATTGCCATTCCCAACCATCTTCCCTTTCTCATTCCCTAATGATCATGATGGTCATGTGCTATGATCTAACTGTTGCCACCCTCCCCAAGTCAGATGCTGAAACCTAGTGAGGAGTCAATGGTAGAGCACCACCTAGAATCCCCCAGTGAGGAGCTGGGGTGTGGCTCGATGGTAGAGCACCTGCCTAGAATCCCCCAGTGAGGAGCTGGGGTGTGGCTCGATGGTAGAGCCCCTGCCTAGAATCCCCCAGTGAGGGGCTGGGGTGTGGGTCAGTGATAGAGCACCTGCCTAGAATCCCCCAGTGAGGGGCTGGGGTGTGGGTCAGTGATAGAGCACCACCTAGAATCCCCCAGTGAGGGGCTGGGGTGTGGGTCAGTGATAGAGCACCACCTAGAATCCCCCAGTGAGGGGCTGGGGTGTGGGTCAGTGATAGAGCACCACCTAGAATCCCCCAGTGAGGGGCTGGGGTATTGCTCAGTGGTAGAGCACCAGCCAGAATCATCCAGTGGGATACTGGAGGTACACGCCCAGCATGCAAAAAGCCCTAGATGCAACCTCAGAACCTAAAAAAGAAAAGAAAAGAAAAAGAAGCAAGGCCTTTAAGTCATGAATGGGGTTATAAAGGAGATTTGAGGGAGCCCTTCAGCCCCTTCCGTCAATTGATGACACAGAGACATCACCATCCATGAGGAAAAGGCCTACACACCAGACACTTTATCTGCTAGTGCCTGCCTCTTGGACTTCCAGCCTTCAGAACTTGGAAAAAATACAATTCTGTGGATTACAAATTACTCCTTTGAAGATATTTTATAGCAGTTTTATTATACTAAGATGTTATGCAGACCCCCTAGAAAGCTCCACAGATGGTACTTTATCTTTTTTCCCTTGTTTAAGAATTTTATAGATGAGTACTGTATTTACATCACTTCCTCCAACTCCTTCCTACTTTACCCATGTCCCTCAACTCCTTCTCAAAGTAATGGTCTCTATTTTGTTAATTGCTATTGCCACACACACACACACACACACACACACACACACACACACACACACAAAACCTGTTGAGTCCCTGTATTATTACTTTTATGTATGTATGTCTAGAGATGGCCATTTGGGATTAGATAGCCTATAAAGCACTTGCCCCTGGAGAAAACTAATTCTCCTTCTTTTAAAAGCCATTAATTGCCTGTAACTCTATCCAGGAATGGGGCCTCATGGGATTTCCCCCTTCCACAGTGGCATGTAACCTGGTGTTGTCACATTTCAGGTCTAGTTCAGGCAACCATATTGTTGGCCTTTCATGGGTGCATTAGATGTCCTGGTCCTCTGACTCTTCTAATCTTTCTGCCCCTGTCTTGTGAAGTGTTCCCTGAGCCTTAGGTGTAGGGTTGTATTGTGGATGTATCAACTGAACCCGGGCACCCTACAGTCAGTGACTCTCTGCATTTTGACCGGTTGTAGCTTTCTATACAGTCTCCATGTGCCGCAAACAGGAGTTTCTTTGGTGAAAGGCGAGAGATACGCTTAGTTGTAGGTATGGAGATAAATATTTCGTTTTCTTTCTTTCTTTCTTTCTTTTTTTTGTTTAGTTTTTCGAGACAGGGTTTCTCGGTGTAGCTTTGCGCCTTTCCTGGAACTCACTCTGTAGCCCAGGTTGGCCTCAAACTCACAGAAATCCGCCTGCCTCCTGACTGCTGGGATTAAAGGCGTGCGCCACCACCGCCAGGCTCAAGGTAAGTATTTAGAACGAAGTTAGGGTAAAGAGAACCCACTGCTGTGACTTCCCTAAACCAGTGTGATCACTAGCCACAACTGTCTCTATTGTGCGCACGCGCACTCGTGCACTCGCACATGGAGGTGGGGCATACATACCGTAGCACGCCTGTGGAGGTCAGAGGGCACGTTTGCGGAGTCGGTTCTTTCCTTCCACCTTCCCGTGGCTTCAGGGGATCAAACTCAGGTTGCCACGCTTGTGCAACAGTGTCTTTACCAGTGAGCTACCTCAACACCCTTCCTTTTTCTATCTTTTTGTTTGTTTGTTTGTTTTTTGTTTTTGTTTTTCGAGACAGGGTTTCTCTGTGTAGTTTTGCGCCTTTCCTGGAACTCGCTTTGGAGACCAGGCTGGCCTCAAACTCACAGAGATCCGCCTGGCTCTGCCTCCCAAGTGCTGGGACTAAAGGTGTGCGCCACCACCGCCCGGCCCTTTTTCTATCTTAATTTTCCTTCTCCTATCTTCAAGAAAGATGCTCCTACCCCTTGGAATACCACCATCCTTTCCAGAGCTAGCACTTCAGGCCTCTCCTTTCCCACTGCTGCGAGGATTTGATCCCCCCAGATGACCTTCCCTGGAATTCAAAACCCACTCCCTAGTTTTGAAATGGCACAGTAGGTAAAGAGCCCCTCACGAAGCATTTGGGTCTCAGTGTGGGTCGCCAGCACCGACATAAAAGCCAGGCATGGCAGCACTCTTCTGTAACCAACCCTAGGGCTGCTGGGGGGCAGAGCAGGAGGGGGAAGCGAGCAGAAACAAGCAAATTCCTGAAGTTCATTGGCCAGCCAGCCTAACCAATCAGTGAGCTCCAAGTTCAGCAAGCGCTTCTGTCTCAAAAAGTGAAATGGAGACCAATCAATGAAGAGACAAAAGTTAGTATCTGACATCCATACTCATGGGCACACACCCACGGGAAGAGTTAAAACACCAGACACACACAAAATGAAGGAAGGAATGAACTAGGGAGGGAGGGAGGGAGGGAGGGAGGGAGGGAAGGAGGGAGGGAGAGAGAGAGGAGGGTAGAAGGAGGCCAGGAGGCCTTTGGCACGAAAAAGGGAATCAGTAGGAATGCAAGGGGGCAAGAGACCGTAATGGACGGTGAATATAAGAAAAATACATGATAAATGTGTATGAAAATGTCATGATGAAATTAATTATTATGCATTATTAATGTAAGCTAATAAAACATAAGGTAAGCTAATAAATCCACCTTGAAGACAATAGGACAGATTCCGGGTAAAATCAAATTGAGATATTATATAAATTCAATACCTTGAAAAATAAAATTTAAAGGATGGAATTAATAAAGTAACAAAAAGGAATCAAATCTAAAACAAATGTGGGGTGTTTTTTTTCTTTTGAAAATCAAGACAATAATAATTAAATGTCCACTACAGTTTGAATATACTGAATCCAAATATCTAAAATCTGAAATTCTACAAAATCTGAAACTTTCTGACTTTCATGTATGTGGTGTGTGTGTGTGTGTGTGTGTGTGTGTGAGAGAGAGAGAGAGAGAGAGAGGATCTCCTCAAACTCAAGGAGAAAGGTCTTACAGGATGAGTAAGGAAAGGGGAACAGAGAGTAGATCTCACATATGGAAGCGTAATGAGGGGACAAAGGGACTAACCTAGCAGAGAGGGCAAGCATGGGGGAGGGGGAATGAGGGGAGAAATAGCAATGAATCAAAGTATGCATGAAAATACCATAATGAAGCACATTGCTTTGTATGCTAATTTTCAAAACACAAATAGGACCGAGGGTGTAGCCGGTTTGGTAGAATGCTTGCCTTGCATGCACAAGCCCCTGGGTTTTATCCACAGCACTGCATAAACCAGGTGCTGTGGTGCACACCTATAATTCCAGCACTGGGGAGATGAAGGCAGGAGGATCAGAAAAGTTCAAGATCACCCTCAGTTATATAGTGAGATTAGGGCTAGTCTAGGCTGCATGAGACTGTGCCTCAATAAATAAATAAAGTGTAAGTGAAGCAACAATCACAGACTCAAAATTGAGAAAGGAAAGGAAATCCCGGAATTCGAGCAGATTTTCAAGTACCTAAAGAGATTATTTTAAAATCCCATTTTAGATGAGAATTTTTCAAAGCATCTCACCTAATTTTGGTGATGGAGGGATGGGGTGAGGTTGTCAGGATTCCACCAGTGACTGAATCCATCCCAGAAAGTTAAGGAGCCACAGAGGAAAAGAACCCGTGAGAAGGGAGGAACCTGGCGGTGCAAGCCTTAACTCACTGCTCCCGCTTTACTCCACCCGGCCTGGAATGCATTCTAGATGCTTCTCTTCGAAGTGTGGCCCTGCAAAACCAGCATGAGCAGAGATGCAGAATCTTGGGCAATATCCCTGCCTTCCAGATCGTAGGTGAATTCAGAGCTATCACTAAGCAATCATGACTGCATCCGCTCACAGACACCTCTCTAGAGCCCAGAATAATCTCAGCCAGAAAAGCTATACTCTGCCGGTGAACTTACCAGTGCTTGGCCGGCAGCTCCAAGCAGAAGCAGCAACCAGAGAGGAAAGAAGCCAAAAGGAATCCTCACACTGGAGCCCTCAGGGTCCAGGCTCTTGGGATGGCCCTGCCTCCTGCAGCCTCCCACTCCTTCGCATTCTCTTGTTCGTTCCCGGCAGGCTCCCCGCTCCAGCGTAAAAGAATTTCAATTTAAGGACCAGGCCCTAGAGGCATGAGCCCTGGAGAATGACTCTGGTGTTCATGGTACAGGATGTATTCTCTAAGTGAACGGGGATGGGGATCTTTGAGGTCATCTGAAACAAGAGTGAAGGTTTATTATGTGCATTATATTGGTTAATTGTCTTGGGATGTTTGAGCTCACTGAGAAGCTGGCTCCGGAAGTGGAGCTGTCCTCTCCAGTCTCAGACCCAAGTGTGTTTGTCTCCCTGTCCTCCAAAGCCCTTTGTCTAGAGATGGGCTGCCTCCCAGACTCTGTGACAGGGAGGGAAGGGAACAACAGACGGCCAAAGAATAAAAGCATTATATCCTTGAGAACAGCTAGATGGAAAACGAACTGCTGGGAAATACTGCAGAAGTTACCACCGTGTATCCCATAATACAAAACTACCTAGAATCGGAGGAGAGCTGAACGTTCAGACACGGGGAGCTCAGCCATTGGAGAGAAAGCAAAATGAAGAACTCCAAATGACTGCCTCGACTTCCCCAGTCAGTTTCTGCTGGATCTTGTGAGCACCCAATCTGATGATGCTACTTCTGTCTATTATTTATTCTTTATTTTTTCTTTTTCTTTTATTTTTTTCTTTTTGAGATTTTATTTTAATTGCAACATTTCTCCCTTCTCTTCTCCCTCCAAACCCTCCCACATGCCCCTCCCCATCTCCTTCAAATTCATGGCCTTTTTTCTTCATCAACTGCTATTGCATACACGTCTGTTTTTGTGTATACATATATATTGCTAAATATAACCTGTTGAGTCCACATAATTATGGACTAGTATTATGATTTTTAGGGCTGACCACAGTTTGGCACTGAACAATGGGAATGCTCTTTCCTGGGAATGACCACCTCTCTCAGCTTCACCCAGCTGCCTGTAGTTCTTTGTGTAGGGCTGTTCTTTTACTTAGAATCTTTGCCAGAGGGACACCTTGCTCTTCCCAGGAATCTCTCTGTGGGAAACCCCAGCTGACTGCCACCCCCCAGTCATTTCCTGCTGGGTGTTTGTAAGCCCCAATTTGATGGTGTTCATCTCTGTCACCCTATCACTTTCCATTTATTCTTTTACATTGTCTTTCTATGGGCTTAATAAACTCACTCACTCAAAACCCGAAAGTGTGTCCAAAGCACCCGAAGAGTAAGTTTACCCATATAAGAGTGTTCAAAAGTCTATGCATGGGGAGGTCGTAGGCCCTAGAAGGAAACCTACTGGTGACGTTTTGCTAACCAGACATGCTGTCAGTCTGTTTAGTAATTGTTTATGTCTATGACATGGGTCTGCACCAGGTCCTCCGCATATATATTACAGCTTTCAGCTTTGTATTCTATGGGACTTCTGTGTGAGCTAATGGGTCTCTAATTCTTGTGCCTGCTCTCGGGGTGCTTTCCCTTCTGTTGGGTTGCCTTGTCCAGCTTCAGTGGGATGAGTTTTGCTTCATCTTATTGTATTTTATTTTGTCATTTTGGTTGTTATCTCTTAGAAGCCTGTTCTTTTTTAATGAGACAGAAAGGGAGTGAATCAAAGGAGGGAGGTGGGGAGGAGCACAGGGAGGGAAACTATAATCAGGATGCATGGTATGAGAAAAGAATCTATTTTCTTTTTTGCTTGGCTGTTTGTTTTGTTTTGTTTTGTTTTGTTTTGTTTCTTTGTTTTTTTCAAGACAAGTTTTCTCTGTGTAGCCTGGCTGTCCTGGATCTCACTCTGTAGCCCAGGCTTGCTTCAAACTCACAGAGATCTGCCTGCCTCTGTCTCCCAAGTGCTGGGATTAAAGGCGTGCATCACTACTGCCTGGCAAGCATCTATTTTCAATAAAAGGAAAAAAATAGTTGCTTGTGTTTATACCCACAGAGTAGTGTTACCCTAGGTCAGAGAATTTTCTTTTTGCTGTGAAAGATGATTACATAGAGTCTCGTGACTATTCAAAGTGCCCAGAGAAGTGAGTTTTGAGTGCTCAGCCCTAAGTAGGCATCTATATTGTCTCCTCCAAACCCCAGGGAACTCCTCAGAAGAGGGGAAGAAAGATTGTAGGAGTCAGAGGATAGAGAGGAACACTAAGAAATGCTGTCTGCCAGACATGACATGGCAATCATGAACTCAGGGTTACCTGCTCAAGGCTTACACACACACACACACACACACACACACACACACACGAGAGAGAGAGAGAGAGAGAGAGAGAGAGAGAGAGAGAGAGAGAGAGAGGTGAAAAGTACCAAAGGGACTAACTAGGAAGAGGAAGGCAGAAGAAGGAGATGGGGAGGGCCAGATAATACAGAATAAATACAATCATAACTCAATGTGTGCAAGTATGAGATGGTCAAAAAAATTAGAAAGGGAGGCTGGAGACAAGGCTCAGGGTTGGTTAAGAGCACTGGCTGCGAGCCGGGCGGTGGTGGCGCACGCCTTTAATCCCAGCACTCGGGAGGCAGAGCCAGGCGGATCTCTGTGAGTTTGAGGCCAGCCTGGGCTACAGAGTGAGCTCCAGGACAGGCACCAAAACTACACAGAGAAACCCTGTCTCGAAGAAGAAAGAGAGAAAAAAGAGCACTGACTGCTCTTGCTGCAGACCCAGGTTCAGTTCCCTACACCCATATGGCAGCTCACAACCATCCATATAACTCCAGTTCCAGGGGATCCAATGCCCTTTCAGACTGTCCCACACACTAGACATGCATGTGGTGCACATACATACATGCAGGCAAAACACTCACCCACATAAAATAAATAAATCTTAAAAAAAATTAAAGAGTGGTGTGTGTGTGTGTGTGTGTGTGTGTGTGTGTGTGTGTGTGTACGCACATACCTTCCTCAGGTAGTTCTCATCCCAGAATTCATGTGACTTGTCAATGTCCTCTTGGCTAGAAGAAATATTGCAACTCTTAAAGCACCATGGGAATCCACTCAGTGCCCTCTCAGCAGCTCAGAAAGCCCCAGTGAGAGCTTTCTGCTCCACACCCATTCCTTCCTGCATCACTGCAGCCAGGGTCCCTGCAGAGATGCAGCTGAGAAAGGGGAAGAGCAACACTGGGCATGCAGAGAGGCTTAATCCTGAACTTCTTTTGTGGGGAAGAGAATAAACACATCTGGTTTTATGCCATTAAAATGTCTGCTTGGTTATTAGTAGTCTAAGGCAATTCTTAACCAACCTACCTCTACAAACTACAAATATTGGGGAGGTATGGACTCGAATGTTCATGGGTGCATAGATGCATGTGTGTGCTTGCATGTAGAGGTTAGAGGTCAACTTCAGCTGTCATTCCTCAGGAGTTATCCACCTTGTTTTTTGAGACAGGCTCTCTTTCTGGCCTGTAATTCACCACGTAGGCTAGCCTGGCTGGCCTACAAGCCCTAAGAATCTGCATATCTCTGTCTCCCCAATTCTGGAATCACAAATACACCCCACCATGTCCAGGGTATTTTTTTTTAATACTTATTTATTTTAGTCGGGCAGTGGTGGTACATTTTTTTTTTTTTTTTTTTTTTTTTTTTTTTTGGTTTTTTCGAGACAGGGTTTCTCTGTGTAGCTTTGCGCCTCTCCTGGAACTTACTTGGTAGCCCAGGCTGGCCTCGAACTCACAGAGATCCGCCTGGCTCTGCCTCCCGAGTGCCGGGATTAAAGGCGTGAGCCACCACCACCCGGCAGCACACGTCTTTAATCTCAGCACTCAGGAGGCAGAGGCAAATGGATCTCTCTGAGTTCAAGGCCAGCCTGGTCTACAGATCAAGTTCTAGGACAGCTGGGCTACCCAAAGAAACCCTGTCTTGAAATACCAAAAAAAAAATAAAAAATAAAAAATAATTCTATTTTTTAATTGAAAGAAATTCATAAAATATATCTTGATCACACATTTTTCCTCCCCCCAACTCCTCTCAGAGACTCCCTACCCACCCAACTCCATGCCCTTTCTCTCTCTTTATTTTTTTTATATACATTGGTGTTTGACCTGCATGTCTTTGTGAGAGAGTCGAATCCACTGGATCTTGAGTTATAGACACTTGTGAGATGCCATGTGGGTGCTGGGAATTGAACCTAGATCCTGTCTGGAAGAGCAACCAGTGCTCTTAACCGCTGAACCATCTCTCCAGCCTCTCTTTTCCCTCTCTTTAAAAAACAAACAAAAACAAAAAATAAAAACACACACAACACACATACAATAATAGTAATAATAATAATAATAATAATAATAATAATAATAATAATAATCACGTAAACCAAAATTCACAAGCAAAAGACCAAGGGGACAAAAAAAAATACCCAAACAAAACAATATGAGACAAAGTCTACAAAAATACCATTGAGTTCATTTTATGCTGGCCGTCTACTTCTGCGTATGGGGCCTGCTCTGAACTGGGGTTAACATGCTCAGTGAAACACCATTGAAGAAAACTAATTTTTCCTTTGCCAGTGAGTATCAGTTGCAGATAGTTAAGGGTTGGGAGCCCTTGTTCACTTTCCCCTCTCAGGGCTGGGACCCCAGCTGGCTTGAACCTGTGCAGGCTCCACACCCAGGTTGGGGGTGTTGCTTGCTTGTTTGTTTGTTTGTTTGTTTGTTTGATGTGAGTTCTGGAGCTCAAATCCTAGTACTCACGCTTGCAAGGCAAGCCTTCTACTGATTGAGCCCCCTTCCCAGGCCCTTTTTGTTTTGTTTGCTTGTTTGTCTTTGTACAGTTCTAGCCAAAAAAACTGATCCTCCTGCCTCCACCTCCCAAGTACTGGGATTACAGCCCTGTGCCACCACACCTGGCTCAAAAATATTTTTAAATCATAAATATTTTCCTAAATCTAGTGAGACTATATTGTAACATACATGCAAAATAAATAAGTAGATAGTCAATTTTTAATGCAAATTGGTCTGGTCCTTTGATGAACACTTGAGAACTATCTACCAATCATTAGCTTTAATTATGCTCCTCTTGCTAAGCCAGCCATTGAGAGACAGATGCCCTGAGAAGTAACGTGATTGCACTACATTCTCTCCATGGTACATGCATACATGTGCGTATATGTGAATGAGCAGCAGGTGTGTGAGCTTGGCATTGGCATTTCATGTCATTTTTTTATCTTCTGTCACTCACTCTTTTCTTTGAATGTCCACAGACTGAGAAGTGTAAATTGTAGTCTGATTTTGTGACTGTGTTCCTATTCATTTCTCCATCTCCTGTGGGGGTTTTTTTTCTATAATGAGATAATGTTAGTGAATTTGGTGTAGACATAAATCTTGATGACTGTAAATTGCACAACATTATGGAAGTAGAGAACTGACCACTGAAGGTTGTTCTCTGACCTCCACACGCATGCCATGGCACCTGTGTACCCACATACATACACACACAAAGATGAACGGATGAATGAATGAATAGAAGAAAGCTCAAGTCAAATGTGTTCTTTCTCATGATCCCAGAATTTGGGGAGTAGAGGTAGGAGAAGATCAAAAACAGAAGGAGGAGGAGAAGGGGAAGGGAGAGGAGGGGAAAATAGGGAAGGAGGGAAGGGAAAAGAAAGTACAAGGAAGGGAGAGAGGGAGAAAGGAAGGAGGGGGTCAGAGGAGCAGGCTGGCTAAGGTGTACTTACCAGCTACCTTCCTAAACAGTCACAAATATGACCTCATTTGACCCTCATTCCAAGCCTAGGAAGTGGACTTTAATACCACCCTTGGGTTATAGGAAACTAAGATATGAAGGGGTTAAAACTGACCTGGAGAGGTCACTGAAACAGTGACTGGAAGAGGCCAAATGGAAAGAAATGAAGAGTCAAGAATCCTATTTTCCCCATTTGCTAAACCACTTCTTAGGAAGGATCCACTGAGTCAAGTACACCTCACCTCTGCTCATGGTAAGCAAGCACTTGGAAACTAAGAGGGGTGACCCCGCCATTTGGGGTTACACAGATAGTCCAGCCAGAGAGTTAAAAATGTCTGCACTGGGGGTGGGAAGTGGGGAGATGACCAGGACCCAGGCAATAAGAACATTTCTCAAGGGTGCAGGAATTTCCCCCTGATTCCTCAATGGCTCTATTTATAAATGCCCACAGCCCAGGTCAGTGTGGGTCTCAGGAGAGGAGGCTGCAGTTGGCCCCGAAGGCTGGAGGGAGAGATGTTCCGCCTATTTATTTCTAAGCTGCTGTCGAGACCTTAAAACACCAAGACAAACTTCTCTTTCATAATAACTTTCTTAGGCTCGGTGCCAGGAAGCTCTCACTGCACTGCTTTATGCCACCAACAATGTCCCTGCTGTCCTCTCTCTTCCCACCAGATGAGACCAGCCTCCACCCACAGCCAGATGTTAGTGATGTGTGCCAAGACCTGGAGTAGCTGGGTACTCAGGGAGCAGGCATCACCCAAGGGTAAGCAGTAGAAAGAAGCAGCCTAGAATGGTGATTCTCAACCCATGGGTCACAACCCCTTTAAGGTACACCATCCCTTTCACAGGAGTTGCCTAAGACTATAAAAAAAACACAGATATTTACATTCCAGTTCATAGTAGTAGAAAACAAGATTACAGTTATGAAGTGGCAACAAAAATAATTGTATAGTTGCGGGGGGCGGGGGGGCATTGTAAGGAACTGTATTAAAGGGTCACAGCATTAGGAATGTTGAGAACTACTGGCCTAGAACCTCTATACACACACACACACACACACACACACACACACACAATAGAAGGAGGGATCTTTCCTCTCTCCGTCCCTTTCTTTTTCACACCAGGTCTTAGGAAGAGTGAGAGATACATGGAGGAAGAGGTGTTCAGGGCCGGTCAGCAAAAGCTAAGTGGCAGAACATGCAGAACTAGATACAACTTAACAAGCCTAGCCCTAGAAAACATTCTGGCTAGGCCTGGTCCTATCATCACACAGAAATCTGGAAATTATTAGATTAAACAAAATAGCCCAAATTCACAAAGACAAACATGGTGTGTTCTCTCCAATATTTGGATCTTTGTATGTGTGTATTTATGTGGATGCTAGTGTTGGTATAGTTCATGAAACTAGAAAGGAAACCACAAGAGTGGAAAAAGAAGTTTTGAGAAGAGAAGAGTGAGGTGAAATAACGCACGTGACCTGAAAGGGCAAAGGGAACCACTGGGCATGGGAGGGGTCAAGGAGTGGAGAGACAGAGTGGAGAGGGAGAAGGATCGACGGAAGCAAATTATGTGATAAAATGTCATAATGAACCATATTGCTTTATATGCTTATATCAAAAAATTAAGAAGCTAGGGAAATGCCTCCGTTGGTAAAGTGCTTGCCATGCAAGTTTGAGGACCTGAGTTCAGATCCCCCACCCCTCCACAAAAAGCTAAGCATGGCAGTGAACACCTATAGTCCCAGCACCAAGGAGGAAAACACAGGAGGATTCCTGGGGTTCACTCACCAGTCAGACTAGCCACGAAGTGGGGTCAGTGAGAGAGACCTTGTCTCAAAAAATAAGATGGAAAGGGACTGTTATCAACCTCTGACCTACAAATACACACACACACACACACACACAAACACACACACACACACACACACGCACACACACACGCACACACACACTCTAAGTAAGCAGGGCTGAGGCTGAGGAGATGGCTCAGAGGTTAAGAGTGTTTATTGTGTGAGCATGAGGACTTGAGTCTGAATCCCCAGCACCCACAGGAAAAACTAAGAGTGATTATGCATTTTTGTCGCCTCAACACTGTCTGTAGCTTCAACACCCACTGGGTGGGTGGAGAGAAAAAGATCTGGGCCTGCTGACCTGGCTTCAGGTTCAGTGAGAAACCCTGTCTCAGGGAAATGTGGCAGGGAGTGATAAGGCAGGGCACCCAACAGCCTCCTCTGACCTCTGCACACATACACAGGCATGAGCACCTGCACATGTGTGCACCTACACAACACACACACACACACACACACACACACACACACTCCTGCCTCTACTTCCCCAACATGCACAACCATACCCAGTTCTGTACAGTACAGATGTGGGAGACGGTACCCAGGGCCAAGCACTCTACCAACTGAGCCATATCCCCAGCTCCAGTAATTTTACAAATGTTTAAGGGGAAAAGCCATAATTTTTAAAGCCTGCCGGATTTCAAACTCTGCTGCAACTGGAGCCGGGGAGAACTGGGCTAGAAAGCAGTGAAGGGATGTCAGGTTCCTTCCCCGCCTCAGTTCCAACCAAATCCCTTGGAGGCTAAAAGGTGGGTTTAAGGGTGGATGCCGCAGGAATAGTAAAGTTTGTCTAATAAAGCCGCACCAGAGATCCAAGAGGAATCCAGGGTTCAGGCTCTGCTCTTCCCACACTGAGCAGAGCCCAGTGTGGAAGCCTTGGAACCCCAGGACCAAACACCTCTATGACACGTTTTTGGACAGACAACTGGGGATCCAGCAAAGCCTGGTGGTGTAGGCCTTTAACCCAGCTGCTGGTGCAGGGGGTCAGGGGGAGTGCAAGCTGGAGACTAGCCTGAGCTACATAAGCCTCAAAATAAAAAGGAGATGAGGAGGAAAAGGAAAAGAAGGTACAAGAGGAAGGTGGTGGGGAAGAGGGGGGGGGAAGTCAAAGAAGGAGAAGGGGAGAAGAGGGGAGAGAGGGGAAAAGGGGAACCGAGGTGATAAAGAGGAGGAAGGGAGGGGAGGAGAAAGAGGTTAGGGATGTAACTCAGTGACAGAGGGCGCCTGCCTTGATTGTTCCATCTGAACGGCCGGGCTTGGAAAAGTTCTGCAATCATCTAAGGTTATTCTCCAAAATGTAAAGTCAGGAAGAATAAATCCAGACAAAAGTACGTCCCTGCACCACCCGCACGTCCGCATAGAGGCCTTTGCCTGCTGGCGGGTGCATCCTGAGAGCATCAGTTGAGGTAAATTACACCGCAGTGTTCTTGCTCTCGGGCCCTGAGAGTTGTCCAGGTCCCGGCCAGGATATGGCGCCACCTAGCGACCACTTGGAGCAGTTACAGTGGAATTTAATTTTGTGCTCCTTCCCTAGCGGTTATAGCAAGCCCACAGCCAAGGCCACATTGTCTTTAATTATTTCTGAAATTTCTCCCTTCGCTTAAATGTGCGGGGTTGGGGGGTTGGGTGGAGGAGGGGAGGCGCTGACCAACCCTAATCCCACCGTTCCATCACAGGTGAGTTGGTTGGCTCAAGTCAAAGCTTTTTCCACCCTCAAGAACCCCAATGCCTGCAGAAGGTGAGCAATGGGGGCACAGGATCGTCCCCTAGTGTGGGTGCTTCTCAGGGTCCGGAATTACGAACCAGTAAATTAACCTGCTACTGTTTGCAGAACACCTCAGAGACAGGAGACAGGGTGAGAAAGAAAGACCTACAGACTGAGACATCTGCTGCAACACGTGCGTCTTTCTTGGCCAAAGTTCCCTTAGGCCCCTAAAGTTCTAACAATGTCTCTCTGAGGCCAGATGAACACTGGAAAGATTTATGTTGTAGTCTAGAAATATCGGTCTTGGTGAGATCATGTGCTTGCAGACAGCAGTAAGGACACCGGCTCTTTTTGCAAAGGGAGTCAGCATCTTGTCCCCTGGGAAAACTCCACTGCAAACGGTTCTCTGAGAAATGACCTGGATGAAGAATAGACAGGGTCTTGCATTCATGTGTGGGTGTGAATGTGTGGGTGTGAATGTGTGGGTGTGAATGTGTGGGTGTGGTGTTATGAGTGTATACGCTCGTGTGTGCAGGTGTGATCACCCATGCAGGCATTTGTGGAAGCCTGAGGTCAACTTCAGACTGTCTTCCTCAGTCACTGCTCCACCTTATAGCCTGTTTTGTTGGGAGCAACAGGGTCTTACTGTGCAGCCCTGGCTGGCCTATCACTTGCTATGTAGGGTAGGCTGGCCTCAAACTCAGAGATCTGCCTGCCTCTACCTCCCAGTGCCAGCTTAAAGGTATGTGCCACCACGCCTGGCTCCTTGCTTGTTTTTAAGCCAAGGCCTGTCATTGAACCAGGAGCTGGCCAGCTAACCTGGCTGCTTACAAAGCCTCCAACAGCCCCTACCCACCCATTCCCATGGTGGTCCTGACTCTGACCCCTAGTGCTGGATCACAGGTGTGCACAGCCACACCCAACTTTATATGGGTGCTGGGAATCTGAACTCAGGTTCCCAAGTACTACCCACTGAGCCATCCCTCCAGCCCCAGGTGCTGCATTCTTGACACAGCCAGCAAAAACATTCAGGGAGCATATGACTACGGCAAACTGCCTCCTCCTCACATGTCCACTCTTGAGCTGGATGGATCCTTTATCTACATGGGTGGAGGAGGGGATGGCAAGTCGATTGCTCCCATTGATTGAAGCAGGGTTGCATCAGAATGCTACCAAAGCTTTGATGACTCTTTTCAGTGGTCCACAGTTAAGTTCTGCAGGGGACACACTCGCCAACACCAACCTCCAACTCTGTTCCCATGTATGAGGTGTGGTAGAAGGCTTCTGAGCTGAGATTTACAGAGGAGATCTCAGTGTGATCTCCAAGGAACAGGATGAAGCTTGCTCCTTGCTGACCCTGGAGAGCTGTGGGTGGCCCATTAGGTGACTAAGTCTAAGCAGTGTGGTTTGTTCTGCTTCTGAAGCGCCTTAGCCAAGGTTGGAGAGTAGGAAGGATGGGTTCTCTCCCAGCTTAGCTGCAGAGCGGGTGGGCATGTGGGCCCGGAAAGATGCATAAAAGCATAGACTGTCATCTGGGGAGACAGCTGCCACTAAAGTGCTTGCTATGTAGATATTAGGACCCAAATTCAAGCAAGCAGCACATATGTGTAATCCCAGGACTGGGGAGGCTGAGACAGGGAGATACCTGGGCTTGCTGGCTAGCCAGTCAAGACAAACCTGTGAGGTTCAGGTTCAGTGAGAGATCCTGTCTCAATATAAAGTGGGGAGTAACTGAGGCAGACACAAGACATCAGCTCTGGCCCCCACACAAATGCATATGCGCATGCACAACACACACACACACACACACACACACACACACACACACACACACACACACACACACAGAGCATGCAGTCCCCAGCAGCCCAGACGTGGTAACCCAGACATCGTCCTGAAATAAACAGCCATGCAGGCAAGCTGGTGAAAGCAAACAGTAAAGGAACAACACTTGCCACATCCATAAAGGTCAATAGCCAAAAAAAAAAAAAAAAAAAAAAGCAAGTTTCACGGTGCGTGTGGTATCCATTGGTGGGGAGGAAATAGTGTTCGCTTGTCTTCAGCCCCAGCCCTGGATTCTAAGGCACGCAGCACCAAAGTTTGCTTTATTGGTCATGGATAAGGAAAAAGAAAATTTCTCAAAAGGAAAAAATAAATAAATAAATGGTGGAGGCCACTGCTGGCAAAGACTACCCTGAAAAAAAAAACAAAAAACAAAAAACAGACCACCCTGAAAAGAGCTGCAGGTGTGAGGCTTTTAAAGGGATTTGTCTTAGACAGGAGGGTGGCAAGGTAGTTAGGAATTCCGGGATAGTTAGGAATTCCCTCCCTCTCTTCCTCCCTCCCCTGTGGCAGCGTTCCCGCTGGCTGCACCGGGCCTGGCTCCAGAGAGCAGCACCTAGCCCTAATCCGTCTTTTGTTTAGCAGACACCTTTTGTTTCCCTCTCTGTGAATCTTGTCTCTGTGTAAACAAGGGTACAAAGGATATTTGGTGGCTTTCTCGCCTTCATAGCAAAGCTAATGGGAGACTATATTGTTCAACCATGTGACTTACAAAAATTAGTGGTCTTTAAAGTCAACGAAGGGGCTGGGATGTAGTTCAGTTGGCAGAGTGTTTGCCTAGCATGCGCAAAGGTTCCATCCCCAGCACCACATAAAGCAAGTGTAGTGTCTCATGCCTGTAATCCCAGGGCTTGGGATGTAGAAGCATTAGAATCATTGTCAACCACGAAGGAAGTTGAAGGTCAGCTCAGGATACGTGAGATCCTGTCTAGATCAGTCAGTCAATGAAGTCTACTTGAAGCAAGGGAACCTGGAGGGTGTGTTTAGGTTTTCCCTTGAATTCAGGAGATGTAATCTTCCAGAGTACATCTTGCCCACACTTTGGACATATTCAGAACTTTTGTAGAAGGAAGAATTCATTCTTACAACATGGTCTTAGCAACACCCAAATCCTCCTGCTGACACCAGGGTAGGGGATGTCACCGTATACTGTAAGAATGGCACACCTTCAAGCTATCTGCCACCTGCTGTACACTCCTCCACCCCACTGCCGTTCTTTCATCTGAGGGACACAGAAGGTCTCTGTCCTTAGGCTGGCTTTCTCAGCTCTCAGCAGCCCCTGTGTGTGAAGCCTGTGACCACACCTCTGCCCAGCCGGTTTGTGTGTCTGTCTTCAACGCTGTCTGAGGAGGAATTCCTCTAAGCTCTCTCATTGGCTGTGGAATCACCTCCCCTGGGCAGGATGCCAGGCCTCACGGAAAGAGCCATGTTCGCTGTGTAGACTTTCCTCCCGGGCACTATAGTAGCAATGGTGCCTGTCCTGCTGTCCCTGCCTCTCCTTCTGGGTCCTGCAGTCCTTCAGGAGACTGGTGAGTGGGCAAAACAGAGGAAGACTGGGGGAGAAATAAGGGGAAGGCAGAGAACAGAATGCTGGGCCATAAGAAGGATCCCTCGTGCACCTGGGATTCCCATATGAGCAGTGGTAAACCAGTTTTAAACCAGTTTGCAAAGTTACCAGTTAACCTAGATCACCCTTGTAGAAGCATTCTGGAAGTCACTGGACTTGTGTTAAATAAGACCTTAAGGAACATGAATCTGAGGGCTAGCGGTGTAGCTCAGTCCATAGGGTGCCTGCTGTGTATGCATGAAGCCTGGGGTTCACTATCCCAGCACCACACAAGCCATGTGTCTCATTCCTGTCATCCCACCACATGGGAGCTGGAAGCAGGAGGATCAGGGCTGGGGGGGTGGTTCGGTATGATCTTGAGGACTCAAGTTCAGATCCCTAGGACCCACGGAAATCCAGATGTGGTCACATCTGTCTACAATCTCAGCTTTCCTATGGCAAGACAGGAGGCAGGGCAGAAGAATCCCCCAGAAGCCCATAGGCCAGCTAACATGGCTTGCGCAGCAACAAACAAGGTGGAAGGCAGGATTGACATCCAAGTGTGTCCTCTGACCCACCTGCACTCTGTGACATACCCATGAGCACACCCACCCACATAGACACACAAAAGACTTTTTTTTTCACATGGGAAAAGTATACCCAGAGAGGCAAAGTGACCTGCCAAGAGTCAGACAGTGGAACTGAATACGGACCTCATGAATTTCCTCTACTTTCTCTCTTCCCCCTCTTCTAAGATCCCAGGGGAAAAATACAGAGGCAGGCTAGAAGCGAGGAAACCAGGACCTTCCTCCGCAGTGAGATGAGGCAGCGGGGAACCAGTGAGATCCACAGTCAGTTCCAGGACAGGGAATGAGGCTGTTTGCTGCACACAAAATTTTGGATGAAGATTTCAAACTGCACCAGTTTAAAAACTTAGTGCATTCCCAGAATGTTACATAGTTATTTATGTTTGTTTTATAATAAGGCACTGTCTTTAGAATGTTAAGTATGTTCTAAAGGGGCTGTAAAGAGGGCTCAGCGCTTATAAGCACTTGTTGCTCTTGCAGAGGACCTGTGGTTTAGTTCCCAGAATCCACTTGGTAGTTTATAACTGCCTGTAACGCTAGCCCCAAGAGATCTGACACTCTTTTCTGGCCTCTTTGCATATTGCACACATGTACAGTATATATAATTTTTTAAATAAAGATTTTTTAATGTTAAGTATATTCTATACCAAAAATATGAATTAGTAAGGGGCCTCTAGAGAACAGAACTAATGGGATAGATATACAGGTAGATAGATGGATGGGTGGATGGATGGATGGATGGATGGATGGATGCATGGATGCATGGATGGATGGATGCATGGATGGATGGATGCATGGATGGATGCATGGATGCATAGATGGATGCATGGATGGATGCAAAGATATAAACAAGGATAGGTAGATAGATGATGGCTGAATGAATAGATAGACGGGAAGATATAGACAGGTAATGGGTAGATGGATGAATATATGACAGACAGATAGGTAGATAGATAGATAGATAGATAGATAGATAGATAGATAGATAGATAGATAGATAGATAGATAGTAGATAGATGATAGGTAGATAGACTGACAGGTAGAGGCAGATCCCTAGAGTTCATTTATGGCCCAACCTGCCTGAACTGATGAACTCCAGGTCCAGTGAGAGACCCCATCTCAAAAAAATAAGATGTCAGACCAGAGACATGGCTCAGAAGTAGTAGTACTTACCACCAAGCCAGATAACTAAATTTGATCCCTAGGACCCACATGATAGAGAGAACCAACTCCTACAAGCTGTCCTCTGACTGCTACACACACAGTGACATGTGCATGCTTATGCATGCACAAGTCACAGACACACACACACACACACACACACACACACACACACACAAATAGACACAATTTTTAAAAAAGATGGAAAGCTATAAAGGAAGACATCCCAACTTGACCTCTGACCTCTACATCATGCACATGTGCTCACACCCACAAGAAAACATACATATCACACACACACACACACACACACACACACACACATACACAAATAATTTTACATGCAAACTAGAGGATACAGTGTAGAGACAACACAGAACAGTTTCTGGCATGGCATCCCCAGGAGAAACAGCGCCCCTTCACATGAGTGAACCTCCACAGTGTGAGGCGGTAGTAAAAGCAGAGGAAGAAGCTCCATGGCCGGGTCCTCCCCAGTGGGTCTCCTGGGCATGAACCCCACCCCTCAGAATCTTCCCCTCTTCCGCAGGGCCTTATTCTCTGATCTTCCTCTACACCGGCTTGTCCAGGCCCAGCAAAGACATCCCCAGGTTTCAAGCCACCGCGTTTCTCAATGACCAGGCCTTCTTCCACTATGACAGCAACAGCAGGAAGGCGGAGCCCGTGGGGCCTTGGAGCCAGGTAGAAGGAATGGAGGACTGGGAACAGGAGAGCCAGCTTCAGAGGGCCAGGGAGGAGATCTTCCTCGTGACCCTGAAAGACATCATGGACTATTACAAGGACAGTGCAGGTCAGTGAGATTACAGACCAATGAGGTAGAGTGCTTTACCTGAGCACCCCATGAATATGACTGGAAAAGATTCCCCAGGCTGGAACTAGTCACACACACACACACACACACACACACACACACACACACACACACAGGAGGAGCAGTAAGCACAGATAGCCATGCACAGGTTCACCCACAACACCTCCCATCCTCCGTACTCACATTGACCTCCTCCTTCCCCATGGCTTCTTTTATTTTCACTCCAGACCTCAGCCCCTAAAAGAAGTGGTATCAGAGTCACTTCTTACCCAGGGACACTGACCTTTCAACTCCATGTTCCTGCCCACTTGAGAAAGTATCAGATTCAACACTATCCAGGTGGAGAACAATAGAGGAACATCCCAGCACTCTGTGGGCTCTGAGTGTGCATGCACACTTACATGCACTTACACCAAACACACACACACACACACACACACACACACACACACACCACAATTATCTAATTATTAAGAAAGAAGGTAACAGTAACTTACATTTACTGAGTACTTGCTCTGTGCTAGCCTCAGGTCTGATCACATTTAATGCTCAAAATAACATCTTCAAAGATTATTATTACTGTTGTCATTTCAAAGATTTTTTTAAGTGTTTCACTTAAGCTTAATTATATTTCATAGTTCACTTAACAAGGTAGGTGGGTGGACCAGGGGAAGATCTGGAATTTAAACCCAGACAGCTTAAGAGCTTTTTTTGAGCCTGTGCCAACAGCACCACTCAGGACTGGATAAACATCCGCTGTTGTAATCGGACTGACCTGTGCTAGGCAGGTCACTTTGTGTTCATGGGCAAGGGGATTAAGGCTTTAGAGGTTTGGAGTAAACACCAGGAATGGTGGCTTATCAGTAATCTCAGCATCCGGAAAGCAAAGACAGGGGGATTGCCATGAGTTTGTGGCAGCCCGGGCTACGTAATGAGATCCAAGCCAGCCTGGGTTACAAAGTGAGACCCTGTCCCAAAAATAAACAAACAATAAATAAGATACTAACCACTGAAAAGAGGGAAGTGATCCAATTATGTAAAGAGTAATGATTTAAATGCAAAATAGAAAGTGGCATGTAGAAATTCCTATAATCTATAAGAAACCACAAATAATTCCTATTTAACGTGGAAATGCAGTTCAGTGTGACTATGTTTAATTCTGAAGAATTCACCATCCACTAGAACACATAAGTTTGTTAGATGAGACGATGAAAAAGACTTGAAATCTGAGTGCTTGCCTAGCACACCAGAGGTCCTGGGTTCAATCCCCAGCACCACATAAAACTGGGTATGGTGTCACACACCTGTAAACCCAGCACTAGTGAAATGAAGACAAGAGGGTCAGGAGTTCAAAGTCACCCAGAGTATCTGACACTGTTAGAAAGAAATAGACTTGGAATCTGTCCATAATCATGAAATTCTCCAAGTATAAAGAATGCATTTCCTCTCAGAGAGGCCTGAAACACCCAGCCAAATACAGTTTCTTCCTCTGCTGTGTGCCTGGCTAGTAACCTGTAAATGGACATTTCTCTCCCACCTGCCAATTCCCAAATAACCACTCATAGGGTTACACTAATTACAGAATGCTTGGCCATTAGCTCAGGCTTATTATTAACTAGCTCTTTTTACATTTGAATTAACCCATTTCTATTCATTTATGTATTGCCATATGGTCTGTGGCATTACTGGTCCTCTGGCATCTTGTTTCTTGGGTGGTTCACTGGCATCTCTCTTGCTCCATCCTTCTCCATCCCCTCCTTAGTTTGGTTTTTCTGCCTAACCTTAGCCTGCCTGGCTACTGGCCAAACAGATTCTTTATTAACCAATGAGAGTAATACATATTCACAGCGTACAGAAGGATCATCCCACAGCAGTAACCTGTTTGCCAAGATAAAGAATTGAGTGTTTAGATTCCCAAGCATGTAGGAATGAAAGTTGCTCAGCTGGAGTTGGCACCCATCTGACTGAATCCCTGTGGGGTCGGGGAGGCTTCAGGGTCTCACACCTTCCAGGGAATGTTCGGTTGTGCGCTATTGAATAACAGAAGCAATGGAGCATTCTGGAGGTATGCCTACGATGGACAGAATTTCATCGAATTCAACAAAGAAATCCCAGCCTGGATCCCCTTAGTCCCAGCAGCTGAGAACACCAAGCTGAAGTGGGAGGCAGAAAAAGTCTACACACAGTGAGCCAAGGCATACCTAGAGGAGGAGTGCCCCACAATGCTGAAGAGGTACCTGAACTACAGCAGATCTCATCTGGACCAAAAAGGTATGCACTGCTTTTATGATCTGCTCCAAGTACTAAACTGAAAACCAAGGTGATCTCAGGCTCAGGGGACCATGGCAGGTTGTCCCATCAACCCCTATTAGTCCCTTAATCCCCTAGCTTTCATCTACTAGGATTTGTTTCTTCTGAAGACATGATGTGAGAGTCAAAAGGTATGTTCATCAAAAAAGTGGGAAGAGTTAGGGGTTACAGCTCAGTTTTAGAACACCTGCCTAGACTTCCCCAGTGAGGGGCTGGGGTGTGGCTCAGTGGTAGAGCACTTTCCTAAAGTCCCCCAGTGAGGGGCTGGGGTGTGGCTCAGTGGTAGAGCACTTTCCTAAAATCCCCCAGTGAGGGGCTGGGGTGTGGCTCAGTGGTAGAGCACCTGTCTAGAATCCCCCAGTGAGGGGCTGGGGTGTGGCTCAGTGGTAGACCATCTGCCTAGAATCCCCCAGTGAGAGGCTGGGGTGTTGCTCAGTGGTAGAGTCCTGCTTAGAATCCCCTAGTGAAGGGCTCGGGGTGTGGCTCAGTGATACAGCACCTGCCTAGAATCCCCAGTGAGGGACTGGGGTGTGGCTCAGTGGTAGAGCACCTGCCTAGCATGTACAAGAGTCTGGATTCAGTCTTACACACACACACACACACACACACACACACACACACACACACACACACAGAGTGAGTCAGGAACAAAACTGGCTTAATGGCAAGATTCCCTAAATAATCCTTGCTTTGCAACACATGCTGTAATCACAGCACGCAGAAGGTTAAGGCTAGAGAGTATTGCCATGAGTTCAGGGCCAACCTACATGGCAAGTACCAGGACAGCTATACCCTGTCTCTGAAAGGGGTGGGAGGGATGAAGAAATAAAGAACTGGGATCCAGCTTCAGCTGGCACTCAAATTCCACATTTCAGATTCCAAACTCCATAGTAGTTCCTCGATACAGTGATGCCTCTCGTCTTGTTTGTAGTGAGGAGGTAGGTTTGTAAAACATCTGGCTATGAAGGAAGAACAAACAGGAGCAGAATCAAGTGCTACACACTGAAACATCACTGGAGAAAAGGGAAAATGACTATTTAGAATATGAAACAGCTTAATGGACAGAGATGTGGACAGAAGGGAGGAGCTGGGCTGAGATGGAGGTGGGGCTATAAAGCACACTCAAGACACGCAGAATCTGGGCATGGTAGTACATGCCAGTAATCCTAGCACTTGAGGCAGGAATAACACAAGTTCAAGACCAGCCTGGGCTACGCACGTAGTGAGGTCCTGTCTCTATGTTTTGTTCTCTCTGTGTGTGTATGATGTGTGTATTATGTATGTATGTATGCATACATGTATGTATGAAGGTGTATGTGTGTGGTGGTACATGTGTAGAGATTGGAGGAGATCCTCAGCTGTTGGTCCCCACCTTCTACCTTGTTTGAGACACCAGGCTAGCCTGCCCACCAGCTTCCAGGTATTTTCCTGTCTCTGTTACCCATCACCATACATGAGCTCTGGGGACAGAGACATGCATGACTGCATCCAAATTTTACATGTGTTCTGGAGATCCAAGCCCAGACCATCATGTTTGTGTAGCCAGTCCTTTTCCCACTGAGCCATCTCCCCTATCCCATCTCAATCTGTTGCCAGCTGAAGTCAATACACCACAACATGAGGCAGGGAGTGAGAAAGTAGCTGTGGACATATTACATAACCCATCAGGGAAGGCTTGGGGGAAGCCTCAGACAGTCCTGAGCTTCAGAAAGGTCTCTTGGTGGAGTCAGATTGGATGGTCATCCAGGGAGTTAGGAATGAAAGCGTGGAAGGGAAAAGTCCACCTTAAACTCACAATGTCCACACTTGATCCCTCCACAGATCCTCCCACTGTGACAATCACCAGCCGTGCGGCCCCAGGAAGAAACAGGACATTCAAATGCCTGGCCTATGACTTCTACCCACAAGGAATTAGTCTGCACTGGAACCGGGCCGGCAAGATGCTGGCATCCAAATCAGGAGGTGTTTTTCCCAATGGAAATGGCACCTACCTGTCCTGGGTGGAGGTGGAAGTCCCTCCTCAGGACAAAGACCCCTACTTCTGCCACATAGAGCACAGTGGACTGTCCCAGTCACTCTCGGTGCAGTGGGATGATACAAAGAAAGCAAAAACCGAAAGCAACCCAGCAACTCAGCCTCAGTAAGTTACTCTCTCTGCGTGACATGAGAGAGTTGAGCTTCAGAAGTCAATGTCACCCACAAGGTCTTCCATGGGCAGCTGTGTGACAGCTAACTAGAATCCAAGGAACAGGTGTGGGGACAGAAGACTTGAACACCAAGCACTGAGTACACACTCAATGTCAAATCACCTGGCCTTGTAAAACTCCTGATTAATCTGTAAGCCCTCACAACCCCTCATGCCTAGTACTGCATAGAAAGGCATTTTAACCTTGGAGATGCTATAAAAGTGTGAGTTGATTTTACCATGTGTCCTGTATAGTTTTTTTTTTTTTTTTTAAACTCTTTGGGGACCCACCACCCAGCTCCCAAATAAATACATGGAGACTTATTCTTACTTATGAATGCCTGGTCTTAGCTTGGCTTGTTTCTAGCCAGCTTTTCTAACTTAATGTGTTTCTCTTCTTCTACATTTTGCCTCTGGGCTTTTTACTTTTCTTTATTCTATACTGAATCATGAATATAATTAATCTTATCAATAAAAACCTGAGACGAGAGCAGGAGAGAAGCCACAGTCGCTTCCTTCCTCTTCTGTTCCTCCAGTCCAAAAGGGCCATTATCCTGTCTCTGCCCCACCTTTTCACTTCCTGTTCCTCTCTGTGCAGACCTCCAGACCTCTATGGTTAACTAGTAGCTAGCTCCAGCCTCTGACTGTCCAAGCAAGCTTTATTTGTCAGAACACAAAGTATCACATAACAGTATGTCTTTCTTCCCTTCTTACTCCATGGCTGGTTGTGTGGCAGGGTACCTGGCATCCTTCTCTCCTTCTCCTTTTCTTGCCCCTCCCTATTCTCCTTCTTCTTTTCTAACCGAGATTTCTCCTTCTATTTATTCTCTATGCCTAGCAGCCCCACATATCCCTCTCCCGCCTAGACATATCCCTCTGTTGGCCATTCAGTGCTTTATTAGACCAATCAGGTGTTTTAGTCAGAGTAACACAGCTTTACAAAGTTAAACAAATGCAACATAAAAGAATGCAACATCTCTTGGCATCATTAAACAAATATTCCATAAACAAATGTAACACATCTTAAGCTAATATTCCACAATAGTCCTGCCCCCACACATTTGATTCATGGGAATGTTCTCATATTCACTCAAAGATGTCTTGGCTTCATTTCTGTTGTTGTGAAAGGATAACCTGACAAAAACTATTTTAAGAGAGAAAAGGGCTGTCTGGCTTATCCTTCCAGGCCTCTGTTGTATGATGCTATTCCTGGGGAGACGTGAGCAAACATTTACTAACCCCAGTTAGGGAACCAACTACAGATCGAAGAAACGTCCCACCTGGTGAACCAATTAGTTGGGATTATTTACATGAATATGAGTAAGGGATTACTTACAGGAGCAGAAATAACTCAAAAGACAGTTTCATTACCAAAGTCCACTGAAGCACGGGTGATAGCTCATGAAAACTGGAAACCTTGAGCCCACTACACAACCTGCAGGCAGCTCAATAGTTTGGAGATTGTCCTTTGCAGTTAGCTCAGCTAGTCTGAGCCTCTCCCAGGCAACAAGGCTGGTCTATGCTTCTTCCAGGAAACTCATCTTGTCTGTGACTGTCTCGTGGTAGTCTTTTTTTTTTTTTTTATTATGTATACAGAAGAGGGCACCAGATCTCATTACAGATGGTTGGGAGCCACCATGTGGTTGCTGGGAATTGAACTCAGGACCTCTGGAAGAGCAGTCACTGCTCTTAACCTCTGAGCCATCTCTCCAGCCCCTCGTGGTAGTCTTTATTGCTCATATAGGCTTGAAGAGTGAGTGGCCTAGTAAATCTAATTAGTTTCAGGGACTTCCTGAAGCTAGTGAATCCCCTGAAGAATGAAATATTTCACATTCCTTTAGCCCATCCTGTTCCTTTACTTCCCTTTTAACATTCTATGTCTTAACAAGCTTTCCTCCAAGATGGAAGTATGTAATCTTGAAAGAAATTAAACAGCACTTGTAGTCCATCACTGTGGAGAAGCCAATGCAGGAACTTGAAGTAACTAGTCACATCCACAGTCAAGAGCAGAGAGAAAAATGAATTCATGCATGCCTACAACTGCTCAGTACTGTCTCTACATACAGTCCAGGATCTCCTGCCTAGGGAATGGTGCCACCCACAGTGGGTAGAGAACTTCTCACCTTAATTAACATAATCAAGATAATCTGAACAGACATACTCATAGGCCAATCCAATATGGGCAGTCCCTCATTGAGACTTTTTCTGGGTGACTCTAGGTTGTGTCGAATTGGCAATTAAAATTAATCATAAGGGCTGTCAAGGTGGCTCAGCAGGTAAAGGTATTTGGTGCCAAGCCTTATGACCTGAGTTCAATCTCTAGGATCTACATGGCAGAAGGAGAAAACCAACTCCTGGAGCTGGATAAATAGCTCAATGGTTAAGAACACTGACTGCTCTTCTGGAGGACCTGGGTTTAATTCCCAACACCCATATAGCAGCTCATAACTGTCTGTAACTCCAGGTCCAGGGGACTCAACACCCTCACACAGACATACAAGCAGGCAAAATACCAATGCACATAAAATAAAAATAAATTATTTAAAAAAAAAGAAAACCAACTCCTGTAACCTGCACATACATATTCTTTCTCTCTCCCTCCTTCCCTCCCTCCCTCTATGCTCTCTCTTGTGCTACCTCTCAATTTTAATCTCTTTAAATTTTTAAAAGAACTTTTTTAGATTTATTCATTTTTAATTTTATTTTATTTTGCGTACATACTTATACTGCCTGCATCTTTGTCTGAGCACCATGTGCATCCCTGGTGCCCACAGAGGTCAAGAGAAGGAATTGGATCTCATGAAACTAGAGTTATAGATGGTTGTGAATCACTCTGTCGGTGCTGGGAACTGAACTCAGGACCTCTCCGAGGGCAACAAGTGCTCTTTTTTTTTTTTTTTTAAACAAGAAGTTTATTAAAACAACAAGACCCTTGACTTGAAGGGAAAACTAGGATCATTTGTTCAAGAGTAATTTACCCCTACTTAAAGAGAGATTGCCCTACATCTAACAAAAAAGTTATAAAATTGTCCTTGGTTTTACAATGATAAATGAAAAACATTAAAATTCTCCAATCAAACAAGGTATGCAAGGATTTTGTTGTTGGGTTCTTTTGTTAAAACACTGAGAGCAAAATAACTTACTGGAATATAAAGGTAAGAGCTGGATGAGCATGCCACTGATGGAGAGAGGGGGATATTTTCACAGAACCAGTACTTTCCCCCAGACCATCTCCATCTGATGTCAATCAAAACAGAACATTGGCCATTTAGTTTAAAAAAGAAAAAAGCTCAAATGCTTGTGCACGTACACCAGTTACTTTATGTACAATAAAGAAATGGGGACAGGGAAATGAAAGAATAGAGAAAACTATACTGCAGTAGTCAGGATGTGGTGGAACCAAATTGCAGCTTTCTAATTGGGAATGTATTCTTGGTCTATAACAAAATTCTGGAGTAAAGTACCAGGTTCACTTTTTAGTAGACATCTCCTGTCTGCTGCTGGAACACATCAATCGTATCTTCATCCTCCACGTCCAACTGTGCAGGTGTATCTGTTTCATTGATTGGCTGCCCATCAAACCAGAATCTGATCTGCCTCATTGACAAACCCTGTCGTTCACAATAGGCTTTCATTAGTTTACTAAGTGGTGTATGCCTCTTAATCTTAAACTTAGTATGTTCGTTGTTCTCAGTCTTGACTCCTTCCTTGGGTTTCTCGTCCGCCATGGCGAGCGCTGGAGTCTCCTCATCTGCCGCGTCACAAAAGAGGCACCGGTCGGCACTGCAGCAAGTGCTCTTAACCATATCTCCAGTCCCCTAAAGAGATTTACTAAGGAAAAAAAAAAAAAAAACACCACTACAACTATGTTTTAAAAACCTTTGAGCATCTTTTACCTTGGGGTATCACATGACCTGGATCCTGGGCATCATTCAGGCAACCACTGCTGGTAGCCACAGATATAGCCATAGCCCTGATAACTGTGGCAGTCAAAAAATCTGCACACTCGAGGCAAGCAGATCTCTATGAGTTTGGGGACAGATTGGTCTACACAGTGAGTTCCAGGCCAGCCAAGGCTACATAGTAAGACCCTCCCTCAAAAAAGAAAAGAAAAGGAATCTACACAAATAGACTTAGAGGCTGGACCCCCTTGCAGCCAAGAAAGGCTAGATTCATTCTTAAGGTGCCTCTCAGTCTTCTTTTCACGGATCCGGGTGAAGCCACACACCGGTGCCACCGACACACCGCGACAACATTTTATTATTTAAAATTATTTTAAATTTAAATATAATTTATCATATTCTCCCCATCCCCCAAGTCCTTCCAGATCCTTTACCCCTCCTTACCCACCCAACTTCAAGTTCTTTCACAAAAAACAAACAAAACCCTATAAAACAAAGCCCCCCAAACGAAGAAAATAAAATAAAACACCACCCCAAAGCAAAACAGAAACAAAAAAACAAAACCCACCAAACTGTGACCAAACAAAAGCATACAAAAAATTGTGGAGTACATTATATGTTGGTCAACTACTCCTGAACTCCTGAACATGAGACCTGGCCTGGAGTGGTTGGTGTACCCATTGTCACTCTATTGAAGAAAACTGATTTCCCTCTCTTAGCAGGTATAAATGACACTTCAGTTGTTAACCTTTCACTCTAGTGGCCAGGTTTTATTCATTCATTCATCATTTATCCATTGATTTAAACATTTTTAAAAATAGAACATAATAAAATATAATGAGATAAAACAAAAACTATCACATCGAAGTTGGACAGGACAAACCAACAGAAGAAAAAGAGCCCAAGAGAAGGCACAAGAATCAGAGACCATGCATTAGCACCCTGAGGAATCCATAAAAATACTATAAACTAGGAGCACAGAGGACCTGGTGCAGACCTGTGCAGGCTCTGTGCATGCTGCTTCCGTCTCTGTGAGTTCATATGAGCTTTGTTGATGTTGATTTAAAAGGTCTTATTTTCTTGGTGTCCTCCATCCCTTCTGGCTCTTCTTCCACAGGATTACCTGAGCTCTGATGGGAGGGATTTAATGGAGACATTCTGTTTTAGGTTGTATGTTCCAAGGTCTCTTACCCTTTGCATAATGTCTGGCTATGGGTTTCTATATTTGTAACCATCTGCTGCAGAAGGAGTATTCTCTGATGATGGCTGAACAAGGCACTGATCTATAAGTATAGTAGAATACCATTACGAGCCATTTTATCATCATGTAATTTTTTTTCTTTTTTAGGCCAGTAGTTATTTGGTTTTACCCTAGGTCACTGGACTATCTATCTTTGGTCACCCAAGCAGTGATGGGTAAGGGTTCCATCTTGTGGAACCAGCATTGGCTGGTTACTCCCACAAGCTTTGAGCCACCATTGACCTAGCATATCTTGCGGGTAGTACACCATTGCAGATAAAGGGTTTGTTGGCTGGCTTCCTGATGGTGTTTCTCTTATGATAGTGTGTGCAGAGTGCCTTTCTGTACCAAAGATCCTGGAACATAGGGATCAAAGGTCCTACCTTTCTTAACACCTTTGGAGTCAGTGTTCACCACATGAACTGCAAGGACCAACATCCACATCAGGTCCTGAGCAAGCTGATTATTTGCTTTCCTAAGGATTCAGTGAGAATCAATATCCACGTTGTTGTATCATTGTCGCTAACTTCCCAGAACCTCTTACCTACAGAAGTGTATACTGTGCCGTATATTTGTTATTTTTTTTGCAGGGAAATTTTGGTCTCATAGAAACATTGAGCAAATGTACAGAAAAATGACCTCAAGTTCCTTCTCCCCTAAAGCACTTTTTCTTAGTAGAAACGTGCATCAGTTGGCACTTTTGTTGTAACGGATGAGTTGTTAATGATACATTAAATGATACCAAGGCTGTTTTGAATATAAATTAAACAGTTCTACTTTGAACTATTTGTGTGGTTCAAACCTCCAAATGTAGAGAATGGAAGGCAGTGAAAAGCAGTCCACCCTTTGCCGTGGAGGTCATCCTCATGTGCTGTTCACGTGTAACTAGCACACAACACACAAGTGTTCTTTCTTACTGAAATGGTGTCACTCTATGGCCGATTATTGTCTTGCTTTCAAACAAAACCGCTTCACCTTAGGATTGTGCTCAACAGTTTCTCTGCCTTCTCCACCATGTTGTATCCTTTTTTCCAGGACTCCAATCTTGAACTTCCTCACTGAGAAGAAGGGAGGACAGTGAAGGCAGGGTCGGTTTTTCTGTCGCATTGTATGTGAGGTTGCATCTGGCCACCCTTGTCTTCCACATGATTCTGCTCCTTTCCAGGCAGCCTTGTGCTTTGGGCTTTTAATAACTAAAACTAATGAAATGCTGGAATTACGGGCAATTTAAATATTATTCATCATCAAAAGTAAGAATCATTTGTCCTGTCCTGTGTTTACAGTTTTGTTTTGTTTTTTATTTTATTAGTGTGATAAGGGTCTGAGGACCCAAGAAAATGACCCCTCAATCTGCAGTATTTGAGCCAGGCTATAAGTCTGGCTGAGAATTTATTCAAATGCAAATGGTTTCCATGCCTTACTCTGAGTGGTCAGAGCTTGGCCTCATATTACTTACTACATAGCTGGTTATTTCAAAGTGATCCATT
This sequence comes from Peromyscus eremicus, assembly GCF_949786415.1. Classification (NCBI taxonomy): domain Eukaryota; kingdom Metazoa; phylum Chordata; class Mammalia; order Rodentia; family Cricetidae; genus Peromyscus; species Peromyscus eremicus. Next base: position 25,764,623 of record NC_081438.1, on the reverse strand, counting down.
TTATATGCAGAATGCACTTGTGAATACTGAGTGTAACATTGCATGCATATTTGTATTTCAGTGTGTGTGTGTGTGTGTGTGTGTGTGTGTGTGTGTGTGTCTGTTAGCATTTGAAGATACTGTCTCAAATATAGCGGTTGTGAAAAATTGTTTTCAGAATACAGAAAATGAAACTGTGCCCCTTATCTTCTGCCATACATAGCCTCTGCACCAAATGGGTCATGGATGTCAAAATGAGACCTGATACTCTGAAAATGCCAAAGGACACGGTAGAGAAAATACTCCCACTTCTAAGCACGGGTAAGGGTTTTCTGAATAGGACTCTCATCTAATTGGAAATGAGACCAAAAATTAACACAAAGGATCTCATGAAATTAAGACTTTTCGTTAAAGGAGAAGAAAGTACCATTTAAATGGTAGCCCACAGAATATGAGAAAATCACTGGTGCAGCAGTGACATGGAGTTAGTGTTTAATTCATTTCCTTCTGATCTGCACTATAGGAAGGAATTAGTACAGTACACAGTACTAGTAACTGCTTTGTAAGTATTTCTGTTTCTACAATTAGATCTCTTCAGCTGTCAGTCTTGGTCAGAGGTTCTTCTTTCTGTAGTAGGCAGCAGTAAGTGCACACAGCCTTGAAACTTCAAAATGCTGAAGTGACCATGAACGCTTAAGTCCTAAACGGGGCACAAAGGTCAGCCACTCGCCATGGACTTAGGGAGCATTATGGAAATGGATCCTGAATATCGTGACTGAGGATGAGGGGACCTGCTGTGAAATGCTGTCTTTTGGACATGACATAGCCATAGCTCACTCACAAGAGCTATGATCATCTGCAGCTTCAGGTAAACATCTTCAGGACTAATCTTGAACGTATCCGTCTAGCCTGAACATACCTATCTAGCCTGAACCAGATATCTGGAAGTGGGAGCCTGCTGGTGGAAGAAAAAGCCCACTATGGCTTTGTCTCTGGATGGAAAAGTCAAAAGGAAGCTAGAAATTGACCATTGGTATTATTTATTAGTTCCCCCTTTCTTTACCTGTCTGCCTCCCAGGGAACACCATGTAATTTCTACTCCCACAAATTAATGAGTTTATTGAAGTTAATTGACAGGAGTATAGGTAAGGGATTACTTACAGGAATATGAATAACTCAAATGCAGTAGCATCACAAAGGCTCATATTAAAATGGGTGACTCATGAAAACTAGAAGCCTGAATATCTCTATATGACTCATCTCTTCAGTTGTCCTACTCAACACCTGTATAACCTTGGGAGGGGAAGGGCCTTATTAATCTTGTAAGTTTCAGCTTTCCCAGCCATGGTTTAATGCCTGAGTCTTATGAACGTCCTCCATCTTTCCATAGAACTTTCTGAGCCTTAAAGAAATAGTTTTAGCCAGGGAAGAGCACACAATTTGGATATCCAGTATCATACATGCTAGCAATACAGAATGATCAGTTTATAGTTAGCAATCTACAACTGCATGTGTATACACATGCATGCAACAACAATTAATAAAAAGAGATGTCATAAATTAGAAAAAGAGCAAGGAAGACTGTAGGGAGAGTCTGAAAGGATGAAAGGGAAGAGAAAATAATGTAATTCTAATCTCAAAACCAACAGAAAAAATTCCTATCAAAAAAGGGAAAATTGTTACACAACACTCCACCCCTGCTTTCAAATGTTAGTTGTTTCCACGAGATTACATTCTACCATGGAGCTCTGCAAAGGCACTGAAGTGGCACACCAGTTCTGATGTCCCTGGTGAAGCAAACTTTTTATTTCTCACCTCTTCTGTAAGCACAGCTCCATCATGCTCAGTGAAGTGGCCCTAAAGCTCTGCATCTCTGTCCTTCCTTCATCAGCTTCCAGTACATGATACTTTTGAGACCTCTGCTTGTGATAACCAAGCATCCCAATGCTTCCTTTGAGCCAGTCCATTAGGAAGTGATTTCTCTGGATTTTCTTAGATTATGTAGCCTTTATTTGGGAGATCTGAGTAAGTACATGACTCACTTTCCCACTTCTCTAGCACTCAGATTGATCCCATCTGTTCTCATAGCCTACAATCTCATGAGCCAAGCTGTGGCAGGATGTTTCCTTGATCGTTTGAAAGTCTTTCCAATTCAAGCAGCTGAGAGATAGAGGACTCCCTGACTAAGACAGTATCCTTTCCTTTTGCAGGCCATTTTAGGGCTTTCAAATGCAAGTTCAAACCTGGATTTTCCTTTTCTCTATATAAAATGTTTAACCTAAGTGGTACCTTCTGCCTTCTATCACCTTTATTCCAAACAGAGAATTATATTATAATTGTGTGCCAGTGTACAGATTTTAGGACTAAGGAATTTTAACAAACACTGCATGTTCATATATGGTCTTGATTCTTTATCTTCCGCAAACATTCTGTTTTATGATTAAATCTATTTTCTGCCTTTCTCCACATATTTCCATTTCCATTTAGTAAACTTTACAAATTTTACCTCACAACAAACATTTATTTAGTCAGAAAAGGTTTTGGAAAGATCATGACAGAGAACTAATAAAACAGAATGCACCAACCCACTGTAATTATTAAATCTAAATTACATTTGTCACACAAAGAAACAAAGATGATGAGGTTTTTTTCGATTGTTTATTTTTTGCATCTCTTATGTTTCAAGAAGAGTCAGGGACAAATTGTTGATGGCAACCTGTGTTTCTCACACTTCAACTTTTTCCAAGTATTTAAATGACTTAAAAAAATACGCCTGTGGAATTTTTTTTTTTTTTTTGGTTTTTCGAGACAGGGTTTCTCTGTGTAGCTTTGCGCCTTCCCTGGAACTCACTTGGTAGTCCAGGCTGGCCTCGAACTCACAGAGATCCGCCTGGCTCTACCTCCCGAGTGCTGGGATTAAAGGCGTGCGCCACCACCACCCGGCCACCTGTGGAATTTTTTAAATGTGTTGCTCTGAATAACATCTGATAACTTTTCTTCCTAAACTTTTGATTAATATGCTAGTATGTATTTTCCTGTGTAAATTGAAATAAATTGATTTGACAACATGTCAGAACACATCAGAAAACACTTAATTTTAAACCTCCTCTGGTATTTATCTTAATTTGCTGCTACAAATCTGTCTGCCATAAGGGTTCTGACTGAAGTCCCATGTTTTCTAACAGTTCCAATTTCCAAAAGTTCATATTAGTAGTATTTGTGTGGTTCAAACTTCCAAATGTACACACTATCATAAGAGAAACACCATCAGGAAGCCAGCCAACAAACCCTTTATCTGCAATGGTGTACTACCCGCAAGATACGCTAGGTCAATGGTGGCTCAAAGCTTGTGGGAGTAACCAACCAATGCCTGATTTGACTTAAGGCCAACAGAAGCCTTACCTTTTTTTTTTTTTTGGTTTTTCGAGACAAGGTTTCTCTGTGTAGCTTTGCGCCTTTTCCTGGAACTCACTTGGTAGCCCAGGCTGGCCTCGAACTCACAGAGATCCGCCTGGCTCTGCCTCCCGAGTGCTGGGATTAAAGGCGTGCGCCACCACCGCCCGGCAGAAGCCTTACCTTTTTATTTTAATTCCGTGGTGAAGTGTTTCTTATCACATTACATACAACAGAAAAACTGAAAGCCCACCCTGCACCGATTAGGAACAGAACCTTCATCCAGTGACTGAAGGAAGCAGATGCAGGGCAGTGGAATGCTCTCCTCACCTTGATTTTCCGGTCCTGGAGGGTGCCGCACCCACCCCATCTTGAAGAGGACCATGCAAAACAAATCGTCACATAAGTTCAACCAAAAGAGCTTGTGACAAGGAAGAGCCCCTTCAGGATCAAGAACCAGGGACCGTCGCCCTGGCACGTGCCAGCACCGGGCTCTAAGCTGAGCACTGAGCTCAGCAGCTGGCACTGAGCCGCTGAGGCGGGGACAGCGTGATGGCCGTTCCCTCCCCCTCCTTGAGTGATGCAGACCAGCGGGGCAGAGCGACATCACAGTTACCACCAAGGTCATAGTGACCCCAGGACACCGCTGCCATGCAGGAGTCCTGCCTGCTCCTCCTCTGAGGCCCCCGGGGATCAAAGGTCCTGCTAAGGGTATGCCTCACCCAGCCTCCAAGGCTACTTGGAGAGGCACTTCCTCTTCCTCCTCAGCCTCCAGGAGGAAGTTAGTTTCCTGTGTGAGGGTCTCTGGCCCTGGCCTGCAGCACCAGGAGCCTCAGAACACTGCCCTGGGTGGAGTGAGAGGTTTGACCACAGATGTTCCTTGATCAGTTTGTTTACTATTGAGAGCCGCTGGTAGTGAAAGTCCATGAGAGTATACAGCAGTGACAACTAGAGTTCAGAAGGTCAATTTATCAGAACCAAGAGTTCTGTTAGAGGAAACCATCACACAAGGCGTTATGGAATTACCGCCTTTTGAATGAACTGGCTGTCTCTTGTTGTAAACTTCTTGTGCAGTAACAGCTGTGATTCTCCCCATTTACCGTGCATCTCCATGTTACGTGTACATGTACTCTTACGATTGCATCTCAATCTTGGGCACAGATAAGTGAAGCTACTATCCCTCATTTAAGACTCTTCTCTTTACAAAACATGTGGAGACCATCACAGAAACCACAACTGGACACAATGCGGAAATAAACCAGTGGGTCAAGGGGAGACCAGTACCAACGGATACATCTACATCACAGCTGTGTCTCTGAACAGGTACCAATATAGAAGCGAGGTTGTGAAAGCTAAAATACCAGGAAGTTTGCTCTGCAACAGTTTCTCCTAAAAATGACTCTATAAACAAGACCAGGACAACGGCAGTATCAACGGACATGTTGATGTAGAACACCCCTAGACAAAGGACTACAGGCACCTAATGACTGCTGAGAGGAGAATTAGTTTCTCCCAGGGTTGAACCCCTTATTCATTGTCTAATGCAGAGTGGTCAGCCCTGAAACTGTATACTCACAAATAGCAAATATATATTCTACAAGTTGTGTCTTAGAGTTTCTATTGCTGATGAAGAAACACCATGACATGATGACTCTTATAAAGGAAAACATTTAATTGGGTGGCTTACAGTTTCAGAGTTAATCATCATGGGGAGATTGGTGGCATGTAGGCAGACATGGTGTTGGAGAGGTAGCTGATAGTTCAGCATCTTGTGCAGGCAACAGGAAGTGGTCTGTCTCACTTGCATGGATTGAGCATATATGAGACCTCAAAGCCCAACTCCACAGTGACACACTTCCTCCAACAAGGCCATACCTATTCCACCAAAGCCACACCTCCTAGTAGTGCCACTCCCTAGGAGCTAATGGGGACCAGTTACATTCGAACTACTGAGTTCCACTCCCTGCCCCCCAAAAGCTTGTAAAAATATCATAATACAAAATGCATTTAGTCCAACTTCAAAAGTTCCCATAGTCTATCACAGTATCAACAATGTTTCCAAGTCCAAGATTCACCCTTCTGAGGTTCATGCAATCTCCTAACAGTAATCCCCTACAAAATCAACATCAAAGAATAGATTACTTACTTAAAATACATAATGACATAAAATATACATTAGCATTCCAAAATGTAGGGAAGGGAGTAGAGTGAGGAAACACCGGACAAAAGCAAGACCAAAAACCAGCTGAGCAAACTCCACATTCTCCATCTCTATGTCTGATGGCAAAATGCTCTTCAGATCTCTTAACTGCTTTTAGCTTTGTTGACTGCAACATACTTCTTTCTCGTGGACTGGTTCCACTCCCTGTTTGCAGCTTTCCTCAGCAGGTATCCCATGGTTGGGTGTGGCATCTGTGTTCCACAGCTGAACTGCTGTGAACAGTGCAGCAGTGTGGGCGCACTGAAGGTGGGTGTGGACGTATGCATTGTGACAATGTGACTTAGATTCATTTTGTATAGACCCTGGAGTGGCTTCGCTGGACAGTATGACAGCTTTAGTGTTTTGTTATTGTTAACCTCCTGTGATGGTTGACCTTCCTCTCAGACTGGATACATTTGGAATCACCTGAGAGCCACACCTCTGGGTGTGTATGTGTGAGGCTGTCTCCAGAGAGGGTAAACTGAGCAGGGGAGACCCACCCTGAGTCTGGGCAGCACCATCTCATGAGCTAGGGTTCCAGACTGCTTCAAAAGCAAAGTGAAGTGGATGCTGAGCAACAGGATTCATCTGCTTTCTGACCAAAGAGACAATGTGATCAGCCACTTCAGACACCTGCACCACTCCTTCCCCACCAGGATGGACTAAACCATTCAACAGGAGCCCAAATAAATATACCATCCTGGCTCAAATTCCTTTCTCAGATATTTTGTCAAAGAATTTGGGAAGTCACCAACAGCCCCCTTATTGATTTCCATGGCAGCTGCACCAGTTCCCATTCTGACCAGCAGAGTATAAGAGCTCTCTTCCACCTCCTCCCTGGAAGCTTTTGTTTCCTTAATATGACAGTTCTGACTATGTTGAGATAGTATCACCACACAATTTTAATTTGTATTTTCGAGTGGATTGTGGTATTCACCCTTTTTTCAAATGTTTATGGAGTTTTTGTAAATTATAGTTGTATTTCTTCAATTTACTTGTCCATTTATTAATTGGAAGATTTTTTTTTTTGATATTCAAGTTTTGAAATTCATTACAGAGCCTAGATATTAATCTGCGGACTGATCTTCTCCCATTTGCCAGGCTGTCTTTTTATGCTGGGGATTGCTTCCTTGCTATTGGAGTACGGTTTTCAATTTTTGGAGGCCTATTTGTTGAGTTCTTGGAATATATTGTGTACTGGATTTCTTCTCAGAATGTTCTTGCATATGCCCATATATTGAGCTGTTTTCTGTAGCTTTTTCTCTAGTGGTTTCAGGTCTCACCTTAGGATCTTTGTCCAATTTGAACTGCACTTTTGGTTGGAGGAGAGATGAGAATCTAATTTCATCCTCTATGTGTGAATATCCAGAACTACTTACTCAAAAAATATCATTTTCCCCAATGTATGTTTTTGGCATCTTTGTCAAAATTATGTTGGGACCTGGAAGGATGGCTCAATGGTTAGGAGAACTTTCTGCACTGACATAGGATACAGGTTTGCTTCCCAGTATCCAATCTGTCAACTCACAACCACCAGTAAGTAGCTCCAGCTCCAGGGGATCCAAAGTCCTCTTCTGTCCTCCAAGGGTACTCCCATTCACTGCCATACACCTGGACACAGACATATAAATAAAAAACAAAAATCTTGTTAAAGACCAGGGTGGTTCTAGCTGTGTGGCTTCATTTCTGTGTCCTCTGTCTATTCTACTGGTCTACTCTTCTGTTTTCTGACAGTACCATGCTGTTCCTGCCACTTAGAACCAAGTCTTGAGATCAAATATTCTGATAACCTGCAGTGTTTTTTCCTGCTTTGGATTATTTTTTAGGGTCTTTTTACCATCATATGAATTGTAGTTTTTTTCTCTCTTTTTTTGTGAGCAATATCAATGGAATTTTCACAAGAATTACCAAGATCAATAGATAGATTTGACAGTATAGACAGTTTCATCTTTTAATCATGTCAATCCAAAAGTATGAGAAATTTTCTGTTTTCTAAAACTTTAATTTTTTTTTTACTTTTTTGTAACTATCATGTGCCTTCATAGGTAGTTATTACTATTTTTTTTTTTTTTTTTTTTTTTTGGTTTTTTGAGACAGGGTTTCTCTGTGTAGCTTTGCGCCTTTCCTGGAACTCACTTGGTAGCCCAGGCTGGCCTCGAACTCACAGAGATCCACCTGCCTCTGCCTCCCGAGTGCTGGGATTAAAGGCGTGCGCCACCACCGCCTGGCTTAGTTATTATTTTTTAAAAAAAACTTTTAAAAGTGGGTGGGGTCCCCACCTCCTGATTTCAACAGTATCCACAGAGTTTGATTTCCAAATAGAATCAGAAAGAATTCAAATTTCAGGCAATTGAAGTAAGTTGTGAAAACCTAGGAGAAAGAAATCCAGACATGGTGGCCCTTAAGGCCAGCACTCAGGAGGTAGAGACAGGCAGATCTCTGAAATGAGGCCATGCTGGTCTGCAGAGAAGCCCTGTCTCAAAAGCAAACAATCAAAAAGTTAGGAGAGAGGCTGAGAGATGGCTCAGCAGTTCAGAGCACTGCCTGCCCTCCTGGAGGACCTGGATTCCACTCCCAGCACCTACATGATGGCTCATAACTACCTATAACTGTAGTCCTGGGCATCCAGTGCCTTCTGTCCTCCCTGGGCACCAATCATGCATGTGGTGCACAGACTTACCTGTAGACAAAACACCCATACACTTAAAATAATAATATCAGGGGATGAAGCTCACTGTTTCCCTGTTTAAGTGAGTTCTGTGTGTGGCTCTGGTGGGAACACTCACTGATACCTCACTGTCTTCATAGCTTCTATTGGTTTACCTCTCTCCTGAGATGAAAGGGGCTCTTGGTTCTGTAAGGCCTGTTGAGTATCCACTGAGAGAGAATCTATGGTGCCAAGAACCAGTTTCAACGAAAGCTGCCTTGGGTCTGGATGTTTCTCTTTGTGACCTTTGCTTTGGAATGGCAGATGTTGAATGCTGCTTTACTAGAGTGCCAGAGGAATTTTCATCTGCTTTCAATTCAGCTCTGTACATATTCCACTTGCACTTCTCTTGCGAAAAAGAAAATCTGCAAACCTCTGGCCAAAAGCATCTTAAGGGGGGAAAGTATTTATTCATCTTAGGACTGAAGATTACAGTCCAACACTGAGTGTAGTCAAAGCAGGATCTGAAGTCGCATCTGCTTGCTGGTACACATAGCATTACTTCCATTAAAGGATCACATTTCACAAGCAAAAATTAGAGCAAGGCTCATATAGAAAGCTGCTTACTCTCGACTTGCCGGCTGGCTTATACCCAGCTAGCTTTCTTATACAGTTGATTTCCACATGCCTAGGAATGGCTTATACCCAGCTAGCTTTCTTATACAGTTGATTTCCACATGCCTAGGAATGGTACCTCCCACAGTGGGCTGAGCCCTCCTACATCAACCTACAACCAAAGAGTCCCTCACAGACATATCCAGAGGCCCATCTGACCTAGGCCAATCCTACATTGGAGGGTCTCCCCTCAGATGACTCTAGCTGTGACAAGTTGACACTTTATGCTACCCAGGTCAATACACTGTATTGTATTGTGAGACACCATTTTAGAGAACTGTTTGCTGTCAGGAATGGTGTTTCTTTCTCTATAAACTGTGGGAACTGTCACTGATCTCTTAAACAGAGCCTGTAAATGTCCAGAAAAGGGATCAGAAATGGGTTGAAAATTTGCTGGGCTTCCAATCCTCCATTTCCTGGGTCCCCAAACCTAATATTATTTGCAGGTAGCCAGCTAGGTCAGGGTCACCTCCCCCACCGGGTGTTTACACTTCTGTAACCTTGGGTGGGGTGAAGGGAATGAGTCTTCTTCTGGCTTAAGTTGCACTTTTACCTAAGAGGTCTCACAAGACAGAGGAGTAAAACCTCACATACATCTCAGCAACCCACTTGACGTTTTGATTATCACTGCCAATTGATCTTTGGAGCCTGGTCTTGGGTCCCGTCATCTCTTCATTAACCCTTTTTTGCACTCAGACCTTCAGTTCTCATTGGCTGTGTGGAGCCCATGGCCTCTGTCTAGTCTTTTAACCCGAGTGTCCATAGCCTTATGCAGGGGCAAGTCACTAATGGTAGAAGCAGCTCTCATGATGGAGAACATTCCACCAGAAGAATAAATGGTTTTTTCTAGGTATGGTGGTGCACACCTGTAATCCTACCATGTAAAGCAGTGGTTCTCCACCTTCCTGATGCTGTGACCCTTTAGTTCAGTTCCTCATGCTGTGGTAAACCTGGCCATAATAGTATTTTCGTTGGTACTTCATAACTCTAATTTTGTTATTGTTGTGGATCTTAATGTAAATATATGTGTTTTCTGATGGTCTTAAGTGAGCCTTGTGAAAGGACCATCCAACCTGGAGATCTGGAGATGAAGACCAGCTAAGACTTCAAGGTGAACTCCAAGTGAGCCGGTACTACACAGTGAGACCCTGTGTGAACACTGCACCCCAGGACCATTCTCTCAGTTTCTGGACTCTTGCTTCAGCTCCATTGATCCTTTTGGCTGTCTTCTTGACAGCTGATCCCACTTAGCTGGTAATAGCTGCTTGAGGTGGGATTGAAATTGGCCATGATCTAGTTGTTTTGTTTTCTCTCTGTGTGTATGTGTGTGTGTGTGGGGGGGGGGTATGTTTGTATCCATACACGTGTTTTGGTGTGTGTGTGCGTACACACACATGTAAGTATGTGTATGTGTGGTCTATGTGTGTGTATGTGTCCATTCACAGGTGTGGAGTGAGTGTGTATAGCCTTGTGTATGTGTGGTATATCCATGTGTATGTGTGAACATGTGTGTTTGTGTTCATGTGGTGTCCATGTGGGTGGAAGCAGGAGTTTGACACCACGAGTCTTCCTTATTCCCTCTACTCCTAGTTTTCATTGAACCACATTTTCTCACTGAATGCAGTGCTCACCAATTGACAAGACCGGCTGACCAGTGAGCTCTGGAGACCTGCTGTCACCTAGGGTGTCTCAGTTTTCTTTTCTCTTGCTGTGATAGAACAGTGATCAAAAACAACTTTGGGAAAGCAGGCATTTATTTCTTTACAGGTTACAGTCCATCATGAAGGGAAGTCAGGACAGAAATGCAGACAGGAACCTGGAGGCAAGAACTGAAGCAGAGGCCATGAGGGAACACTATTGACTGCCTTGCTCCCCATGGCTTGCCCAACTTGCTTTCTTATAGCACCCCAAAACACCAGTGCAGGGGTGGCACTGCCCACAGTGAGCTGAACCTTCTCACATAAAGCATTCAGTAATAAAGAAAATGCTTCACAGACTTACCTCCAGGCCAATCTGATAGAGACATTTTCTCAACTAATATTTCCTCTAACAATTGACCCTACCTGTATCAAGTTGAAAACAACAATAATCACAACAAAAGGAAACACAGCACATTGGGCATCATCTGCACATGACCATAGCATTTTTTATGTAAATACTGGAGATCCAGACTCTGGTCCCTGTGTTTTCTTAGCAGGCAGCATACTGACAGAATCTCCTTATCCCCGATCTGGATTGTCCTGTGGGTACTTTGAAACCGCCTAGGGACATTGACATAAGCATTCCCACTGTTGTCTACCACAGTAATCATGTGGAGTGTGCAGAACGATTCCCATGTCACCAACTTTAAAAGTTATGGTCCTTTAACTCACGAACTGCCATTTCTGCATCTCTTGGCTTTCTTGGTTTTTAAGCTACATGTTTAATTTCTTACCCATTGTTTACATTTCTTTGAAGTATTCTGGAGGGAATGTTAGGTACACTGTGGAGAGCAGGGGACAAGGCAGTAACAGCATCGATGGCTGTTTGAATGGCTGCATCTACTTACTCTCCTGTGATGTGTTTTTGAGTCGATGCTCTTATCTGGTGTCCTCCCTGGGCATGGCTGGTGTGCAGTTAAATGGTGAGTTCATTTCTTGTGATGTGTGCTGGTGTGTCCTTTGTGATTTTCTTGAACTAACTTACTAGCTCTGATTATGTTCTGTAGATTCTTTTTGCACATATTACTAATGAACTAGTTCACTTTCTCTGTGAGTAGGGATGACAGCTAGACCACTGCTGCCATCATTTCTGGCTACTGCCCCTCTCTGTTCTCTGTGCTGGATAGGCCACCATAGTTCAACAGGAAAGCCTGTCCCCATCCTGCAAAATGGATGAGTTTTCTCTCAACCTGTCTAATGCAGCCCTGGATCTCTCGTTCCCAGAGTCATTGTACACCCTAGCTCTGGAGACTAGATGATATGAACAGCTAGATTTGTTGTTGTTGTTGTTTTTGTTGTTGTTCTTTGAGCTAGGATTTCTCTGTGTTGCCTTGGCTGACCTGAAACTCGCTTTGTAGACCAGGCTGGCATCAAACTCACAGGATCCACCTGGCTCTGCCTCCCGAGTGCTGGGATTAAAGGTTTGAGCCACCATCACTGAGCTAACAAGCTCACTTTTTGATTAGACATGGACTAGCTTGATGTATATAACCTCTTCAAAGTCAAATGCCTAGGTGGACAGTGATGTGGTGTGGGGGGGGGTTTTCCCATATATCATAGCTGAAATGAGCTGCCCACTGATACCACTCAGTGTCCTCTAAATGGTAGGTGGCATCACATATGCCCAGGATGAGGACTACAGTGAGCCATTTTTGATGGTGACCTCTAGTTTTGTCCTTTGGAGGGTTTCCTGGACATAGTGAACATAAGACGGCATGCAATCCATTCCCCACAGACAAATGTGAAAATTTTCCATGGACTCAACTCTGTCATGTGTTGATCACCCCCACAATTCTGGGAAAACCTGGCACTTCTTTATGATAACCATCTGTTTAAACATGTTCATTGGGGTGTGACAAGTGTCACAACATACACTGAGTGTGTATACACAGCTCTGGGCTCAGGGTTGGTGAGAATGGGGAGCACCATTATAGTTAAGTTGACATCATTTTTCTCTGCATGGCCCTGCAGACCATTTTGACAGAGCAGAAGCCCATGGAGAAAGTGAAGACCTCTGAGCTTGAGCCCTACTCTATCTGAACTCAGAATCTATGTCCCTAAGTGTTAGGGAGACCGCTGAGCAGAAGACTGCCAGTTCACAATCATATATTCCTCACCATTGTTGGTATTTGCCCTTTTTCTGCCACATGAGCTGCTTGCTTTTCCCTGCTTCTAAGACGGCCTTCAAGGGTTCTCCTTCCATGATCCACATGTTTGTCTCAGAGTTGCCATACACAGGTAGACATGAGTAGATTGTAGCACATGGGGAATAGACATGATGCCCCTGAACCATAACATGAGTAAACAAATTTTTATTAATATTAAAGTCTAAATAACAACCCACATTGAGAACACCATAAAAAGGAGTTAAACAGCTCTTTTTTGTGGCACCTCCTAGGCGGTTGGCTGTGTCAAGATGAAGCTGAATGTCTCCTTCCCTGCCACCAGCTGTCAGAAACTCATTGAAGTGGATGATGAACACAAGCTTCGTATGTTCTGTGAGAAGCCCATGGCCACAGAAGTAGCTGCTGATGCTCTGGGTGAAGAGTGGAAGGGGTATGTGGTCCGAATCATTGGCAGGAATGAAAAAGTTTTCCCATGAAGCAAGGCATTTTGACCCATGGCAGCGTGCACCTGCTGTTGAGTAAGGGCCATTCTCGTTATAGACCAAGGAGAACGGAGAGAGGAAGCACAAGTCTGTTTGAGGATGCATCATGGAAGCCAATTTCAGTGTTCCTAATTTGGTTATTGGAAGAAAAAAAAAAAAAAGGAGAGGAGGATATTCCTGGATGGACAGATACTACTGTGCCTCGTCACTTGGGACCTTAAAGAGCTAGCAGAATCTGAAAGCTTTTTAATCTCTTTAAGGAAGATGATGTCCGCCAAAAATACATGGTCAGAAAGCCATTAAACAAAGAAAAAGCCCAGGACCAAAGCACTCAAGATTCAGCATCCTGTCACTCCTCATGTCCTGCAACACAAAGGCTGTCATATTGCTGCTCTAAAGAAACAACAGACAAAGGAAAACAAGGAGAAGGCTGCAGAATGTGATGAACTTTTGGCAAGAGAATGAAGGACGCCCAAGTAAAGCGCCAGGACCAGATCGCCAAGAGACGTAGGCTGTCCTCTCAGAGCTTTTACTTGTGAGTCTGAGTCCAGTCAGAAATAAGTCTTTAAGGGTAACAAATAAATGATCACGCCCTAAAAAAAGTTAAACAAAATTCAAGGAGATACTAAAAATGAAAACAACAATAAAAAAAAAATTAGACAAAATTTAAAGAGATATTGACAGTGAAAAGAATAATAAAAAGAATTAAACAAAATGAAAGGCAATATTAACAATGAACACAACAATAAAAAGAATTAAGCATAATTAAAGGCAATATTAACATTGAAAACAATGAAAAAAGTACTAAAGAAAATTAAAGGAAATATTAACAATGAAACCATTAATAAAAAAGAAATAAACAAAATTAAAGGTGATATTAACATGAAAACAATGAAGAGAACTAGGCATACTTAATGTTTATTAATAAATATTAATATTGAAAAAACAAGGAAGAATAATTAAATATAATTAAAGGCAATATTAATATTAACTTTGAAAACAACAATAAAAAGTTTTAAACACAACGAAAGGAGATACTTTCTCTAAAGACGGGAAGGACAGCTGGTCCTGGGTGGAACTCGGCAGGTAATAAACAATCTCAATCTATGTCAACATCAGGCAGAGGGAAAAAGGGCTCTGGTGCACCCAGTTGCACAACAGAAACTAGAAAGAGCCGCCCAGCATCTGGAACATCTGCAGCCACTTCTAGAGGTGGCTGTGCATCAGTGGGCAGAGGCTGGTCTGAAGTTTGAAGTGGTACTGGTCCAGCTTCTGGCACGGTTGGTTCCCCAAGGGCCAGGTCTGTGTCATCTTGGGTTTTCAGAAATTCCCGGGGCCCTGCCACAGAAGTTGGTCCCACATGTAGAGTCTCCACCATCCCTAATGCATCCTGCATGGGTGCCTCTGTATTAACTTTCCTGAGGAGTCCATCATCTAAGGCAGAAAGAGATGAACCATTAGTGGAAGTGCCCTAGAAGTTTCCATGATGGGGTGAGCTTCCCAGAGATGGCCTTGCTGGTTACACAAGGTCTGTTCATGTCAGAAAATCCCCAGTCCCCTCTCCCCACAACAGGACATCTCACCCGACAGGTGTCCAGCTCTGGTTCCAGGCGGGATATCTGGACAATTCCCTGGTATAACCCATCATCGAAATTACCTCAGCCTTCCTAGGAACCTACCCCAGGCCTCCTCACCCATTTTACAGTCCTGCTCCTCCAGCGCCTCCCCTTGGAGAGTGAAGTCTTTTGCAGGCTCATCGGGCCATAGATATTTCACGAGCCTCTTGGCCACGGCAAGGTTTGGAGACCTGAAGTCCCGGGGTTGTTTTGACATCCATATCGACAGGAAGGATAACAAGGCACTGCAGGGAGGACCAGGTTGGAGGGAAGTAGAGTCAGAAGCCTGGCCTCACTTCACCAGCACAGCAGTGTCCCTTAGATGAGGAAAAGGCTGCCCAGCCCATGTGCTGCTGGGCATGGTGGTCAGGAGTGTAGAGCTGTATGGACAGGGCTCGAGACACTTTCTGTCCCTTGGAGGAGGGACTGGGCAGACTGGGCTGGGCTGTAGTGGGGATGGTTTCCCCTAGGGCCCTTTAGCTTCCGTCAATCCCTGTGCTCCTCAGGACCAAGGAGATCAATGGAGATTTATTTCTGTTTTTCTCCACCTGCACGTGAAGTCTCTGGTACCATCCCTCTAGTGGGAATCCCAAGAGCAGGGTGACTGGTAACAGCTCAGTCCTCAACCCTAGCCACCCCAGACATCCCACTGTGTAGAGGGACTCTTACCTCCCTCGTCACCCAAGCCAACTCACTTCCTTTTTTCCTGATCCTCCATACAGTCTGGCTGCAAAGGTCCATACCTGTGGCATTTCATAAGGGTGTCACCACTAAGGCCATGTGTCCCCAACCCACCAAGGGATCTAGAAGGAGCTACATGAATCAGGTAGAGAAATAGAAGCCAGGAAGGGGATGAGGGTCCTCAGGGCTCCTTGCAATGTTCTGACTTCCATGGTTAGGGTCTGGGAAAGAGCCTCTGGTCACAGCTCTCAAGGATTGTCACACAATGGGTAACCTAAGCTTCTCCTTCTTGGTTTTTTTTTTTTTTGTTGTTGTTGTTGTTGTTGTTACAGGATTTCTTGGGTGGCCCCAGGGACCCTTATCTGCTTCTGTTAGTCCCATCAAACCCAGATAGTGTCTAGAACCTTTTATACAAATGGGAAAAAGGCTCTGTTCAAAGGATAAGAAAGGATAGTGTTTGACACTTCTTGGGAAAAGTGAATGACAATCTAGTGTTGTCTCCCCTACCCCTATCTCTGGCCATGTCATCTTGAAGGTCCAGGCCCAGGACCAATGATACAATAATACTTGTTCTGTGAGAGCATACAGTCCCAGAGAAGGGTAGAGACATTCTAAAACCAAACAGGAGGCTTGAGAGCCTGACTTGTGTGTAGCCACTCACGTGTCCATAATTAAGTCCAGCATCTCCCAGGTGGTCACAAACCTATGGTAGATAGTCAATATTATACCTATAAATAGGTAATTCCCATCCTTAACGGCTTTTGGTATATGATTGATAACGTCTTTCATATAGGTTGGGCTCCGTGGATTAAATATGGGGCCGTCTTCCTGAATCCTGTCATCCTGAGGAAAGACCAAGGAAGGAAGGAGGGTTTAAATGTGAAATCTCAGAGACAATAACAACCCATTACCACACACTGAAGTGAAAAGCGAGCATAAAAGACGTTTCTCAGTGTTCTCACAGGAACACAGACCCATTCAGGAACTGCAGTGGATCAGGGGGACCAAAAAGTCTCCTGGCTGCAGGCTGGCCTGAGTTACCTCATTTTGCCTACGGGAAAATGGACAGAGGTGTGCACAAATACTTCGCAGCACACGTCGGAACCGGCCAGGAAGCTTTGGTTTTTGGCGGCGTGAGCAAAAACAACACCTGAAGCAAGAGAACATCCTTGCTCTTCTAGTGCCTCCAGAGAAGTGAGTCAGTTGAGGCTGCTGTTGATGGCTGGTTACCTGGTAACCAGGAGCCTGAGTTCATCTGTAATAATACTAAGGAAAGTGAGGTCACTTCCTGGGGCCCTCCAGCCAGCACTTCCTCCACATAGGCTTTCTCTAGGGCTGACCAGGGCTGCCATCTTCTCTCCTGCCTTTCCATGTGTACAATGGGACACAGTGGTGTCCATATGCCCATGCCACACACTGACCTGGGAAGCCTGGCTCCAGCCAGACCCTCAACTTCAAGAAGGCAGAAGAGGTTTCCCAACCATTACCTCTATACCACATGCATTCCAGGAAAAAAGTAATTTTCTCTTAGGGTCTTCCCACTGTTCAAAACCTCCTCCTTGTAGATCATTCTGGCATTGATTTCCTAGTGTGTCATCTTTTGTATATGATCACAGATTCCCTATACCTGAGAAACCCCATACCACTGTCACCAGAGGTGAAGGAACAAAAAGGCACTGTGCCCATGTCCTCATACCCACACAAGGGCACACAGAGGACCCACTTACAAGTGCCTAGGTACATGTCAGTATAGAAAAGGCCATGCTTAGATGGCCTTGGGGATATTTAGGTTGAGGTTAGTGTTAGGGTAACAGACAGTAGCAAACTGTATGCGTTCATGTTTAATCGTGCTTTTCAATTATAGGTAGTTATGACTCATCATGTAGGTGCTGGGAGTGGAATCCAGGTCCTCCAGGAGGGCAGGCAGTGCTCTGAACTGCTGAGCCATCTCTCAGCCTCTCTCCTAACTTTTTGATTGTTTGCTTTTTTTTTTTTTTTTTGGTTTTTTTGAGACATGGTTTCTCTGCGTAGCTTTGCGCCTTTCCTGGAACTCACTTGGTAGCCCAGGCTGGCCTCGAACTCACAGAGATCCGCCTGGCTCTGCCTCCCGAGTACTGGGATTAAAGGCATGCGCCACCACCGCCCAGCCAGAGTTTCTTTTGAAAGATCACCGAAACATTAATTGCAAACCTCTCCCCCAGGAAACAGAAGAAAGGAAGCCCCCAACTCTAAGGAAATGCATCATCAGCTTTATCACCACACCACGCCTCCCCCAGCCTTGTCCTGTTGCTTCAGGGTAAAGTGGAGCCTGAGTCCCCTGACTGGAGGCTACTGAGTGGCTTGTGCTGCTATTAGAATGAATGATATTAATAACCAAAGTCCTGGTGCTGGACTTAGAAGTTGGTAGAGGTGGCCCTGAGCCTACAGCAAGCCCTGGAACCCGAACTCTAAACAAAAGCAATGCAAGCAGGGCCTGTGGTGGCGCGGGCTCTGGAGGCTGAGGCAGGAGGCTCCACCACGAGTCTGTGTTTTTTAAAGGACCCGCTCCCACACACACACACTCCAGAAGGTCCTAGTTCTATTTCCAAGTATGATAAGTTTCCCCTGGCTTTTTGAGTTCTATCCTTCGCCCCAAGAAGTGACTAGAAAAGAATGTTAAAAACCAAAAACAAACAAAAAGAGTCTCTTGTGGTGGCAGTGTGTCTGAGCTTCAATCACTGTTTGTTTTGCACAAGGGAAATTTATATTTCTTTGAGTGGCTCTGTCATAAAAATCTCTCCATGCATTTAAACCCAGCCTCTGAAGGCTCCTAAACCCTGAATGTATCAAAAATGAAGCTGGGTGGAAGCTGCTGTTACTCTTAGCCCCCTTTTCTTTGATAAGGTTTTGTACTGAGTGTTGGATTCATGCCAGCACCGTTTGTTGAAGATGCTTTCTTTTCTCCATTGTATAGTTTTGGCTTCTTCGTCGATAATCAAGTGTTCATAGGTGTGTGGATTTATGTCTGGGTCTTTGATTAGATTCCATTGATCCACCTGTCTGTTTTTACGCCAATACCATCAGCAATAGGTTCTTATATCAAGTTCTGAATAGTAGCAAAGAGCAATATCCTTATATTTGGGAGTCTATGGCACCTCCTCTCCTGAATTAATTTTGAAATCTCACAGGTGTCTTTCTTGATTTTCCATTTGTAATATATGCTTTCAAGGTATTCCCAAATCACTCTCTGGATATCATTAGCACATATTGTAATGCCTCCCTAGTCAACTGTAAATGTATTCATTTCAAAAAATGAATACAATAATAACATATATAAAATAATAAACACTAAAATATTTAAAAGTTTAAAAGTAATACCAAATAACTTTAGGGGAGAGTAACAAAAGGTGAAGAACTAATACATCTCATCCAATAAAAAATATTTTTGCATGAAATCTTTTTTGATAGTAAATAAAAAGATACAAGCATATGACTCAATCCTTCTCTTTTGAATACAAACAGATCAGCAGCAGAATATCTGAATACTCTGGAGATTGCTAGATGAAAACATAAGGAGTGAATTTCAAACTATAATTACAGAGAAGGACCTTCTGAACAAGAATGCAGTCGCTTGGGAAATAAACAAGATTTGATGCATAAGCCAACATAACACTTAGAAGCTTCTGCACAGGTATTCTGTCTTCTTTAGAATATTCTGCATGGCAGTGTCTCCATGATCTTTCTCTGCCTGTTTGTTGGTGGTGTATAGAATAGCTATTGAGTTTGTAAGTTGATTCTGGGACCTGCCACTTTGCTGAGACTGTTGATCATCTCTGTAAGTTTTCTGGCAGGATATTTGGAAAATGTTGTGTATAATATCATATCGTTGACAAGTAGGGATACTTTGATTTTTTTTTCTTTTCCTATTGGTATGTGTTTAATTTCCTTTTAAGGCTTCATGGTTCCAGCTAATGCATCAAATACAGTAATGAAAAGGACTGGGCATAGTGGACAGCACTGATTATTTTCAAATTTGATTGGGATTGATTCAAGTTCTTCTCCACTGAACCTGACGCTGCCTGTGGGTTTGTCATAGAAACCTCCATTCTATTGAGGTACCATAGGACTTTTATCAAAAAAAGCATGTTGGATTTTATCAAAGGCTTTTTCTACATCTTTTAAGATCATCATGTGATCTTTGCCTTGAGTCCATTTATGTTATTTCTCAGAATTGAAAATAATCTTTCAAACACAAAAATTTCTTATCTAGAATATAGAGTAAATTTACCTGGCCTTGATAAAAACCCTGAATCTGGAGCTGCTCATATGAAGAAATGAAACAATGAAATGTAGTATAAAAATATCAAATTGGGAGGTCAGAGTTGTTTTGTATTCACAACTGCAGAAGGCATAGTTCATATGACAGGATAATGTGGATAAAATAATATTTGGATGTTTACCTCCACTTGAAACTTTCTGTCTGCATAACGTCTGGCTGTGGGTCTCTGCACCTGCTCCCATCTGCTGCCAGAGGAAGCCTCTCTGATGATAACTGGACAAAGCACTGATCTGTGAGTATTGCAGAATATCATTAGGAATCATTTCACTGTTTTTTGTTGGTTTGTTTTTTGCCTGTAGTGTTTGATTCCACCCTAGGTCTCTGGACTATCCAGTCTCCAGTTCCTGGCCATCAGATAGTCTAGGGCACCCACTCCCTCTCATGGACTGGGCCTCAAGTTAAACCTGCCATGGTCACGCAGTCTGTGCCTTCTCTCTCTGCTCTCTACTCTGTGTTCCCTCTCTGCTCCCTGCTCTCTGCTCTGCTCCCGCCATCTCCCCCCCCCCCCAGACCTAGCTCCCCTCTCTCCCTCACCTTTCCCTTCTAATAAAGCTCTCTGTAACTCTAGTAATCATGGCCGTGGCTCCTGACTTTTCCACCAGTAACCAGCGCCACCAAACAGTACTGTTTATCTTTCAGTAGACACTGGGTTTTATTTCTGATTTTAGAGGAAATTCTTTGAGATTCTCTCAGTTTAGATTGATGTTGGCTGTGGGCTTGCTACACACTGTATTATATGAATGTATGTGTTAGTTTTATGCGGTGCTGTTTACCCTGTGAGAAAAAGTCATGGGGCACAACAAAACCCACTATAAGAGTTTATTAGGAGAAGGGAGGGACAGGCCTGTTTGAAAGACATGTGTGGAAGAGGGAAGAGAGGGTAATGGGATCCGCCTTTCATGGACTCCCCCAACGCATGCACATATGGGCCTACACTACACCACGCATGTGCATAGATTACGTGATCACACTGCACACAAATTACATGACCACACGGCACACAGATTACATAGGTACGGCCCAGGAAATGACTAAGCATCTTGCCAACACATGCGAGGTCATGGGGCATGGCTAGAAATTCTATCAGTATGTCCCTATTTTAAGCTTTTGTCATGTGTGTTACAATCTGAATAATCACAGAGGTTAGGTACCTAGAAAGGCACCAGAAGGAGGAGAGAATCTTCCAAGGAAGTGAAAATGGAACACTGAGTTACTAAGTATAGACACTGTCTTATAGTGACAGGATAGGAAAAGGGATTCCAAGGAAATGGAACCAGGAAACAAGGAAAAGTTGTACTGTCCTTTCCCCCATATTCCCCGTGATGGGATGGTTAATATCGATTGTCAACTTGACAGGATCTAAAAGTCCCTTAAGAGACTCTGGACTCCTCTGTGAAAGATCATCCACATTAGGTTAGCTGAGGTGGAAAGGATCACCCTAAATGTGGGCAACACCAGACTGAACAAAACAGACAAAGTAAGCTGAGCACCGCCCCCCTTCCCCTCTCCCTATCCTTCTCCCCCTCTCCCTGCCCCTTCCCCACCCTCTGCTTCTTGATTGTGGATGCAAGATGACCAGCTGCTTCAAGCTCCGGCCGCCATGCCTTCCCACCACGATAAACTACACCTTACAAACTGAACCAAAACCAACCCTTCTTCCTGAAGTTTCTTTTGCCAGGCATTTTCACAACAACGAGAAAGTAACTAGTACATTCCATTGGGAAACAAGTCCTTGTACCTCTGGATGCTCTCTAATAACGGATACCTCCAGGCAGCCTCCTCAGACACCTCTTCAAGCCTGCTTCAGGAAAGACTTAGAGGTAGATTCTGTTGCAGTTTCAGATTATTGCCACTAGGTGGCAATATGGATCCTGCTGTGGGGTCCTAAAAATTAGGTTTCTAGCAGCCTGTGAAGTAAACGTTTAAAATGTCTCTCAACGATTTCTTTTCTTTTTCGTTCTTTCTTTCAGCAAGTGTTTCTTTTAATTTATGACTCGCTGAATTTAACTAGGGTTGACTGGGTGAGCATGAGTGTGGTCTTGGGTGACAAAACTTTTCCTGGGGGGGACAGGGAACCCACAACACACCAAAGTACGGATACTACCAAAGTCCAACCTGGTGAACCGATGAGTTGTATTGGGGTTGCTAACAACAATATGGGGTGGCCGGGCGGTGGTGGTGCACGCCTTTAATCCCAGCACTCGGGAGGCAGAGCCAGGCGGATCTCTGTGAGTTCGAGGCCAGCCTGGGCTACAGAGTGAGTTCCAGGAAAGGTGCAAAGCTACACAGAGAAACCCTGTCTCGAAAAAAAAAAAAAAAAAAAAAGAATATGGGGTGAGAGGTTACTTACTGGAACAGAAATGACTCAAAGACAGCTGCATCATATGAGGAACTGTGTATTAAAAGGTCTCAGCATTAGGAAGGTAGAGTACCACTGACCTAGGTCCTAGATTTTAGGAGGTCAGAAAAAGTAAAGGACAAAAGGGAGAAAGGAGATAGGGAGGCAGGCTTCCTCAGCAATTTTCTCCTTTTTCTTTCTTTCTTTTTTTCTTTTTGTTCTTGTTTTGGTATGATTTGGGTTCGGTTTTGCTTTGTTGTTTTTCAGATTTTTGTTGAAGGTGACTTTTCTGGTCTTGTTTTGGGGGTTGTTTACTGTTGGTTTTTAGGTGGTTTTTTTGATGGGGTGGGGATTGTTTTTGAGACAGGGTCTCATAGAGCCCAGGCTGGCCTCTGACCCACAATATAACCAAGGAAGACCTTGAACTTGAGATCCTTACCACCTCTTCCTCCCACCTCCTGAGACCATGGGTGGTCAGTCATCAATACAAGTACTCAAGACATGACTATGAACTACATTCACAATGCTGTACAACAGATCTTCAGCATTTACCCATCATGTCTAGCACTTCACACTTTTGGAGCAACATCTTCCCATGCTCAACAACTCATAATGAATAGATGAGACTTGGGAGAGCCTGTGTGGGACACATTGCTTGTCTGTTGGAATGAGATTAAACTCAAATTTATTAACCAGGCATGAAGTATGTGGAAATGTCTTTTTCTGAAAATCCTTCTTGCCTTCAGAAACTGAACTTTTGCTGGACCTTGCAACCAAGTTAATAACGTGCCTGGGAATCATTCAAAACTATGTACCTATCCTGCTGCCTTACTATGTACTCAGCCTGTTTAACTTGCCTTTAAAAGAACAATGTAACCGACCTCACCATGCCTTGCAATTCCCACGTAATCAGCATTTACAACCTAAGCTAAAGGCATAGCTTCAATCTTAAATTATGTACTCTCCCATGTCCCTGACCCAGAATGATGGGGGTGCAGGTTGTAATCGTTTGCTGAAAGCAACCTTAAACAAAATAAATACCCCATAAATGTTCAAAGCAACGTGTGGGTATAAAGACTGATAACAACTGTTTGTAGTTTCCTTGCTATTCTGGGCCAGGTGGGATCCATACTGTAACTTCTTACCTTGTAGAACTTTGTTAAAGACTTCTAGAGAAAGGAATCCCTCATGCTTTCTCATGCTGTGTAGCAAAGCTCTTCATTAGGGACAGACTTCAGACACACACAACAAACAGACCACAGACAGATGGAAGGCACAGAGATAAAAGTAGAGAATTCAAATTTGGGCTTGCTCTTAGTCTACACGACTCAAAGAGGAAGTCTCTCTATTCTTAATGCAATACTAATGCAGATGTACACATCTGTAACTCTAGACCTAAGGAGGCTGAAGGAGGAAGATTATAAACTGATGACCAGCTTAAGCTACATACTGAATTCCAAGCTACCCTGGCCTATATAGTGAAAATTTATTTAAAAATTATTTAAAAAACAACAGAAAAGATCAAATCTGCCAGACAGTGGTGACACACGCTTTTAATCCCAGCACTCAGGAGATAGCGGCAGGTGGATCTCTGTGAGTTCAAGACCAGCCTGTTCTCCAGAGTGAGTTCCAGGACAGCCAGAGCTATATAGTGAAACTCCTCTGTCTCAAAGCCACCCTCCCACCAAAAAAAGAAAGAAAAGAAAAGATCAAACCTATATAACACTGATATGGGTTGTTGCTGTAGTTCATGGGAGCTTTTCATTGATTCTTCCCCATTAATGAACAATGTCTGACTACTGCCAGACAAGGATCTGTATCTACTTGCCAAAATAATAAGATTTTAAAATCCTCTTTAATATTCTTTGGTAGGAATCAGTTCTGGGACTGGAGGGCATGTCTCAGTGGTAGATCACCTGCCTAGAATCCCCCAGTGAGGGGCTGGGGTGTGGCTCAGTGGTAGATCACCTGCCTAGAATCCCCCAGTGAGGGGCTGGGGTGGGCTCAGTGGTAGAGTACCTGCTAGCATATGTGAGGTCCAGTTCCTGGGTTCCATCCCCAATACCTCAAACACACACACACACACACACACACACACACACACACACACACGCACACACGCGCACACACACCTCAATTCAGATTCCACATTTTAAGGGCTCAGCATATACATGTGACTGACAGCTGCCCTTTTGGAAAGAACAGGAATCTTAAACAAAGAATCTCTGGGCATAGCTTCCTCATGTCCAAATCTTGATCTCTAGAATGAGTCCTGCATTTCAATAACTACAGATCATGAGCACTACTGTCTACTGTTAATTGCTTTTCAATGATCAAGACTGAGTTGCCAGGTTGGAAGTCACATCTGAGTCTTTACTTAGCATGAATTCCCTCCTAGAAAAGGCCACCGTCTTGACTATGACGATTAACTATTAACTGTTAACATTACATTCTTCACTCTCTCGATGTTCTCTCCCTGCATGCTCTACTCTATGTACATAGATAAATGGAATCAAACAGTCTTTGTCCTCTTGTGAGTGGCTTATTTCATTTGGCACAGTTGTCCTCAAACTTGAACTACGTTGTGTGATGTATCAGAATGTCCTTCCTTTAAATTTTTTTTATTTTATTTTTAAGTGTGTGTGTGTGTGTATGTATGTATGTATGTATGTATGTATGTATGTATGCGCATGCGCATATGAATGCAGATATTCAAAGAGTCCAGAAGAGAATGTCAGATGCCCAGGACCTGGAGTTTAAGGCCATTGTGAGCCACCCAGTATGATACTAGGAACCAAACGCAGATTTCTACCAGTGAGTGCTTTAACCACTGGCCATCTCCCCAGCCCCGTGCCCTTCCTTTCTAACGGCCGAGTGCATGTGTGTCACATTCTGTTTAGTCATCCGTCAGGTGGTGGACACTTCACTTGGTGTCCTAATTTGTTGGTGTGCCAAAACACTGACCGGCAACTTGAGGAGAAACGGGGGTTTTTGGCTCACACAGCCCAAGGACAGCCCACCCTTGAGGGAAGTCAGGGCAGGAACTCAAACAGGAACCATGGAGGAGAGCTACTTACTGTCTTGATTCCGCTAGATTACTTAGCTACCTTCCTTACACAACCCAGGGCCACTTTCCCAGGGATGGCAGTGCCCACAGTGGACTGGGCCCCTCCATACCGATTACCAATCAAGAGAATGCTCCCACAGGCCAGTCTGATGAAGATGATTCCTCCATTGAGGTTCCTCGTCCCTGGTGAGTCTGGTTTGTGACATGTTGACAAAGACCAACCGGTACCCTGGGGCAGTTCCATCTTTTGCCTATGATGATTCTGCTGCTGTGAACAGGGGTGTACAAATATCTTTTCACATCCTTGCTTTCAGTTTTCTAGCATTTATGCCCAGAAATGGAATTTGTGTCTCATATGGCAATTCTGTTTTTAAATGTTTAAAGGTTAGCACCATATTGCTTTCCAAGGGGTCTTCACCAGCAAGACACAAGAATTCTAATTTCTCCACATCCTTGTCTACACCCCCTTTTTGAGGTAGGGGTAGTTTCAATAGTTGCCACTGAAAGGAAAAGTATCCACTCGGGACGCCAATACCAAGTTCTCAGCACAAAGGAGATTTATTTGCCCCAGAGGGACAGAGGGCAGGGAATAAGAGACAAAGACAGGAGATGGAGGACAAGGGAGAAGGGGAAGGGGACACGGGAAATGGGGAGGGGGATTTGTCCCAGAGGACAAAGGACTGCCTGCCTCTGGATAGAGGGGAGACAGAGGTGGCCCATAGGAAAATGGCGGTTTATAAAGGTAAGGGTGAGGCTGGAGAGATGGCTCAGAGGTTAAGAGCACTGCTTGTTCTTCCAAAGGTCCTGAGTTCAATTCCCAGCAACCACATGGTGGCTCACAACCATCTGTAATGAGATCTGGTGCCCTCTTCTGGCCTGCAGGGATATGTGCAGACAGAACACTATATACATAATAAATAAATCTTAAAATAAATAAAGGTAAAGGTGAAAATCCCATGTTAGGATGAAGTGTTTACTTTTAATTGGGCATGTTAATGAAGTGAACCAAAGGGGGCTTCTGATTGCTGGACTTCAATACTTGGATAGCTAGACCTTGATAGTCAGCCTCAGGAGGAGGAAGTGGCCAAATAAGGGAATGGACCTTGGGGGCTAGCCTTAGGAATGCAAGCTAAGGGATTTTAGCAAGGCAGAGGGAATGGGGGAGAAGGCTGGCCAGGGCCATGTTTGCCAGGACCAGGCTGACTAGAGTCCCTTCAGCCACCCCAACAGGTATGAGGCAGTAGTCTCTGAATTCTAGCACAATTCATTTTGTCACAGTTCCTGGAAGCATGAGTTCCTCCTTTCTTCTCTTCCTCCTCCCCCTCCTCCCCTCCTTCCTTCTCTCTCTCCTCATGTTCTTCCCCTCCCTCCTCTTCCCCTCCTTCCTCCTCCTCCTCCCCTTCTTCCCTCCTTCCTTCTCGTCCTCCTTCTCCTCCCTAGCATGATTCTGCAAGCCTGCCTGACCTGGCTTCTCCTTTCTTTCTACCCACACCCCACCCCTACCCCTTTTTAAAATACAGCATCCAGTGTAACCCAAACTGGCCTCAAACTCACTATGTATCAAAGGATGACCTTGAATTACTGATCCTTCCCCCTCCACCTCCCAAGTTCTGGGATTACAGCCATGCAATGCCACACCTGGTTTGTGTGGTTCTGGGGGTGGAAGGCAGGATTTCATGTATGCTGCACAGGCATTCGAGCATATAAAAGTTACGGTCCCCGCTCACAAAATTACGTTTAATGACCTTTCTATGTGATTTTTAAATTTATATATTTTATATATTTATATATTTTATAAATTTATATATCCTCGAGACTCATGTGAGCTAAAACTCTACCTACAGAAAATATTCAGTCACTGAGACCATCAGAGTTGTCTCTGTTTATAGAACGTCTGCCTTGGGCTGGGGAGATGGCTTAGGCAGCAAAATGCTTGCCGTGCATGCAAGAGGACCTGAGTTCATTTCCCCAGCACTGCACAGTTATGCAACCTTGGCACCGAATAATGGGAGCGCAGATTGTGAGTTCAAGGACAACCTGGGCTACATAGTGAGACTCCAGGCAAAAAAGTTTCTTCTCAAAGGCCTCTGGGCCTTGTTTTTCCTTCCAGCCATACCTCCCAGCACTACTTCTTCTCTGTAAATGGAAAAAGACTGGCTCTTCCTCCCTCCCCCACGTAGCCTCCACTGTGCGCCATGGAAATGTAGACGTTTATGAGTTGCCTTGCCTGGAAAAGGTAGTGACAGCAATTCTAGGATCCCTGCCAAGTTCCACCCTGAGTAGAAACTGTTGTCTTTTTTTCTCCAAAAATCTTCTCCAAGGTGACAAATGGGTCCTGTGGGAGGAGATAACCGGGAAAAGTGGAGGGTCTGACCACCTTGAGAGAAGTCCTTACAAAGAAAAAAAAAAAGCCAGACTCCATAGTGCAGGCTTATAATTCCAGCTCCTCAGGAGGTTGAACTGAAGAATCACAAGTTAAAGTCTAGCCTGGGCTACAGAGTGAGTTCAGTGCTTGCCTGAACAAATTAATGAGACCATTTATCAAAAAAAAAAGTTAAAGTAAAAATCGGGCTGAGGATGTCACTCAATGATGGAGTGTTTACTGAGTATGTGTAAAGCTCTAGGTTCAACCCCTAATACTGAAATAAAGTATTGAGAAATAGACAATAGATGGATCCATAGGTGAGTGGTGGGCGGAAGAAAGGAGGGAAGGACAGATAATAGATAGATGTCAAAGATAGAAAGCTTTAATTGATAAATATGTAGATAGAGGATAGATTTAGATTATAAACTGATAGATGATGATAGATCATCTATGATAGATAGATGATAGATACTTGATAATAGATAGAAGATGAAAAGATAGATAATAGATGATAGGTAGGTAGATGATAGATAGATAGATAGATAGATAGATAGATAGATAGATAGATAGATAGATAGATAACATCATTTTCAATGGACTAGTCCCTGGATAGTCTCAGCTTTCAATGGTCCAGGAAAGAAATGCCCTTCTGTTGTACCCAGAGTCCCCCAAAGACCATCAAGAGACCGATCCAAATGCAAAAGCAAAGAGTTCTTATTTTAAACCTGGGTCTCTCCATCCATCTGACGCAGCAGCTGAGCAGAGAGACCCTGAGTAGCAATGGGGCAGGGTTTTTAAAATGGTTAGGGGAGGGGATCGGGGGAATTCCAACTCTGTATAGTTACAAGCTCAGGACTGGTGCTTACTTTTTTCTTACCCATTTTCTCTGACAATTAGACATCCCATTTCTTATCTGTAGGAAACTTGCTCCCTCTAACAGCTATGGTATATAATCTATCATATCCTTTAGGTGATGGCAGGAAATGTCTGGAACTCATTTTTTATGTAGCTCTTAATTGTCTGAGTCTAGGAGCAAGACATCCCTGGTGGGTTCCCAGGGCCTAAGGGTGGAGGGGCAGCACATCCCTGGTGGGGTTCCCAGGGCTTAGGGTGGAGGGGCAGCACATCCCTGGTGGGGTTCCCAGGGCTTAGGGTGGAGGGGCAGCACATCCCTGGTGGGGTTCCCAGGGCTTAGGGTGGAGGGGAAGGACATCCCTGGTGGGTTCCCAGGGCTTAGGGTGGAGGGGCAGGACATCCCTGGTGGGTTCCCAGGGCTTAGGGTGGAGGGGCAGGACATCCCTGGTGGGTTTCCAGGACTTAGGGTGGAGGGGCAGCACATCCCTGGTGGGGTTCCCAGGGCCTGCTGGCCCCTAGTCTGACCCTTCTCAAAGATGGCTGCAACCCTGTCATCTTCTCAGTTCTTAGTCACAGGGGTTTGAAATAGAAAACCATTGCTTACGCCATTTGCATTTGAGAACAAGTCAGTCTCCCGCCTAAGCCTCAGTGTCTTTGTCTATGAAAGGAAGGACAATAGTCTACTGAACTGTGCAAATGTCACAAACCCTTGCAGAGGACCCAAGTTCAGTTCCCAGCACTTATTAAAGTGTGGCTCACAGCTGCCTCTAACTCCAGCTTCGTGAAATGTTGACTCCTGGTTTTTGGATTCCACAGGCTCTCTCTCTCTCTCTCTCTCTTTCTCTCACACACACACACACACACACACACACACACACACACGGGGGGGGGGGGAGATAATGAGGATAAATCTTGTTTTTAATTAAGCAGCTATGTGAATTAATAATATAACACAAAATGCAAATGGACTGGCATGATAACTCAGCTACTGAAATGTTTGCCTTGCAAGCATGAGTTCAATACCCAAACCCACATTAAGAAAAGAAAAGGGGCTGGGCAGTGGTGGCGCAGGCCTTTAAGAGGCAGAAGCAAGCAGATCTCTGAGTATGCGGCCAGCTCTGGGCTCAGGGTTGGTGAGAATGGGGAGCACCATTATAGTTAAGTTGACATCATTTTTCTCTGCATGGCCCTGCAAACCATTTTGACAGAGCAGAAGCCCATGGAGAAAGTGAAGACCTCTGAGCTTGAGCCCTACTCTATCTGAACTCAGAATCTATGTCCCTAAGTGTTAGGGAGACCGCTGAGCAGAAGACTGCCAGTTCACAATCATATATTCCTCACCATTGTTGGTATTTGCCCTTTTTCTGCCACATGAGCTGCTTGCTTTTCCCTGCTTCTAAGACGGCCTTCAAGGGTTCTCCTTCCATGATCCACATGTTTGTCTCAGAGTTGCCATACACAGGTAGACATGAGTAGATTGTAGCACATGGGGAATAGACATGATGCCCCTGAACCATAACATGAGTAAACAAATTTTTATTAATATTAAAGTCTAAATAACAACCCACATTGAGAACACCATAAAAAGGAGTTAAACAGCTCTTTTTTGTGGCACCTCCTAGGCGGTTGGCTGTGTCAAGATGAAGCTGAATGTCTCCTTCCCTGCCACCAGCTGTCAGAAACTCATTGAAGTGGATGATGAACACAAGCTTCGTATGTTCTGTGAGAAGCCCATGGCCACAGAAGTAGCTGCTGATGCTCTGGGTGAAGAGTGGAAGGGGTATGTGGTCCGAATCATTGGCAGGAATGAAAAAGTTTTCCCATGAAGCAAGGCATTTTGACCCATGGCAGCGTGCACCTGCTGTTGAGTAAGGGCCATTCTCGTTATAGACCAAGGAGAACGGAGAGAGGAAGCACAAGTCTGTTTGAGGATGCATCATGGAAGCCAATTTCAGTGTTCCTAATTTGGTTATTGGAAGAAAAAAAAAAAAAAGGAGAGGAGGATATTCCTGGATGGACAGATACTACTGTGCCTCGTCACTTGGGACCTTAAAGAGCTAGCAGAATCTGAAAGCTTTTTAATCTCTTTAAGGAAGATGATGTCCGCCAAAAATACATGGTCAGAAAGCCATTAAACAAAGAAAAAGCCCAGGACCAAAGCACTCAAGATTCAGCATCCTGTCATTCCTCATGTCCTGCAACACAAAGGCTGTCATATTGCTGCTCTAAAGAAACAACAGACAAAGGAAAACAAGGAGAAGGCTGCAGAATGTGATGAACTTTTGGCAAGAGAATGAAGGACGCCCAAGTAAAGCGCCAGGACCAGATCGCCAAGAGACGTAGGCTGTCCTCTCAGAGCTTTTACTTGTGAGTCTGAGTCCAGTCAGAAATAAGTCTTTAAGGGTAACAAATAAATGATCACGCCCTAAAAAAAGTTAAACAAAATTCAAGGAGATACTAAAAATGAAAACAACAATAAAAAAAAAATTAGACAAAATTTAAAGAGATATTGACAGTGAAAAGAATAATAAAAAGAATTAAACAAAATGAAAGGCAATATTAACAATGAACACAACAATAAAAAGAATTAAGCATAATTAAAGGCAATATTAACATTGAAAACAATGAAAAAAGTACTAAAGAAAATTAAAGGAAATATTAACAATGAAACCATTAATAAAAAAGAAATAAACAAAATTAAAGGTGATATTAACATGAAAACAATGAAGAGAACTAGGCATACTTAATGTTTATTAATAAATATTAATATTGAAAAAACAAGGAAGAATAATTAAATATAATTAAAGGCAATATTAATATTAACTTTGAAAACAACAATAAAAAGTTTTAAACACAACGAAAGGAGATACTTTCTCTAAAGACGGGAAGGACAGCTGGTCCTGGGTGGAACTCGGCAGGTAATAAACAATCTCAATCTATGTCAACATCAGGCAGAGGGAAAAAGGGCTCTGGTGCACCCAGTTGCACAACAGAAACTAGAAAGAGCCGCCCAGCATCTGGAACATCTGCAGCCACTTCTAGAGGTGGCTGTGCATCAGTGGGCAGAGGCTGGTCTGAAGTTTGAAGTGGTACTGGTCCAGCTTCTGGCACGGTTGGTTCCCCAAGGGCCAGGTCTGTGTCATCTTGGGTTTTCAGAAATTCCCGGGGCCCTGCCACAGAAGTTGGTCCCACATGTAGAGTCTCCACCATCCCTAATGCATCCTGCATGGGTGCCTCTGTATTAACTTTCCTGAGGAGTCCATCATCTAAGGCAGAAAGAGATGAACCATTAGTGGAAGTGCCCTAGAAGTTTCCATGATGGGGTGAGCTTCCCAGAGATGGCCTTGCTGGTTACACAAGGTCTGTTCATGTCAGAAAATCCCCAGTC
Source organism: Peromyscus eremicus (assembly GCF_949786415.1). Taxonomy (NCBI): domain Eukaryota; kingdom Metazoa; phylum Chordata; class Mammalia; order Rodentia; family Cricetidae; genus Peromyscus; species Peromyscus eremicus. Next base: position 25,732,793 of record NC_081438.1, on the reverse strand, counting down.
CCCTCTCCCCACAACAGGACATCTCACCCGACAGGTGTCCAGCTCTGGTTCCAGGCGGGATATCTGGACAATTCCCTGGTATAACCCATCATCGAAATTACCTCAGCCTTCCTAGGAACCTACCCCAGGCCTCCTCACCCATTTTACAGTCCTGCTCCTCCAGCGCCTCCCCTTGGAGAGTGAAGTCTTTTGCAGGCTCATCGGGCCATAGATATTTCACGAGCCTCTTGGCCACGGCAAGGTTTGGAGACCTGAAGTCCCGGGGTTGTTTTGACATCCATATCGACAGGAAGGATAACAAGGCACTGCAGGGAGGACCAGGTTGGAGGGAAGTAGAGTCAGAAGCCTGGCCTCACTTCACCAGCACAGCAGTGTCCCTTAGATGAGGAAAAGGCTGCCCAGCCCATGTGCTGCTGGGCATGGTGGTCAGGAGTGTAGAGCTGTATGGACAGGGCTCGAGACACTTTCTGTCCCTTGGAGGAGGGACTGGGCAGACTGGGCTGGGCTGTAGTGGGGATGGTTTCCCCTAGGGCCCTTTAGCTTCCGTCAATCCCTGTGCTCCTCAGGACCAAGGAGATCAATGGAGATTTATTTCTGTTTTTCTCCACCTGCACGTGAAGTCTCTGGTACCATCCCTCTAGTGGGAATCCCAAGAGCAGGGTGACTGGTAACAGCTCAGTCCTCAACCCTAGCCACCCCAGACATCCCACTGTGTAGAGGGACTCTTACCTCCCTCGTCACCCAAGCCAACTCACTTCCTTTTTTCCTGATCCTCCATACAGTCTGGCTGCAAAGGTCCATACCTGTGGCATTTCATAAGGGTGTCACCACTAAGGCCATGTGTCCCCAACCCACCAAGGGATCTAGAAGGAGCTACATGAATCAGGTAGAGAAATAGAAGCCAGGAAGGGGATGAGGGTCCTCAGGGCTCCTTGCAATGTTCTGACTTCCATGGTTAGGGTCTGGGAAAGAGCCTCTGGTCACAGCTCTCAAGGATTGTCACACAATGGGTAACCTAAGCTTCTCCTTCTTGGTTTTTTTTTTTTTTGTTGTTGTTGTTGTTGTTACAGGATTTCTTGGGTGGCCCCAGGGACCCTTATCTGCTTCTGTTAGTCCCATCAAACCCAGATAGTGTCTAGAACCTTTTATACAAATGGGAAAAAGGCTCTGTTCAAAGGATAAGAAAGGATAGTGTTTGACACTTCTTGGGAAAAGTGAATGACAATCTAGTGTTGTCTCCCCTACCCCTATCTCTGGCCATGTCATCTTGAAGGTCCAGGCCCAGGACCAATGATACAATAATACTTGTTCTGTGAGAGCATACAGTCCCAGAGAAGGGTAGAGACATTCTAAAACCAAACAGGAGGCTTGAGAGCCTGACTTGTGTGTAGCCACTCACGTGTCCATAATTAAGTCCAGCATCTCCCAGGTGGTCACAAACCTATGGTAGATAGTCAATATTATACCTATAAATAGGTAATTCCCATCCTTAACGGCTTTTGGTATATGATTGATAACGTCTTTCATATAGGTTGGGCTCCGTGGATTAAATATGGGGCCGTCTTCCTGAATCCTGTCATCCTGAGGAAAGACCAAGGAAGGAAGGAGGGTTTAAATGTGAAATCTCAGAGACAATAACAACCCATTACCACACACTGAAGTGAAAAGCGAGCATAAAAGACGTTTCTCAGTGTTCTCACAGGAACACAGACCCATTCAGGAACTGCAGTGGATCAGGGGGACCAAAAAGTCTCCTGGCTGCAGGCTGGCCTGAGTTACCTCATTTTGCCTACGGGAAAATGGACAGAGGTGTGCACAAATACTTCGCAGCACACGTCGGAACCGGCCAGGAAGCTTTGGTTTTTGGCGGCGTGAGCAAAAACAACACCTGAAGCAAGAGAACATCCTTGCTCTTCTAGTGCCTCCAGAGAAGTGAGTCAGTTGAGGCTGCTGTTGATGGCTGGTTACCTGGTAACCAGGAGCCTGAGTTCATCTGTAATAATACTAAGGAAAGTGAGGTCACTTCCTGGGGCCCTCCAGCCAGCACTTCCTCCACATAGGCTTTCTCTAGGGCTGACCAGGGCTGCCATCTTCTCTCCTGCCTTTCCATGTGTACAATGGGACACAGTGGTGTCCATATGCCCATGCCACACACTGACCTGGGAAGCCTGGCTCCAGCCAGACCCTCAACTTCAAGAAGGCAGAAGAGGTTTCCCAACCATTACCTCTATACCACATGCATTCCAGGAAAAAAGTAATTTTCTCTTAGGGTCTTCCCACTGTTCAAAACCTCCTCCTTGTAGATCATTCTGGCATTGATTTCCTAGTGTGTCATCTTTTGTATATGATCACAGATTCCCTATACCTGAGAAACCCCATACCACTGTCACCAGAGGTGAAGGAACAAAAAGGCACTGTGCCCATGTCCTCATACCCACACAAGGGCACACAGAGGACCCACTTACAAGTGCCTAGGTACATGTCAGTATAGAAAAGGCCATGCTTAGATGGCCTTGGGGATATTTAGGTTGAGGTTAGTGTTAGGGTAACAGACAGTAGCAAACTGTATGCGTTCATGTTTAATCGTGCTTTTCAATTATAGGTAGTTATGACTCATCATGTAGGTGCTGGGAGTGGAATCCAGGTCCTCCAGGAGGGCAGGCAGTGCTCTGAACTGCTGAGCCATCTCTCAGCCTCTCTCCTAACTTTTTGATTGTTTGCTTTTTTTTTTTTTTTTTTTTGGTTTTTTTGAGACATGGTTTCTCTGCGTAGCTTTGCGCCTTTCCTGGAACTCACTTGGTAGCCCAGGCTGGCCTCGAACTCACAGAGATCCGCCTGGCCCTGCCTCCCGAGTGCTGGGATTAAAGGCGTGCGCCACCACCGCCCAGCCAGAGTTTCTTTTGAAAGATCACCGAAACATTCATTGCAAACCTCTCCCCCAGGAAACAGAAGAAAGGAAGCCCCCAACTCTAAGGAAATGCATCATCAGCTTTATCACCACGCCACGCCTCCCCCAGCCTTGTCCTGTTGCTTCAGGGTAAAGTGGAGCCTGAGTCCCCTGACTGGAGGCTACTGAGTGGCTTGTGCTGCTATTAGAATGAATGATATTAATAACCAAAGTCCTGGTGCTGGACTTAGAAGTTGGTAGAGGTGGCCCTGAGCCTACAGCAAGCCCTGGAACCCGAACTCTAAACAAAAGCAATGCAAGCAGGGCCTGTGGTGGCGCGGGCTCTGGAGGCTGAGGCAGGAGGCTCCACCACGAGTCTGTGTTTTTTTAAGGACCCGCTCTCCCACACACACACACTCCAGAAGGTCCTAGTTCTATTTCCAAGTATGATAAGTTTCCCCTGGCTTTTTGAGTTCTATCCTTCGCCCCAAGAAGTGACTAGAAAAGAATGTTAAAAACCAAAAACAAACAAAAAGAGTCTCTTGTGGTGGCAGTGTGTCTGAGCTTCAATCACTGTTTGTTTTGCACAAGGGAAATTTATATTTCTTTGAGTGGCTCTGTCATAAAAATCTCTCCATGCATTTAAACCCAGCCTCTGAAGGCTCCTAAACCCTGAATGTATCAAAAATGAAGCTGGGTGGAAGCTGCTGTTACTCTTAGCCCCCTTTTCTTTGATAAGGTTTTGTACTGAGTGTTGGATTCATGCCAGCACCGTTTGTTGAAGATGCTTTCTTTTCTCCATTGTATAGTTTTGGCTTCTTCGTCGATAATCAAGTGTTCATAGGTGTGTGGATTTATGTCTGGGTCTTTGATTAGATTCCATTGATCCACCTGTCTGTTTTTACGCCAATACCATCAGCAATAGGTTCTTATATCAAGTTCTGAATAGTAGCAAAGAGCAATATCCTTATATTTGGGAGTCTATGGCACCTCCTCTCCTGAATTAATTTTGAAATCTCACAGGTGTCTTTCTTGATTTTCCATTTGTAATATATGCTTTCAAGGTATTCCCAAATCACTCTCTGGATATCATTAGCACATATTGTAATGCCTCCCTAGTCAACTGTAAATGTATTCATTTCAAAAAATGAATACAATAATAACATATATAAAATAATAAACACTAAAATATTTAAAAGTTTAAAAGTAATACCAAATAACTTTAGGGGAGAGTAACAAAAGGTGAAGAACTAATACATCTCATCCAATAAAAAATATTTTTGCATGAAATCTTTTTTGATAGTAAATAAAAAGATACAAGCATATGACTCAATCCTTCTCTTTTGAATACAAACAGATCAGCAGCAGAATATCTGAATACTCTGGAGATTGCTAGATGAAAACATAAGGAGTGAATTTCAAACTATAATTACAGAGAAGGACCTTCTGAACAAGAATGCAGTCGCTTGGGAAATAAACAAGATTTGATGCATAAGCCAACATAACACTTAGAAGCTTCTGCACAGGTATTCTGTCTTCTTTAGAATATTCTGCATGGCAGTGTCTCCATGATCTTTCTCTGCCTGTTTGTTGGTGGTGTATAGAATAGCTATTGAGTTTGTAAGTTGATTCTGGGACCTGCCACTTTGCTGAGACTGTTGATCATCTCTGTAAGTTTTCTGGCAGGATATTTGGAAAATGTTGTGTATAATATCATATCGTTGACAAGTAGGGATACTTTGATTTTTTTTTCTTTTCCTATTGGTATGTGTTTAATTTCCTTTTAAGGCTTCATGGTTCCAGCTAATGCATCAAATACAGTAATGAAAAGGACTGGGCATAGTGGACAGCACTGATTATTTTCAAATTTGATTGGGATTGATTCAAGTTCTTCTCCACTGAACCTGACGCTGCCTGTGGGTTTGTCATAGAAACCTCCATTCTATTGAGGTACCATAGGACTTTTATCAAAAAAAGCATGTTGGATTTTATCAAAGGCTTTTTCTACATCTTTTAAGATCATCATGTGATCTTTGCCTTGAGTCCATTTATGTTATTTCTCAGAATTGAAAATAATCTTTCAAACACAAAAATTTCTTATCTAGAATATAGAGTAAATTTACCTGGCCTTGATAAAAACCCTGAATCTGGAGCTGCTCATATGAAGAAATGAAACAATGAAATGTAGTATAAAAATATCAAATTGGGAGGTCAGAGTTGTTTTGTATTCACAACTGCAGAAGGCATAGTTCATATGACAGGATAATGTGGATAAAATAATATTTGGATGTTTACCTCCACTTGAAACTTTCTGTCTGCATAACGTCTGGCTGTGGGTCTCTGCACCTGCTCCCATCTGCTGCCAGAGGAAGCCTCTCTGATGATAACTGGACAAAGCACTGATCTGTGAGTATTGCAGAATATCATTAGGAATCATTTCACTGTTTTTTGTTGGTTTGTTTTTTGCCTGTAGTGTTTGATTCCACCCTAGGTCTCTGGACTATCCAGTCTCCAGTTCCTGGCCATCAGATAGTCTAGGGCACCCACTCCCTCTCATGGACTGGGCCTCAAGTTAAACCTGCCATGGTCACGCAGTCTGTGCCTTCTCTCTCTGCTCTCTACTCTGTGTTCCCTCTCTGCTCCCTGCTCTCTGCTCTGCTCCCGCCATCTCCCCCCCCCCCAGACCTAGCTCCCCTCTCTCCCTCACCTTTCCCTTCTAATAAAGCTCTCTGTAACTCTAGTAATCATGGCCGTGGCTCCTGACTTTTCCACCAGTAACCAGCGCCACCAAACAGTACTGTTTATCTTTCAGTAGACACTGGGTTTTATTTCTGATTTTAGAGGAAATTCTTTGAGATTCTCTCAGTTTAGATTGATGTTGGCTGTGGGCTTGCTACACACTGTATTATATGAATGTATGTGTTAGTTTTATGCGGTGCTGTTTACCCTGTGAGAAAAAGTCATGGGGCACAACAAAACCCACTATAAGAGTTTATTAGGAGAAGGGAGGGACAGGCCTGTTTGAAAGACATGTGTGGAAGAGGGAAGAGAGGGTAATGGGATCCGCCTTTCATGGACTCCCCCAACGCATGCACATATGGGCCTACACTACACCACGCATGTGCATAGATTACGTGATCACACTGCACACAAATTACATGACCACACGGCACACAGATTACATAGGTACGGCCCAGGAAATGACTAAGCATCTTGCCAACACATGCGAGGTCATGGGGCATGGCTAGAAATTCTATCAGTATGTCCCTATTTTAAGCTTTTGTCATGTGTGTTACAATCTGAATAATCACAGAGGTTAGGTACCTAGAAAGGCACCAGAAGGAGGAGAGAATCTTCCAAGGAAGTGAAAATGGAACACTGAGTTACTAAGTATAGACACTGTCTTATAGTGACAGGATAGGAAAAGGGATTCCAAGGAAATGGAACCAGGAAACAAGGAAAAGTTGTACTGTCCTTTCCCCCATATTCCCCGTGATGGGATGGTTAATATCGATTGTCAACTTGACAGGATCTAAAAGTCCCTTAAGAGACTCTGGACTCCTCTGTGAAAGATCATCCACATTAGGTTAGCTGAGGTGGAAAGGATCACCCTAAATGTGGGCAACACCAGACTGAACAAAACAGACAAAGTAAGCTGAGCACCGCCCCCCTTCCCCTCTCCCTATCCTTCTCCCCCTCTCCCTGCCCCTTCCCCACCCTCTGCTTCTTGATTGTGGATGCAAGATGACCAGCTGCTTCAAGCTCCGGCCGCCATGCCTTCCCACCACGATAAACTACACCTTACAAACTGAACCAAAACCAACCCTTCTTCCTGAAGTTTCTTTTGCCAGGCATTTTCACAACAACGAGAAAGTAACTAGTACATTCCATTGGGAAACAAGTCCTTGTACCTCTGGATGCTCTCTAATTAACGGATACCTCCAGGCAGCCTCCTCAGACACCTCTTCAAGCCTGCTTCAGGAAAGACTTAGAGGTAGATTCTGTTGCAGTTTCAGATTATTGCCACTAGGTGGCAATATGGATCCTGCTGTGGGGTCCTAAAAATTAGGTTTCTAGCAGCCTGTGAAGTAAACGTTTAAAATGTCTCTCAACGATTTCTTTTCTTTTTCGTTCTTTCTTTCAGCAAGTGTTTCTTTTAATTTATGACTCGCTGAATTTAACTAGGGTTGACTGGGTGAGCATGAGTGTGGTCTTGGGTGACAAAACTTTTCCTGGGGGGGACAGGGAACCCACAACACACCAAAGTACGGATACTACCAAAGTCCAACCTGGTGAACCGATGAGTTGTATTGGGGTTGCTAACAACAATATGGGGTGGCCGGGCGGTGGTGGTGCACGCCTTTAATCCCAGCACTCAGGAGGCAGAGCCAGGCGGATCTCTGTGAGTTCGAGGCCAGCCTGGGCTACAGAGTGAGTTCCAGGAAAGGCGCAAAGCTACACAGAGAAACCCTGTCTCGAAAAACAAAACAAAACAAAACAAAACAAAACAAAAAAAAAAAAAAAAGAATATGGGGTGAGAGGTTACTTACTGGAACAGAAATGACTCAAAGACAGCTGCATCACATGAGGAACTGTGTATTAAAAGGTCTCAGCATTAGGAAGGTAGAGTACCACTGACCTAGGTCCTAGATTTTAGGAGGTCAGAAAAAGTGAAGGACAAAAGGGAGAAAGGAGACAGGGAGGCAGGCTTCCTCAGCAATTTTCTCCTGTTTCTTTTCTTTCTTTTTTTCTTTTTGTTCTTGTTTTGGTATGATTTGGGTTCGGTTTTGCTTTGTTGTTTTTCAGATTTTTGTTGAAGGTGACTTTTTTGGTCTTGTTTTGGGGGTTGTTTACTGTTGGTTTTTAGGTGGTTTTTTTTTCCTCCAGCCTCCACTGCGTTGGATGTATTGGGCAAGTCCCTGCCTAGGCTTGTATTGGATATCCAGAGTTAAACCTTGCTTTTGCATTCCGGCATGCTCGTCTTTGGTGGTCTCTCTGGGGGTCACAATCTGGGCACAACAAAAGGACTGCACTTGGATCGAGGGAGATATGCTCATAGGCAAAGGGTGGTTTATAATGGTAAAATGAGAAACCCCATGTTAGGATGAGTTGTTTAATTTTAATTGGACATGTTAATTATGACAGCCAAAGGGGGCTTCTGATTGCTGAACTTCAATACTTTGATAGCTGGACCTCAATGGTCAGTTTCAGGAGGAGGAAGAGGTCAAATAATGGAATAGACCTTGGTGGCCAGCTTTAGGAATGTAATCTAACAGTTTTTAGCAAGACAGATACAGCCTCATGGACTATTCCATAATTCTAAAATTTTCTTTGTTTCCCCATAAGATACAGCGCCCCCTTCCAGCAGGAAGTAGTAAGAGAAGCTACGCCCAAATTCCCAAATTATATGTAATTTTACTTTGTTAAGGTTAAAACCTTCCTTTTTGAAAAAAAAAAGGGGGAAGTGCTGTGGGATGTATGGCAAATGTGTTGCTAATTAATCAATAAAACACTGATTGGCCATTGGCTAGGCAGGAAGTATAGGCGGGGCAAGGAGGAGAATAAAGCTGGGAAGTGGAAGGCTGAGTCAGAGAGACACTGCCAGCCGCCATGATGAGAAACAGCTTGTGACGATGCCGGTAAGCCACGAGACATGTGGCAAGGTATAGATTAAAGGAAATGGATTAATTTAAGCTATAAGAACAGTTAGCAAGAAGCCTGCCACGGCCATACAGTTTGAAAGCAACATAAGTCTCTGTGTTTACTTGGTCGGGTCTGAGAGGCTGTGGGACTGGCAGGTGAAAGAGATATATCCTGACTGTGGGCCAGGCAGGAAAACTCTAGCTACACATTTCCATTAATTGTAAAGTATTATCAGATGGAAACGATGTTGCACAATATTTTAAATACTTACCTGTTGCTTTAAAGATAAACAAAAATAAAACCACATTTGAATTTTTCATTTTCACATCATTATGAATGTCTAACTTTCCTTAGAGTAAAATGGTGACAGAAGTCACAGACTCATAGACTCCCTCTCTCTCTCTCTCTCTCTCTCTCTCTCTCTCTCTCTCTCTCTCTCTCTCACACACACACACACACACACACAGGCATGCACACACTCGCATGCACACACACAGAGAGAAAGAGAGACGGAGACAGAGACAAAGACAGAGAGAGAAAAAACAGTGGTTCTCAACCTTCCTAATGTTGCAACCCTTTAATACAGTTCCTCATGTAGTGGTGACCCAACTATAAAATTATTTCATTGTTTCTTCATAACTGTAATTTTGCTACAGTTATAAACATAATGTAAACATCTGATATGCAGAATGTCTGATATGTGACCCCTGAGAAAGGGTCGTTTGACCCCCAAAGTGCTCTTGACCCACAGATTGAGAACAACTGCAGCAGAATGAGCTGGGGTTGGTGGCCACATACGCTTTGAATCCCAGAAATCGGGATAACCTCTCTCCTCCCCTCACTTGTACAGGACTCCCTTCATTGAAAGGAAATCCTGGGATGGATGTTTTGACTGATGCTCCCAGTAGAACTTAGAATTTTGGTTACAGATTGCCTGCCTTTTGAGGATGCCAGGAGATCTCAAAGCCAGGGAGGAGTAACTCCTTATACTGAGGCTACAGGTCTCATTTGCCCTAAAGATTCATCATTTATGAGGACTAGAGAGATGGCTCAGTGGTTAAGAGCACTTGTTGCTCTTGCAGAGGACCCGGAGTCAATTTCCGGCATCTACATGGTGGCTCACAGCCATCTGTACGTAACTCCAGTTCCAAGGGATAAGATGTCCTCTACTGACTTCCATGGGCAACAATAACACATGTAGTGCGCATATATACATGCAGACCAAGCACTCACATAAAATAAAATGATCAAATATAATACAAAAAGACTCATTACTTAGAAGCAAATAGTTCAACAAATTATACGTAGAAGGACTGAATTGGGGGAAGACAGAGAGATCCAGGGAAGGATAACAAAACAAGGAATAGTCTGAGCATACCATATAGCCTGGAGTATATAAGGGGCATTGTATAAATCGTCTTAGAAGTGGGACAAGGGAGCAGAAACTAGCCATGTGCACATGAGGCAACACTAAACATCTCCTGCATCAGAGGACACAGGTGAAGATGACACAGAAGCTCCTCCCATCCCCACAATCCCAAGACCTTGCAGAAGAGGCCTCCTCCTATCATACACAGTGACCAGCTATTTGTAATCTGCTTCTGCTGAGCTCTGGTTGGTTAATCTGGGGAAAAACTGAGACTGAATCAGAGTATACCCCAAGTATAACTGAGGTCACTCAATCCTCCTATCCACAGAAAGTGGAGTTTAGTAGAAGGGGAAGGCCTACTTATCCCCTTGGAGGGATTTGCATAAGACCAATAGCAACACCTTAGGTCTTAGCATCTTACACTCAAGCAACGTCCCCTTCATTTTCTCTTTGGATTTTCCAAACAGGTAGAGGAAAGAATTATCCAATTCACATCCCCAAGTCTTGATCACTGAGGAGAGGAGCCTGGGCAGTTTACTCACAGGTAGAGGAGCACCAGGCTGGTAACCAGGAGCATCCAGGTTTCCATGGAAAAGTTTGGGATCAGGTCCATCGCCGCTTTCTTTAATCAAGTCTCTCTTTTGTGCTTTATTCTCAGCTGTGTGCTGCACCTTGCAGGTCTGAGCCTGATGAGCTCCCTTCCCCACCCAGCTGTGACTCAAGGAGGCCAGCCTGCAGTGCTTAAGGACTGGGAAAGGGGTTGGGCTGGCCTTGCAGCCAATGAAAACACCACTGTGCTCCACCCACAGTTCCATGAGTCAGGTGCACTCTCTATCTTAGCAGTTGGCATGGCACCATGGATATGCCCACTTTGATCTTTGAATTCATTTGGTAATAAATATTAACCAAAAAAAATGCAACCAGTGATTTCATTATCACTGAGTGCAAAGGTTATTGCTTCTTACCAGAAACTCAAATGAGATTTCCGCCGCGGTCGCGGCTCCCGGCAGCCGGTAGCACTGACCGGCGTACGATGCTCCGGCCGGATCGCAGCCCCAGCCCTCGTGAGCAGTGCGCCGGGTTCGAGGAACCTTAAAAGACGTACCTCCGGGCTGGAGAGATGGCTCAGCGGTTAAGAGCACTGGCTGTTCTTCCAGAGGTCATGAGTTCAATTCCCAGCAACCACATGGTGGCTCACAACCATCTATAATGAGATCTGGTGCCCTCTTCTGGCCTGCAGGGATATGTGCAGACAGAACACTGTATACATAATAAATAAATAAATCTTAAAAAAAAAAAAAAAAAAAAAAAAAAAAGAGACGTACCTCCTTTGGTGATGGCGCGGGGCGGGGCCAGAGGTTATCCCTGCCCGTCAGAGACATCCGCTTCCAGGCCCACGGCCGTCGGACTGAGGGGCTCGGCAGGTCGGCCAAGCTGCGTTCGGTGTCTCAACCCGCAAGCTACACTCCTTAAGAATCAGCTACCCTTGCTTCCTTGTCGATCGTCTCCGCCAATCATGCTGGAACATCTGAGTTCGCTGCCCACCCAGATGGATTACAAGGGCCAGAAGCTAGTTTCAGGGAATTATTCTTTCTTCTGCAGTAGTTGGGTTTATCTACGGGTACGTGGCTGAACAGTTTGGGTGGACTGTCTACATAGTTATGGCCGGATTTGCCTTCTCGTGTTTGCTGACACTTCCTCCATGGCCTATCTATCGCCGACATCCCCTGAAGTGGTTACTTGTTCAAGACTCAGGCCCAGAAGACAAGAAATCATCGGGGGACAGAAAAATGAAGAGACATGCCAAAAATAATTGATCGGCGCTTTCACGATTCAAGTCATATTTTAACTTATAACTGTTTTATACCATCTCTTCATAATCTTGTTATGGAGAACAGGAATATAAGTATACAATGCTTCTTTCGGTGTACATGATGAATAAACACCTCATAACTGCTAAAAAAAAAAAAAAAAAAAAGAAACTCAAATGAAATCCTTGGCTTTAATTCTTTTCTAGTAGTTCTGCCCTTGTTTGCTTTCTGTAGTTGTGATAAAAAAAAAAAGAAGAAGAAGAAGAAGAAGAAGAAGAAGAAGAAGAAGAAGAAGAAGAAGAAACCACTATGATCAAAAACAACCTGGGGAAAGGGGTTTATTTCATATTGCAACTTATGAAAGAAAGTCAGGGCAGAAAATCAAGGTATAAATCTGGAGGTAGGAACTGAAACAGAGCCCATGGCTACTTACAAACTTGCTCCCTGTGGCTTGGTCAGCCTGATTTATTCCCCACTGGAAATGGTTCAGAGATCGGGGAAGGGTCCAAGGATCAAAGACACTGGGACATGAGAGTTCCCCCTCCTTTATAGACAATTTACATAGTGCCTTCTGAGTTTTGTGTGTGTGTGTGTGTGTGTGTGTATGTGTGTGTGGTTTTTAAATTCTGTTTTGTTGTATGCAGCCCATGGTCATGTGGTGGTTTGAATGAGAATGGCCCCTGTAGGCTCATATATTTGAACACTTACTCCACTGTTTGGGAATAATTAGGAGGTCTGGCCTTGTTGGGGAAGGTGTGTCACCGAGAGTGGGCTTTGAGGTTTCTAAAGGCCACACCATTCCCATTCTCTCTCATTGCCTCTTGCCTTCGGATTGGATGTAAACTCTCAGCTACTGCTCCAGTGCCATGCCTGCCTGTCGCCAAGCTCGATGATCATGGACTCACCCTCTGAAACTAAACTGCCTTGGCCATGGTGTCTCTTCACTGTAGTACAACAGTTACAAAGAAAAAGGGGGTTCTATCCTTCCTCTATCATTGGTTTACCTATATGTCAATCTTGATGCCTCTGGAACCTCCTTCCCTGCTGTTCTCCTACATCAGGTGTAGCTGATAGGTTTATTTCTACATCCTCTCCTGCATTCCTCTCATTGTCAGGAAGACGAATGGAACCAGAGATCACTGTGGTTAAGCAAAATAAGTCAGATTCAGAAAGACAAGTATTGCATATGGAATCTTTTTAGGTTTTACTTTATTTTTTCAGTCATGTTGGGAGTGCGTGCACATGTACACCCATGGGTGGGTACCTGCAGAGGCCAGAAAAGTACAGTGGACTAGAACTCCCCTAGAACTGGAGTTACCGACAGTTGTGAGCCACCCGACATGGATGCTGGGCACTCAGCTTCAGTCCTCTGTAAGAGCAGAAAGTGTTCTTAACAACCTAGCCATCTCTCCAGGTCCCTCATATGGAACCTTACAAACAAAAGGCCTAGTCAGAGAAGAATGGTTATAAAGGAATAAAGAGGGGACCATAGGAGGGTAACAAGTTTGAGTAATGAGAGGAAATATGATCAAAGGGTCTTATGTAAAATTTCATACTGAACTCCCTTAGAATTTTGGACAATTTATTACACTAGTTTTTTTTTTAAAAAAGGAAGCCAGGTAATTTGTGGTGGGACAGTAGGAAAACTGTCTTGACAGCATCTCAGGTACTGGCTGCATTGCACCTCACCCATCACAGGCTCAATGGTGTAAAAACGTGAAGTCATTTGAAAGATTGCTTTGGGAGTTTCAGGGCAACCTGCTCACACAGAGCCACCTTGCTGTGACAGTTTCCCTGAGAAGATGGAACACAAACACCTATTAACCCCAGATAAGGAACTGATGACAGACCAAAAATCAATTACACCAAAGTCCAACTTGGCAAATCAGCTGGTTTATTGAGATTATCTGCAGGAGTAGGGGTGAGAAGTTCCTTATCGGAACATGGATAGCTCAAAGACATCACACAAAGTTTGCTCATCCATCCCAGTATGAGTAATGACTCAAAAAAAAAAAAAAATGTGAGCCCTGTAACTCTCTGGACATTTTTCAGGTACCTTAATAGGTCATAGAGTCTCCTCTCCTCAGCAATCCTTAGTGCTTATAAAGCTTTGAGAGGGGAGGACCTTGTACATCTAATCAACATCAAGGACTAACTGAGCCTTTTGAGTTGTTTCCTTCCTGAGTCTTAATAAGCTTCCCTTTAGAATTTCATGAGTGTTATGCAGATTCATTTTGAAATTCCTGAGATTTAAGGCATTTCCTTCCAGGATAAAATGACTCAGAGAAAACTGCCACATAACAACCCAAACAAGTGCTTGTCCATATTCAACGATCAAGCCACACATAGGATGCCATAGCTGTGGTCCAAATTGGCCCTTTAACTGCTGTATCTGTTAGCAGAACTTGTTGGCATCTGAATTTCATAGGAATGCAGATTGTGAGCATTGAGGGGGACGGTCACGGAGGTTTCCATAATACTGCACAGGAAAGCCGAGAGGACAGAGCCTGTGTTCAAGTCACAATCCCCATGGCAGTTCCTGAAAAGGGGACAGGTGAAACTGTGAGAGTGAAATTAATGCTGTAGTAGAAACCCCCATGAAAGGACTCTAGCCAGCCCAAGCATGGCAAGCATGGCTCTGGCAGGCCTTGCCCTTCTCCCCCACTCTATCTGTCTTGCTAAAAACCGTTAGATTACATTCCTAAAGCTAGCCACCAAGGTCTATTCCCTTATTTGACCTCTTCCTTCTCCTGAAACTGACCATTGAGGTCCAGCTATCAAAGTATTGAAGTTCAGCAATAAGAAGCCCCCTTTGGAGGGCTAATTAACATGCCCAAACTTAAATACCTCGGGGTATTAAATACACAGGGTTCCCCCTTTTCCTTTATAAATCACCATTTGCCTATGGGCCACATCTGTCTCCTCTCTGTCGTTGTTGCGGCTCCCAAATACTCCTTCCCCTTCCCCTTGTTCCCTTCCCCTTCTCCCTCTCTTCTGTCTCCTGTCTTTGTCTCTTATTCCCTGTCCTCTGTCCCTCCGGGGCAAAAACATCTCCTTTGTGCTGAGAACTTGGTCTTGGGGTGTCCTATACCGGTTTCTACAGAGGCAAGAGGATTGTCAGGAGTTCGAGGCCAACCTGAGCTACCTATAAACAAGAAGAGAGAAGGAAGGAGGGAGGAGGAGGGAGAGGGGAAGAGGAAGGAGAAAGAAAAAGAAAGAGGTGAGGAGCTAAATCAAATAGCTCTCCAAGACAAAGCCAAAACCCAGGGACAAGCAAAACCGGGAGGGAAGTGCTGAGCGCCACAAGCGAGCTGCGCAAAAGCAGCCCTTGGGGACCCGAGAGGTGGCCTGGGGTCAGCCACTCATCACGAAAGGCCGCCGCTTCCCCTAGGGGCGTGAGAGCCAGGCAGCCCTGATTTGTTTTGAAACAGGATATGAAATTACGCTGCTATGGCCCAAACAAAGCCACACTAGCCTGGCGCTCACAAATCTTCAGCGAGCTGCTAAAGCTCACCGCACCGCCCCCCCCCCCCCTTTTTTCTTTCTGTAGAGAGAGTGCGCACGCGCAGCCGGAGAGCGCCCCAGTTCTGGGAGTGCGCGTGCGCAGCGGGCGCGCCCTTCTGTCGTCATCAAGACGGGCGGCCGGCGGCGGCGGCGGCTTCGCTTGCGAGGAAAGTTAGAAAGCCGCTATGGCGAGTCCTGCTGCCGCCTCTGTGAGGCCGCCCAGGCCCAAGAAAGAGCCGCAGACTCTCGTCATCCCCAAGAATGCGGCCGAGGAGCAGAAGCTCAAGCTGGAGCGGCTCATGAAGAACCCGGTGAGGCGGAGTGGGCTCTGCGGCCCGGCCCGGCCCGGCCCCGTCACCCCTGCAGACCCGGGAACGCTGCCCTCCGTACCCCGGAGGAGGCCTGGGACGGAGGAGCTGCATGAAGGGCGCTCTTCAGCCCTCCAGGCCCTCCTTTCTCTTAATTTTCTTTTTGCGGGGCTGTGGCGTTGCGCGTTCTATCCACGCTCCTGCTGAATCGGCTCTGTAGTACAGGCAGTCCTCAAATTTGGGGTCCTCCTGCCTGATATCCCCAACTAGCCCTGCTCTACCATCCCAGGTTGCTTCACAGCCCTTTCTGTTTTAACTTATATAAGAATAAAAGCGGTAGAAGCTGGGCGTGATGGTGTGCACCTGTATAATCCCAGCACCCTGGTGGCTGACACAAAAGATTGCTACAAATTCCAGGCAAGCCTGGTCTACATCGTAAGTTTCATGCCAGCTGCTTAGTGAGACCTATCCCAAAAACCAAAGGAAAAAAGAAAAGGAATCTGTGCCTTAGGAAAAGTGTTCAACTCCCCTAAATAGCACCCATTATTAAAGAGGCATTGGCCAACAGATTGGGAACACATCACTCTCTACCTCCCAACCAGACCTCATAAAGACAGCTAACTGAGAAGTTCTCATATCTTTCTCAAGAAAAGGTTGGCTTTCCTCTCACAGTGACTTAGATTCCAGACTTCTGTGACATGGGAGAGTTGTGGCCCATGTTAGACTCCATGGTTTCCAGGATGAAGTAAGCTCAGGGTTTGAGAAGCCTACTCATTTGCTTGTTAGGTCACAAGAGATGTGACTTCCTCAGCAAGCGTCTACTTACAAATGTTTTTCTGTCACAGGACAAAGCAGTTCCAATTCCAGAGAAGATGAATGAATGGGCTCCTCGGCCTCCTCCAGAATTTGTCCGAGATGTCATGGGTACTGTCTTTTGTTTCTGTGTGTGTATGGGTGTGTGTGTATGTGTGTGATAATTTTTAAGGGGAAATACAAAACACTATTGTTGGTACTTGTTAACTAGATCTTTAATAAGAAACTTTTTTTTGTCTTTACAGTGGAGGAGTTTTATGGTTTGGCACTAGATAATGGTTGCCCATTTATTCTTAGGTAGTTTTGTTTCTTGTGGTTAAACTGTTTTATTCGGAGGACTTAAAAAGTTGGTACCAGCCAAAGAGGTCCACATAATCAGACAAACTAGTCAGGGTAGATCTTCCAGGCTTCCTTTATGCTAAAGGTGCTTGTTTATTTTTTGAAATAGGGTCTCACTATGTAGCCCAGGCTGTGCTTGAACTCAGAATCCTCATGCCTCGGCCTCCTAAGTACTGACATCACAGGCTTTTACCATTGTCCTAGAGTTACTATTGCTGTGAGGAAACACCATGACCAAAAGCACGTTGGGGAGGAAAGAGTTTATTTGGATTACACTTCCACAATGTAGTCCATCACTGGTGGAAGTCAAGGCAGGAACTCAGGCAGGGCAGGAACCTGGAGGCAGGAGCTGATGCAGAGGTTATGGAGGGGTGCTGCTTATTGACTTTATGACTATGGCTTGCTCAGCCTGCTTTCTTATAGAACCCAAGACTACCAGCACAGAGATGGTACCACCCACAATGGTCTGGGCCCTCCCCCACCCCCATCAATCACTAATTAAGAAATTGCCCTACAGCCAGATTTTATGGAGGCATTTTCTCAATTGAGGTTTCTTCCTTTCAGATGACTCTAGCTTGTGTCAAGTTGACATAAAACTAGCCAGCACAATGATCAGCCCTCTTCTGGTTTTCCCCGCGCACACATGTACACACACGTGCACACACAGACACCTACATGTGCACATAAACAAAAGGACATAATGGAACCAGGTGGAGAAAAGGCTTGGCGTCTTCTCAGCTTTGCTGCTGACTTGCGTGTGCTCCTTCCCTATGCCTCAGTTTACCTCAAGGCTAACTAGACGTGGTCAGTCAGCTCTCTGCCTAGGTCTCATATTCAAATGGCAGTTTACCCATATGAACAAGCTACAGCTCCCCATCTCTCGTTGACTCACTTGTCTTCTTTCTGTCCCTCGTGCTATGCAGCCATATGTTTTAACTGTCTCTATATAGTTATTCATATGTTTCTGTGACCCACTTCTTTTCACTTGCAGTATCAGAAGCATTTTTTGAACTGTTAGGAATCTAGCTGGTCACTTGTGAAATCCTGAGGGAAGCTGTGAGTCTTTTCTAGATGGCTGGTTGTTAAACCGCAGTCTGCTCCTGCTCTGCTGTCATATAGAAGTTTTGTTTTGAGCCAAGGGTTTGTTGTGTAGCTTAAGCTGACCCTGAACTCTCAGTCCTCCTGCCTCAGCCTCTGAGTACTAGGATTATAGTCTTGTACCACTACTGCTAGCTTAGAGTGGGATTTCCAGTGACTTCATATCCAGTATTCATACAAGTCATTTAATAATGTCTACCATGTGCCACATGCTGTCCTTGCTAGACTACAAATAGAAAGACCCAGTACATACAGTACCTTCAGTTTGAGTTCTTGTCTATTGTCTCTTGGGGTTAAGTGCAGCTTATGTTGGTAAATGGACTCCTCCTCCTCTCCTCGTTTCTCCCTTCCTCCCTTTTGTGGTCCTGGAGATTAAGTCAGGACCTGTGCTTGGCAGGCCGATGGTCTGCTTGTGTGTTCTATGCCTAGGCCTGGCAACTGAGTTCATGTGGACTGCTCTGGCTCTAGGTTCCAGTGCCGGGGCTGGCAGTGGAGAGTTCCATGTGTACAGGCACCTGCGGAGGAGAGAGTACCAGCGGCAGGACTACATGGATGCCATGGCTGAGAAGGTTAGTGAGCCACAGAGCCCAGTGACTCGGGGTCAGACCTGACACTAGAAGCTGTTGACACTAGAAGAGTGATGTGTGTGAAAGGGGACCACAGAGTTCCTGTGCCCCCTCTTCCCCAGGCCACTTGTCATGTAGTGGGACAGCAGGTGTGGGCTTCCACACCATTGGGTGTTCAATATCTGCTTCTCAGAGGACTTTAGTATTCTTGGTGCTTATATTTCCTCATGGTAGGTGACAGATAATTTTTTTTTTTTTTTTTTTTTTCCGAGACAGGGTTTCTCTGTGTAGCTTTGTGCCTTTCCTGGAACTCACTTGGTAGCCCAGGCTGGCCTCGAACTCACAGAGATCTGCCTGCCTCTGCCTCCCGAGTGCTGGGATTAAAGGCGTGCGCCACCACCGCCTGGCAGATAATTTGTTATTATAATAACAAATAAGAGTTTAAGAATTACTTTCAGCTGGGCAGTGCTGGCGCACGCCTTTAATCCCAGCACTCAGGAGGCAGAGGCAGGAGGATTTTTGTTAGTTTGAGGCCAGCCTGGTCTACAGAGCGAGCTCCAGGAAAGGCACAAAGCTACATAGAGAAACCCTGTCTTGGAAAAAAAAAAAAGAAAGAAGGAAAGAAAGAAAGAAAGAAAGAAAGAAAGAAAGAAAGAAAGAAAGAAAGAAAGAAAGAGTTGTTCCAGGACAGCCAAGGCTACACAGAGAAACCTGTATGGGGGGAAAAAATAAAAAACAAAATGAATTGCTTTAGAAATTGTGCTTTAAGAACCAATAAGAAGCCGAGCGGTGGTGGCGCACGCCTTTAATCCCAGCACTTGGGAGGCAGAGCCAGGCAGAGCCAGGCGGATCTCTGTGAGTTCGAGGCCAGCCTGGGCTACCAAGTGAGTTCCAGGAAAGGCGCAAAGCTACACAGAGAAACCCTGTCTCGGAAAAAAAAAAAAAAAAAAAAAAAAAAAAAAAAGAACCAATAAGAGTGCCAGGTGTGGTGGCACACAACCTTAGTCCCAGCACTTGGGAGGCAGAAGCAGGAGGATCTCTGAGTTCTAGGCCAGCCAGGATTACAAAGTAGAGACTTTGTCTCAAAAAAAAAAAAAAAAAAAAACAAACAAACAAACCAAAAACAAAAAGCGAACCATTAGGAGCTGGACAGAGTATCGTGGGCCTGTATTCCCAGCTTCCAGGCTCAGGCTAGAGAATTTCTTGAGTCCAGGAGTTCAGGGTCAGCCTAAGTGACATAATAAGCTCTTGTCTCAAAACAACAAAATGAGAGTTGGAGAGATGGGTCAGTGTAGGCTGAGGTTTCCTCTCCCAGCAGCCGTTTCCCAAATAAACACACTGAGGCCTATTACAAATGATCGGCCAATAGCTCAGGCTTATTACTAACTAGCTCTTACGGCTGAAATTAACCGATTTCTATTAATCTATATATTGCCACGTTGCTCAGGCTTTGCCTGTCCTCCAGCATGTCTTGCTCCCTCTGTGTCTCCTGGGAACTCCTGAGACTCCGCCCTTCTTCCCAGCATCCTCTTAGTCTGACTCTCCCACCCAGTCTCTTCCTTTTAAACCAGCTCTTTTAAACCAATGAGAGTAATACCTGTTTACAGTGTGCAAAGATTGTTCCACAGTAGGTCAGTAAAATGCTTGTCTTGCAAACATAAGGACCTGACTTCAGTCCCCAAAAGCAGGTGTGGGGGCGGAGGGAAATCTAAGTGTGGTGGTGGGTGCTTATAATCTCGTCACTGAGGAGATGTTTTCAGGCAGATCCTTGAGCATTACTTACCAGCCAGTCTAGCCTAACCAGTGATTCCCAGGTCTGAAAAGCCAAGGCAAATGGCAGCCTGTGAATGACACCTGAAGTTGACCTCGGGCTTTGAAGCCATGTGCACACATGTGCTCTCACATATATGTGATCCTAAACACACATTGTCATGCACATGTGTAAACACACACAACCACACAAAAACTGTTAAGCAGGTGCTGTGTGTGTGGCTTGGTGGTAAAGCCCTTGCCTAGCTTGTATGAAGGCTTAGATTTAATCCTCAGCACTGCAGAGTCACAGTGAGCCTGAGAGAGCAGAGCAACGTGAAGCGTTCTGGGTTGATTTTGTTCTGGAGTGTGCAGGTGTGGGTTTTATTGAGCAGCCATCACCAGGTGAGCTGGCTCTTGAGCTTCGGGGACCCTCCTGTGTGCTCGTCTCCAGCCTAAGCACTGGAATTACAGACTATCCCGTCCACCTCTGACATGGGTTCTGTGGATCCAGACTCATTCCTTACACCTGCGTGGTGTTGTAAGAATATTCGAGTCAGAGGGAGGAGGCTGTACTGACCCCTCCCTCCAAGGTCCTGGTGACAAACCACAGTTCTTACCAGGGACCAGTGAGCTCTCAGGGCTTACTTACCAGCATGGTGAGGGGTTACTGAGGGAAGCACCGCACTGGAAAGTCTTCATCCCGTGTGAAAGATGGCTTCCTTCCCGGCCATCTTCTTTCTTGTCTGTCCCGGCCTTTATACTCTAGCCCTTCCCTAAGACCTCAAGGCTGTGTGCGATTATGGCAGAATTACGTATAGCTGGTTGGGAGGGGTGGCTGGATACTCAGTGAGGGTCCTCTGATCCTCCTGTCCCCTCTTGCTGTGAGGGAGTGGCAACAGGCCCAGCCCTGCTCATCTCTCACAAGCAGGACAGTGCCATACGACACATGACACATGCCTTGCCCACTGAGCCACCCATCCTTCTGTACTGCTCTAGAATCAGTCCTTTAGTAACTATACATTGGGCACTAGGACTTACTCCTGGGCTCCCGTCCTCTAGCCCTTCCTTCTGCTGGGCTCTGGTTAGTGGCTCCAGTGCAGGCCATCAGAGCTACCCCTGTCCTCAGTCTCCCATCTCATTCTCATTCATTCTTAGCCTCCCTCTCGCTCGCTCGCTCGCTGTCTCTATCTATCTCTCTCTCTCTCTCTCTCTGCTCTCTGTTCCTCCCTCCCCTTCTGTCTCTCTCCTCCCTTCCCCCCTGACTGCTTCTCACCACCACCCCCACCACCCCCCGTTTACTGTCAGCACCCACACCAGTTCCATCCTAACTTCTCTCGCAGGTTGTTTCTTACATAAGCAGTGTCTCTGTGAACAGTGTTCCTTTGCCATCAGAGAGCTGTGTCTTGATTACCTGTCCCACCTGGAGCAATCTGTTAAGGTTAAAGTGGCCCTGGAGACCTGGGTGGTACCTATGGCACGCACCCCTGTGGTGTGCCTGTGGAACTTGAACTCTTACACTTCCTAAAGCCTGTCCAGCTCAGGGTATGTCTGAGTGATGGGATGTTTTGTGTTTTCAGCAAAAACTGGATGCAGAGTTTCAGAAGAGACTAGAAAAGAATAAAATTGCTGCCGAGGAGCAGACTGCAAAGCGCCGGAAAAAGCGGTAAGAGCTTTTTGTGATCATTGTGGCCTGCAGGCTGGAGGTGGGAAAGTGGATGATGGATAATGAGCCAAGTCCTTATAGCAGCGGGTGTTGGGATGAAGGTATGGGATCCTAGTTACTAGATAGGCCAAGGCAGAGGTTGTTTGAGCCAGAAGTTCAAGACCAGCCTGAGCCAAATGGCAAGACCCCATCACAGAACAAACAAACAAAAAAAAGCAAAAGGGTTGGTGACATGGCTCAGCCGGTAAAGATGCTGCCAAGCCTGAGGTTCAATCCCTAGGACCTACATGGTGGTTCTTAAAAGTTGTCCCCAAGCTGGGCATGGTGGCGCACGCCTTTAACCCCTGCACTTCAGCAGCAGAGGCAAGTGGATCTCTGTGAGTTTGAGACCAGACTGGTCTTCAGAGTGGGTTCCAGGACAGCCAGGGCTACACAGAGAAACCTCATCTGGGGGTGGGGGCACTAAAAAATAAAAAAAGTTGTCTTCTGACCTCCACACGTGCCAGTCACACACACACACACACACACATCGTGTACAACACCCCACACACAAAGGTGTGAATAGACGGCTCAGTAGCTTACAGCTCCTGAGAAGTCTGGGTTCATCTCCCACGTCTGTGATGTTGGGCAACTCACAACCACCTGTAACTCTAACCCCAGAGGATCTGATACCCTCTTCTGGCCTCCACGGGCACTTCACTTATGTGCACATACTTACACTCAGACACAAATAATAAAATGAATCTTTAAAAAATAAACCCTCAGCTGGGTGGTGGTGGCACACACCTTTAATCCCAGCACTCGGGAGGCAGAGCCAGGCGGATCTCTGTGAGTTCAAGGCCAGCCTGGTTTACAGAACGAGATCCAGGACAGGCAACAAAACTACACAGGGAAACTCTGTCTCAAGAGACTAAATAAATAAATAAATAAGCCCTTGCTGGGCGGTGGTGACGCACACCTTTAATCCCAGTACTTGGGAGGCAGAGGCAGGTGAATCTCTTGAGTTCTAGTCCAATCTGGTCTATAGAGTGAGTTCCAGGGACAGCCAGGGCTGCACAGAGAAACCCTGGTTCGAAAAACTAAAAGAAAAGAAAGAGAAGAAACAGCCCCTCTAAACAGATAACAGAAAGTTCACTTGTGCAGCCTGCAGGGGCTCTGGGTAGGCAAGCCCTGAGATGAGCAGCACTGAGAGGAATGATTTCTTGCAATACCTTGGAAGCCACACGTCCCTCATGGTCCTTCAGCCTGTTACATCTCCGAAAGGTACGATCGGAGCTTTGGTGACTATGTGGGTTTCCGTGTCTCCGTCATTTCTGCATTTGTTCCTGTTTGCCTTTTGAGATAGTCTTGCTGTATAGCTTAGGCTGGCCTTGAACACTGATCCCCTGCCTCAGTTTCCTTTCTACGTTTGAACATTGAATTTTTGAGACTCTTGCAAGCAAACTTCCCATGTGACTTTTTTTAGGGGGTAGACACCTTTTTTTTTTTAAAGACAAGGTTTCACTATGTATCCCAGGCTGGCCTTGAACTCTTGATTCTTCTGCTTTGCCCCCCCAGATTCTGGGAATACAGATATAAGCCACCACACTCGGCCTACTCCTCAGGTTTGATCTCTACTTACTTCAGTGAAAACAGTGGATAGTGACAGGCTAGCAGAATCCCTTTTTCTAAAGGACGTCTTATTTTAAGGGCATGTGTGTCTGTGGGTTTGTGCGTGTGAATATGAGTGCTCACGGGGCCAGAAGAGAAGCTGGAGTTGCACACACAGTTCTGAGTTGCCTGTCGTGGATGCTGGAAGCTAAACTCGAGTCCTCTGATGTGAGCTGTCTCTGCGGCCCGTCACTGTAACATTTGCTTTGTTATAAAGATGGCATAATAGGTGTTTTTCCAGAACACCCACTGAGGTAACCACTGTGTGTGTCTCCCATGTGCAGCCAGAAGTTGAAAGAGAAGAAGTTGATGGTAAAGAAGATGAAACTTGAGCAGAAGAGACAGAAGGAAGGTGAGCTGTGTCCACGTCGCTCGGTGCCAGTCAGCGTCTCTAGGTGACAGCTGATCTGCGTGTGTCATGTCAGAAAGCCATAGGACTAAGCCAGGCATGGTGGCGCACGCCTTTAATCCCAGCACTCAGGAGGCAGAGACGGGTGGATCTCTGAGTTCGAGGCCAGCCTGGCCTACATAGTGGATTCCAAGACAGTCGTGGCTCTGTAGAAAGACCCTGACTCAAAAAACCAAAAAGAAAGCAAGCCGGACTGGCTTAAGCAGAAAAGACAGCTCACAGTGGGCTGTTGGTAGCTTTTGGGTTCCTGGTCACCAGTGTCACCCTCTGTCCCCGTCCTCACACTGCCTGTGCTCCTCAGGTGTCTCCAGCTGCCCACCAGCTGCCCTCCAGTTGTTCTCCACCTTGCTCATTTTTGCCCCGGGAGGAAGGACTGAGGGTTGTCTCAGCATCTGGAAGTCTTTTGTTTTGTAGTTATGTGCACATCTATATGTACATACTTGGGTGTTTGTACATGTGTGCCTGTGCCCGTGGAAGCCAGAGGCCAGTGTCAGCTTCCTCTTCCATTACTCTCCACCGATTGAACTCCACTAAAGCTGGAGTTTGCTGATTTCGCTAGGCCAGCCGGCTGACAAGCCCCAGGGTTCCTCCTTCCTCTGTCTCCCTAGAGCTGGGATTTCAAGCTCACACTGCCATGCCTACTTTTTCCATTGGTGCTAGGGTCCAAACTCAGGTCCTCATGCTAGCAAGGCAAGTCCTTGTACTGAGTGACCCACCTCCTAATCCTCTTGTTTGTTAGTTTTTGAGACAGGGTCCATGTAGCCAGCCTGGCTCAGTCCCGCTGTGTGACCAAGGCTGAGTGAACTGTCACTCCTGCTCCACTTCCTAAGTGCAGGATTCTGCCAGTGAGTTCAGGGGTCAAACCGAGGTCATCCGGCTTGACAGCAAGAGCCATCACCGACTGAGCCATCCATTGTGGGTTTGGTTGGTTTGTTTGTGTTAGTATTTGTTGTTTTGTTTCTGGGAATACAGATATAAGCCACCACACTCGGCCTACTCCTCAGGTTTGATCTCTACTTACTTCAGTGAAAACAGTGGATAGTGACAGGCTAGCAGAATCCCTTTTTCTAAAGGACGTCTTATTTTTAAGTGCATGTGTGTCTCATGTAGCCCAGGCTGGCCTTGCACTCTGACCCTCCTTACCTCTACCTCCCAAGTTCTGTGATTACAGACCTGCACTGTGAAGGCCAGCTTGTATTGTTAATTCCCTTCGTTCCATAGACTTGAAGCTCTGTTCTAGGAATTCCTGTACAGGCTGCTTTCACAGTCCACTTAGTGTCTCACCACCTGAAACAGGACATGGGAACGTCCTCCACAGATGTCCTCATTCTTGCATGGTTTTTGTCATATCGGGTGGGGGAAGGAAATCTTTTTCTGTTCATCTGGATAGTTCCTAACCGTCCACCCACAGCTGTCTTCCCCATGCTGTCTCCATTTTGTGGCCGGTCCTATCTTGTGGATTTTGTTCCAGTGCCGTGGTTTCTAGGGAGTTCTGAAAGCCCCAGTAGAATCTCATCCAGGCTCTCCGTTTCCTTGCTGCAGTTTGGCCGTCCTGCTCGTGGTTTTAATTGGTTTCTGTTGTGTTGTTTTTGAGGCAGGGTCTCTCTGTAGCCCCGGCTCTCCTGGAACTCATGTAGACCAGGCTGGCTTTGAGCTCAGAGATTCGCCTGAGTGCTAGAATTAAAGGAGTGTGCCAGCGCCACCATGCCTGACTGCCTTCCCATTCATTTCAAGATTGGGCCACTCTTCCATTCTGGAAAAAGTTTAAACCAGATGCTGTCTTGGTTTGCTTTCTGTGGTTGTGATAAAACACCATGACCAAAAACAACTTGGGTTTATTTCAGCTTACAGTTGTACTCAGCATGAAGGGAAGTCAGAGTCGGAACTCAAGCGGGGAGCTGAAGCAGAGGCCATGGAGGGTGCTTCTTACTGACTTGTTCTCTGTGGCTTGTTCAGCCTGCTTTCTTATAGAACCCAGGACTGCCTGCCCTACACTGCTCACAGTGGGCTAGGCCCTTGCACATCAATCATTCATCAAGAAAATGCCCCCACAGACTTACCTATGGGCCAATCTATGGAGGCATTTTCTCATTTGAAGTTCCCTCTTCCCAGATGACTGACTTGTGTCAAGATGAAAAAAACACCAGTCAACACAGCTGCCTAGTTCCAACGCCTGGCCTGGCTTGGCCTTGGCCCCTGGCCTGTCGTCTGGGTCTTGTTTTTTGTTGATTGTCTTGTACCAGTTGGGCTTTCTGGCTCTTCAGAAGCCAAGTCATTTTTTTACTGTATCCTGGGTGTTTGAATGGCATCACTCAAGGCTGTGGTCTTGTTTCTGTTTCTAGTGGGTCATTGACTTGGCTATGTTCAGCGAGGGTTCTGGCCCTCCTGTGGGTTGTGGTTCTGTGTCCCAAGTTACTTAGAGTATTTGCTGTACTCTCCAGGGATGACCCAATAGTGCCACCCAGTGGCCGATCTGGGTTAGTTCTTTTGAGTGCCATCAAGGCAGGGCATGCATACTAAGGCTGTCCTTTTGGTAGAACTGTGCTGGGGAAACTGGTAGTGGTATGTTGTTATTGCTGCTGCTGCTGCTGCTGCTGCTGCTGTGTGTGTGTGTGTGTGTGTGTGATAGTCAGCATCTTGCTCTGAACCTAGTGGGCCTGAACTGTATAGCATGTGACTACTTTGTTTTTATTTATTCTGGTGCGTGTGTGTGTGTGTGTGTGTGTGTGTGTGTGTGTGTGTAATCACACACCCCACACAGTGGTCAGAAGGAGCTGGTTCTTGCCTTCCACCCTCTGCCCATACAGCATCAAGACCAGCATGCACTACAGTGATGCCCTGTTATACACACAGACAAAAGGAGGGAAACTCTACTGTGTGAGGTTCTCAGAATGCCAACACTAGAGGCACAATGATGGTGGCACACATTTGGGAGACAGATGGTGGGAAGTCATTTAGTGGGCTTGTTGCAGTGTGGGAAGATGATTGGACCTGGACATGGTTGTGGTGACAGTGGGACAAAATTAAGAAAATACTTAGGGGAGACAAGGTGGCACACACCATTAATCTCAGCACTCGGCAAGCAAAGGCAGGCCTACCTCTGAGTTCAAGGCCAGCCTGGTCTACATAGTAAGTTTCAGGCCAGCCAAAGGTACATAGTGAGACCTTGCCTCAAAACAAACACATAGATAGATAGATAGATAGATAGATAGATAGATAGATAGATAGATAGATAGATAGATGAATAGATGAATGAATGAATGAATGATAACATAGTGAGACCTTGCCTCAAAACAAATAAACAAATAAATAAATATAGAAAAGTAAATAAGCAAAAACTTGGGCTGGCCATGATGTCACATGCCTTCTATTCCTAGCCCTTAAGGGGCAAGGGGTGAGCCAGCAAATCTCTGGTCAGCTAGAGCTACATAGAAAGACCTTGTCTTCAAAAATGCCATGCTTGGGCTGGGGCTGTACTGAGTCAGTTAGTGCTTACTTGGCTTCCATCCCAGCACTGCACAAAAACTAGGTTTGGTTATGGGCGTCTCTAATCCCACACTCAAGAGGTGGAAGCAGCAGGCTCAGCAGTTCAAGGTCACCCTCAGCTGCAGTGAACAGATGTTATCATTGGTACAGTGTGTGGGCCACTTGTACATATGGAAAATTATCTGGTTTTGTGTGCTTTGTGTTGAGTAGTAGAAGGAAGTCTGGGGATTGTCAGCAGTGACAATTATTTCCTTATTTTTTCATTTTGCGAAAGAGTAAGATTTTTCTAGCTGCCTGGTTGACATGAATTTAATGTAGTACTGCTAGATGGACCACCTTGCCACAAGGTGGCCCCAGCACACCATGAGGCTCCTGCTGGGTTGGCCCCATCCCTGATGTTCTTTGTTTTTTTTGTTGTTGTTGTTGTTGTTTTTTTTAAAAAGGCAGGATGGGCAGCTGCCTAAGGCTGTGTTCTGTGCCATGTAGTGACTCAGTCATCACCCTGCCATGGAGGACTTGTGTCTGAGGGACAGCGCTGGGTTGGCGCGAGCCAGTTTGGATCCTCCTGAGTCCCTGAGCTCCCCAGGGAGGGCGTCCTAACAATGGTTTCCCTTCCCTAGCACACTGCTGCCCTCCAGGGGAACCCGAAGTGACCTTAAGGCCCTCTGTTACTGGACACAGCTAGAGCTCCTTCCCAGCCACTGCCTGGTACATCAGAAGCAGCTGCTTCCTCCTGATCATTGCAGAAAAGTGTTTCCTAGCACCACCAGATGTCCCCTAATCAGAAGGGCACAGAATTCCCTTTGAGGTAAAGCTGTTCCGAATGGCACCTAGAGTCTGCCTGGGATCAGCGTCCAGAGCCACAGACTTCAGTGTGGTGGACAGGAAAGCTGCCCTGTTCTTTGTGTCCTTTGATCATGAAGCCACTGGATTCCCTGAAAAGGACACAGTGGAGAATGACAGTGACTTCAGTTCTTACTAAAAATAGTGGCTTCATGTTAGTGGTTTTTTTCTTGCTTTCAGATTTTTCATACATGTGCCCTGTCCATGTTAACACCAGGCTGGTCTAATTTTACCACAGGACTTCGTATCATAGACAATTTCCCATGACCTTGCCATTCCATAGTACTAGGGTTTGCGGGGGGGATTTTTATGTTTTGTTCTTTTCTTTCTTTTTCTTATCCTGTCTATTCCGCCTGGGAAAACAAAGCCCAGAACCTGTCATCTTCAGTTGCACCACTGATAGTCTGTAAGCGGACTAAAATCTCCAAATGGAACCGGGTGCTGGCGCACGCCTCTAATCCCAGCACTCGGGAAGCTGATCTCTTGAGTTCAAGGCCAGCCTGGTCTACAGAGTGAGTTCCAGGACAGGCAGGGCTGTCACACAGAGAAAAGTGCTCACCAACACGCCTGAGGACCTGAGTTCAGTCCTCAGGACCTTCCTGGAAGAAGTAAAGGACTGACCCTCAGGTTGCCTCTCCCCCACCATGTCTCGTAGTCGACACACACAATACATAAATACCGTTTTAAAAATGAAGTCAAAGAGTGCGTCTTTGACTCCTGGGTTTTAAAGTACTTTGTGAACAGAAGTTGGAGGATAGTGGAAGGCAGGGCTGGTGAGATGACGGAGTGGGGATGTGACTCGCCACCAAGCCTGGCGACTGAGTTCCTTACCCAGGAACCACATAGTCCAGGAGAGAACGGACTCCTGACTTGCATGTGTGTGCTGTGGCACACACACACACACACACACACACACACACACTAAATTAATCTTTAAAAAAGAGTAATGGGCCAGGCGGTGGTGGCGCACGCCTTTAATCCCAGCACTCGGGAGGCAGAGCCAGGCAGATCTCTGTGAGTTCGAGGCCAGCCTGGGCTACCAAGTGAGTTCCAGGACAGGCGCAAAGCTACACAGAGAAACCCTGTCTCGAAAAACCAAAAACAAAAGAGTAATGGAAGGATGTAATTAAAAAGGAAATATCAGGCCAAGCTTGGTGCTGTAATTCCAAGAGGATTGCCTGGAGTTTGAGGAGAGTGTAGATGTTAAAAGATGCTGTCTCAAATAAACCCCAAATGTCAAAATACCCTCCTCCAAAAAGATTGCCATTCCTTCTTTGTGTTTTGGGGGGAGAAATTTTCTTTCTTTCTCGTTTTCTAAGCTGGCAGTCTGGTGGTCTGAATGAAAGTGGCCCCCGTAGGCTCCTGTATTTGAACGCATAGTCATCGGTTGGTACTGTTGGAAAAGGATTAGGAGCTGTGACCTTGTTGGGGTAGTGTGTCCCTGGGGATGGGGATGCGGTTTCCATTGTCTCTAACTCTACCTCCTGCCTAGGATGAGGATAGAGAGCTCTCAGCTGCTTCTCCAGAGCCTGCCTGCCTGCCTGCTAGCATGCTCCCTGCCCTAGTGGTAATGGTAATTCTCCTGTTGAGAATTCAGCAGAGCCCCACAGTGTGTTCAGTCATCCTGTGGCCCTGGCCTCCATTGATGAGAGCTTCCCATACTCTACTTGGGTTGGCATCTGGATGACGTCCTTCAGTTGGGATTTGACTGATGGTTTTCATGTGATTGGACAGAGCTGCTGGACAGTGCACCACCGTCCTCATACTCCCACACTTCCAGGCTGGATAGTGGGGTGATTAGCATGGCTTACCACTGCTGTTCAGTGTTGTGGCAGTGGTTGTTGGGGTCTTGTTTGTTTTGTTTTTGTGGTGCTGGGGATGGGAGTCGTGGCCTTTCATCCTGGAGCTGCATCCCAGCTTACAGCTGTTAATATTGATGTTGGCCACACCACAGGGTAGTGTTTCTCAGGTTTTCCCACTAAATTCACTGCTCTTTCCCCAAATAACTTACTTTCTGGAGGGAAGTCACCATGTGCAACCCATACCTAAGGACTGAGGTCCAGTCAGGCCCCTCCAGTCTGAAGGCAGAGATCTACAACATCCACTCAGGATAAGCGTTTGTCTGTGAGGATGAACCTGTGTGTGTGATCTGGTCTTTCTTTACCTTGTCACTGGAGTTGTCTGTTGTCCTATAATGAAGTCCCAGTATCTACCTACCTACCACGAGTTTTCAGCACCTCCTTACTTTCTGGTACTGTAGATGCTCCAGGCTCATCTTGAGGATTTCCTGCTCTCAACCTAGCGCCGGCTGTTGGTCCAAGACATCGGCTTTCTTTTGTTGGCTTAATGTTAGAAAGCAAGATCGTGGGGGTGGGGTGGACGGAGTTATTCATCTTTGACTGGTGGAGAAAACAGTGGTAGGCAGTCTGTTCTGCGAGTGTCCTAGACTGTGTGCCCATCGGTGGCTGTGAGATTGCTAGGTAATCTCATCTAGTGGGCCCATCATCATACAGTAGAGTCCATCAGTTGACAGAGATCACTGTGCAGCATGTGGAGGTGTGTGTGTCCTGAACAATGCCTAAACATGACCATCTGTCCACTGTTGTAGAATATTATTTTAAGGTGTGTTACTTTTGTTTAATGTTGCATTTGTTTAACTCTGTGAAACTGTGTTACTGTGCCTGTAAAGACACCCAACGGTCTAATAAAGAGCTGAGCAGCCAATAGTGAGGCAGGAAAAAGGATAGATGGGGCTGGCAGGCAGAGAGAATTGATAGAAGAAGAAGAAAACTGTGAGGAGAGATGAAGCAGCCAGAGAAGGAGGAGGACCCAGGGGCCAGCCACTCAACTACACAGCCAGTCAAGGAGTAAGAGTAAGATTTACAGAAGTAAGAGAACAGGAAAAGCCCAGAGGCAAAAGGTGGATGGGATAAGTTAAGAAAAGCTGGCAAGAAACAAGCCAAGCTAAGGCTAACCATTTATAAATAAGAATAAGCCTCTATGTATGATTTATTTGGCAGCTGGGTGGCGGGCCCCCTAAAAGAGCAAAAACAACAGTCAACAGTGAGTTAATCATGAGTTTTGACATGTCCAGCTTTATCCATCATCGTTGGGTCATTCTAGCTTTGTCCACCTTACTGTCCTACATCCATCAACCTTGTTCACTTCCAGCACATGTTATACTGGTTGAGAGCTAGGCTTGCACCAGAGCACAGAGACCCTTTGCCTCTAGCCATAGACCCCTCTCGTTTCCAACACTGCCTGGCCAGCACCACCCCACCCTTTTATAGGTCAATTGGACTCTGCATTCTATCCTAATCCCTGACCTAAGTAACTTTAAAGATATGTTTTTTAATTTACATATGTCTGTACTTATGCAAATATGTATAGACCCTGTGGAGGCCAGGGTAGGGCATCAGAGCCACTGGAGTTGGAGTTAGTTTTTTCTTTCTTAGATTTTTCAATTTTATGTGTAAGTGTTTGCCTGTGTATATATATGTGTATCACATGTGTGCCTGGTGCCTGTAGAGATCCAAAGAGTGTGTCAGGTCTCCTGGAACTAGAGTTACAGATGGTTGTTAACCACCATGTGAGTGCTGGAAACCCAACCTGGTTTCTCTGCAACAGCATCCAGCACTCTGAATTACAGCATCTCTCCAGCCCCAGTGCATGGATTTCGTCCAATGCATAGTATTGGGAGTCCACCAGGAAAATATACAAAGTAGTTTCACTGCCCTGAAAAGTCCCTGGTGAGTCAGCTGGGGCCCCTGCGCTGAAGACCTCCCCCGCCTCTTTCCAGCCAGCTCCCACCCACTCTCCTGTTCTCGGGACAAGAGGAAGGACTGGGGACAAGTTGTCTCTGTGCTTTTTTTTCTGGGCCAGCTTAGCTACAGCAGTATTAGAATATGCTAGAAGCTTAAGAGCTGCCCATAGGATAACAGGAGAGGGGTCCCTGGGCTGTGTTTGAGGAAAGCCAGGAAGGAGGCCAGCATTGGTGTTGTGGGCACAGCCCCTGGCTTCGTGGGCTTTTGTCGTACGTGGTTTTGAAGACCCTCTTGCCATCTGCACTGAGAACCTGAGGCGCAGGCAGGGGAGGCTGGCAGCCCAGTGGGAGATGTGAAACACCTGGATCTCTTTTCATGGTGCCCCGTGATGGACAACAGCCACCCACTCAGCAGGCCTGGCTTGTGGGTGTCCCATGCTAATATGCATGGCCGGATCTTTTTGGGGAGGCTGAGGTGCCCCTCTCAGAGCGATGCATATTGCTTTTGTGGCAGGCCTTCCATACTGTGGTGTTGAGCACTGGTGGGCACAAAAGCCTCCTCTGGCTCCTGGCTGTTTCTACCCGGGAACAAGTAGACCCTTGGCTCTCCTCTTTCTGAGACAGGGTTTGCTGCCCAGGCTAACTTCAAACTCACCATGTAGCTGAGGATAGCCTTGAACTTTTTATCATCTGCCTCCATTTTGAAAGTGCTGGGATTATGAGTACAGCTTCTACACCTAGACCTTTATTTAAACCCACCTTTTCTCTTGTTTGGATCTGTCTGCTTATGATTTGAATGTTGTGTGGTTACAGAACCCAGTCAGTGCCAGGAAGAGCATGCCAGCAGCTCTGAGGATGCATCTGGGACAGAGGAGGAGGAAGAGGAGCCCAGCATCATCATGGGACGATGAGGACGTGAGCCCAGCTCATTCTCTGACCAGCTTTGGGAAGGAAAGGAGGCCCAGCTGCCAGACTGGCTAGGTTGGGAGACAGCAGGAGCCTCCTGCATCTCTGCTTGCATAGGGAGCCGAGGGGGCATCCCCTAGACATTTGCAGACCGTGTCCTGCCCTGCTCTTGCTGAGGGGGATGCCTTACCTTCCCCTGGTGCTTGTGCCCTGCTTGAACAGCGATGAGCTTGGGCTGGTTTCTGCGAAGGGAATTTTATTTAGTAAAGAGCAGAAAACCTATAGGTTTTGTCCATATGTGCGGGATGTTCATTACCAAAGCCTCAGAGAAACCATGAAATGACGTAGAGACTGAGATTTGGCAGGTCCTCTTTTGCAGACCTCCTTCCAGACCTACCCAGGCACATGGTCTTAACTCTTGGAAAGGCCTGCACTTCGGGTGCCCAGCCCTGCCCCTTTATGGAACAGCAGGCTTTGTCGCTGGAGAGCCGTGCCTGCCCAGCCGCTCTCAGAACGTGTATGAGCCGGCCAGGGCCTCAGTAGGAGGCTGGGCAGAAGGAGAGGCTCCAGGAAAACAATGGGAGATGGAAGAAAGCAGGGAGTGACCAGAGAGACCTAGGGGACAGGCAGGTACTGGCCAGAAGCCTCCTCCCATCCTTAAGTCAGAGGAGATCTAAGCGAGAGGGACCGGAGAGGGTGGACCTCTTAGGGGTGGGAAACACTTCTGTCACCAGGATTTGGAGGCAGCCAGTCCTCCCTCCGAGTGTCCTTGAGTTACTGTGCTCCACACCTGCTGTGAGTACTGGCCCCGAATGCAACCAACAGCCTCAGAGTAGAGGACCAGGCATCGTGCCGGGGAGAAGGGTGGTGACCCAGGACCGCCTTGGTCCTCAGAGCCATCCAGCCAGTGGGGTGACGGACAGTTTCTAACAGAGCCCTGAGTCTGTGTCTGAAGTGTTTCCAGTTCCTGAGTGTGTCATGTGCCGTCCATGGGTGTTAGCAGCATTGTGAGTGAAAGGGAAGCTAAGGATGTCCTCTCCTTTGTGATTGTGTGTTGCTGTTCTTTGTAATGTGCTTTGATGGTGTTTACTCTCCATTCTCTTAACCCACCCCACCGAGCCCTCTTCCCAGCACACTCCTCTCCTGCTTTCATGTCTTGTTTTGGTGTGGCGTGCTGACTTTCATTAGTTGCCTGAGTGAGCCTGGGTGGTGGGTTATTACCAAAACATGGGAGCCTTCCCAGGGGCTATGCCTCTGAAGGAAATGACTCTCTCTCCCCTCTTTACTTCTGTAGCACAGATTCCCTGGGCCCACTCTGAGCCATGTGACATCGTGATAACCCCTGTCCCTGGAGCAGTTGGCGTCACATGAGAGAGATCTTCATGTGTGTCAGGACTGGCCTGGTGGTTCTGTGCTTTGCTTTTAATTCTCCTTTACCCATCTGTGTCAGGGCTCTTGCGTTGAACCTGCAGCCAGACCTCATGGGCTTTTGCTGTGCTGCATGAGGGCTGCTGAGGAGTAGGGACGGGCCTAAAGCCCTTCTTCTCTCGGCTGCCTCAGAGCCGGGACAAGTCCCTTCCTGCCTCTGCCGGTTTGCCTGGCCATGTGTCCGCAGCAGCTCGGGAATGACTAAACAAAAGGATTGCAGCTGACTGCTGCTGGGGAGGAGGAAGCATCTGGAAGCGATTCTGGCTAAGGGGTTATCAGTTCTCCGGGTTCGCTGACTCTCGGTCTGTCTTCACTGTCATCTGTGGGGAAATGGAGCAGTTAGGCGGCGTCACTGCGGCGGGTGGCTGGTACTGCCAGCTGCCCCCAAAGCCACAAAGAGGAGGGTTGTGCCATATGTGCTTGTTGAGGGTTCACAGGTGGAGAGAATCCTGTCAGCGAACCCCAGGCCGCATATAGCATAACTGTCTGAGAAAGCTTGTAGAGTGTGGCCATCTTACCCCAAACACGCCTAGTCTCTCCTCCCCTCGGAACCTAAGCACGCTTGTCCCGGTCTCCTCAGGAAGAGCAAACCCTGTCTCTGAGGATCCTGATTTACCTACAAGGCAGGCGTTTTTCATTCACTCTCTTGACAGACAGTGTGCTAAGCACCGTGTGTGACAGCCTGGTCAGTTAGAGTAGAATGTTCTTTACTCTTCCATTAGATTTCTCATGGAATTTCCCAAATAAGGTTTCTCTTGTTGCAAATGGGGGACTGGGGTTGACCCAGCCGGTGTGACTCGGATCGTTGTGGATGTGCTGTCCTGGAGAGAGTTGTCTGGAACTTCAGCCAGGGGAGGGTGCCTGGTACTGCCAGGGCTGAGGATGGACAGCCCTCCTTTCACGAGCTGTGGCACATGGTGCATGTGTGAATGAAGACTGTTCCATAAAAGATTGCTTTTTTGTGTGACGGCGTGTGGTTCATGAACCTAAGTGTACACACAGAGGCCAAAGGGCGTCACTGTCAGGCTACACCTGAGACATTCTCTGAGCCTGGAATGAGGCTGGTGGCTGGCAGGCTCCAGGGTCCTCTTCTCTGACGCCCACAGCACTAGGGTTACCGGCGTGCATACCAGCTTTTCCTGGGGTGGGGATTTGAACTCGTGGCCTCGTGCTTGCACAGCAGGCACTCTTACTCACTGAGCCGTTTCCTCAGCCCCCATAACATAGAATTGAGAAGGGGCTGCAGAGGTGGGTGGCTCAGCAGTTAAGAGCACTGATTGCTCTGGCGCAGGACCTGGATTTGCTTCCCAGCACCCACGTAGCAGCTTGCAACCACCCATTAATTCTTGAGGATGTGGTGCCCTCTTCTGACTTCATGGGCACTAGGCGTGCATGTGGTACGTGCAGGCAGACATAAAATCTAAAAAAGTCGGTCAGAGCTGACCCTCGTTATTCATGGATTCCTATTGTGAATTGCCTGTTCATTAAACTTGTAGCCCACAGGTCCATACTTGTGGTGCTTTTGCAGTCGTTTGCAGACACACTGTCACAGTTTTAGTGGCCTGTCCACACGTTCCCAGATGAGGTTGGAGTCAACCCCATTCCTTGCTCAGCTCATACAATCGGTGTGTCTAATATGTTCTCTGCCTCCTGGTTCTCTTGGCGGCTTTGCTGTTAAAAGACCTCTCCAGATGCTGTGCTGGGGTGCTGTGTAGTGCTCCTAAGAGCCAAAGCCCTGGCTCTCACCCTGTAATCGTATTTGTCAACCTGACACAATGACACACATACCTGGGAAGAAGGCGCTGAGTTGGGGAATTGCCTGCATCTGATTGGCCTGGGGACGTATCTGTGGGGCATCTCTTGATTGATGACTGGTGTGGAAGGACCTAGTTCACTGTGGGCAACTGTGGGCAATGCCATCCCTGGGCAAGTGGGCCTGGGCTGTATAAGAAGAGAAGCTGAATGAGCCAGTAAGCAGCATCCCTCCATGGTCTCTGCCTCAATTCCTGCCTTGGTTTCCCTTGATGATGGACTGTGAACTGTGATCCAAATAAACCCATTCCTCCCCAGATTGCTTTTGGTCAGTGTTTTATCACAGCAAGAGGAGACAAACAAGGACACGCCCCTTCACCTCATCCTGTGTCAGGATCCACTGGGATCTGCCTTGCTCAGGTGGCCCCAGTGAACTTGTCCACAGTCATGTACAATCAGCATCCCTAACGGTGCCTGCCTGCTTCCTGTCCTGTCTTCCTTGCTCTAGCCCCTGAGAGTTGGGTGACCCTGCTGGCCTCTGTCCACACCAGGCCGCAGGAGAGCCTGTCTTGCTTTGAGTGTCAAGTTAACTGGTACATTCTGAGTCTGGGGTTGCCTCCCCACTAGGAGCCCCACACCTCTGTGTTCCGTGATCATTTAGTGGTGTCCCAGGGGTGTATGACAGATATCTAAAGCCTGCTGTAAAAGAAAAGGAATCTCAGGTTAGGCATGTTCTTCCCTCTTCTTCCCATAGAAGGAGGCTGTGCCACCATGCACACAGTAGCTTGGGAGCAGGGTCACCCTTGGCCCGTTTCTTAACCCTTCCCCACACCTGGTCCCAAACCTACGCCTCATGTCCCCATCCACATCACTAGCATCTGTAGCCTTATGGGGCTGACATGGCCTCTGATCATCATAGCCTGCCAGTCCTCCCATGAGAAAGAGCATTCTCACATGCCCAATCCCCAGTGGTTTCCCTCCAGTCTCAAACCCTCAGCTTTTCAAGAACCCTTGCTGGGCGGTGGTGACACACACTTTTAATCCCAGCACTTGGGAGGCAGAGGCAGGTGGATTTGGGTTTGAGGCCAGCCTGGTCTACAGAGCAAGTTCCAGGATAGGCTCCAAAAGCTGCACAGAGAAACCCTGTCTCAAAAGAAACAGGCCCTGTTCATGGCTATGATCTCTGGTGCCAGCACAAAATCAGGACATGATAGTAAATGTCTGGGAAACGATTAAGGAAATCACAGAGACTAAAAGCCAACAGGGAACTTCTTCAAGCTTGATAAACTGATATGAGGACGCCTGTCTGCAAGAAGCTGCCAGACAGTTAACACATACATACAGCACTTATGGAAGAGCCCACTTCAGAGTCCATTGAGATGGTTCACTGGGTAAAGGTGCCTGCTGCCAGACCTGATGACCTGAGTGTGACCCCCAGAAGCCACATGAAGGTGACAACAAACCTGCATGCTTGTAACCCCAGCACTTGGGAGGTAAAGGCAGGAAAATCAGGAGTTCCAAGTCATCCTTAGCCACATAGCAAGTCGGGGCCAGCATGGGCTACATGAGACCTTGTCTTAGAAAAGCCAATAAATACTCAGACATCCTAGTGATAACCTCAGAATTTTGATTCATTGCAGTTCTGATCATGGGGGCAGGGGAAATGGGGAGAGTCCAGTAATCAGAAGACTGGCCAGAAGGGACATTTGAGCAGGAGCCTTGGGTGATTCTATTCCCACCCACTTTGAGAAATGCTAAATGAAACAAGTTGTTTGGGGTTTTTGGGTTTTTGTTTTGTTTTTTTCTTTTTGAGGCAGGGTCTGTTTTAGGTTTTTATTGCTGTGAAGAGACCATGACCATGGCAACGCTTATAAAGGAAAACATTTCATGGCGGCTGGCTTAGAGTTCAGAAGCTTAGTCCATTATTGTTATGGCAGAAAGCATGGCAGCATGGTGCTAGAGAGGGAGCTGAGAGCATCTGGATCATCAGGCAGGGATTAAAGGTGTGTTCTATCCACCCTGCAAATTACCTGTTTACAGCCTTCATCTTTTAGAGAAATTGTCAAATTGATTTAAAGGAGTATTTTAGTTTTATTTCTGATACTATGATTTTAAAAACCAACTTAGACACTTTGTTATTTAGCTTACACTTTGTGTTACAGTCCACCATTGTGGGGACGTCAAGGCAGGAGCAGAGAGAAAGGAATGCATGCCTGCTCACTGCTGAGCTCAGTTGCTCCACTAACAGTTCAGGACCCCCTTGCCTGGGGAATGACCCCGCTCACAGTGGGCTGGGCCTCCCCATATCAGTTAAGACAGTTTGGGACTGGAGAGGTGGCTCACCCCCGAGAGCAGTGGCTGCACCTGCAGAGGACCTGGGTGCGATTTTCCAGCACCTACATGCTGGCTCACAACTGTCTGACTAGTTCCAGGGAGTCTTACGCCTTCTGGTGTCTGAAGCATGGCATGCACACGGTGCAGATAGACATTCAAGCAAACATAACTCATTGTGGTTTGAGTAAGAATGACCCCCATAGGCTCGTGTTTGAGTGCTTGGTTCCTAGCTGGTGGACTGTTTACGAAGGATTAAGAAATGTGGCCTTGTTGGAGGAGTTGTGTTGCTGGGGATGAGTTTTGAGGTTTCAAAAACCCATACCATTCCCAGTTTCTGCTCGCGCTCGCTCTCTCTCTCTCTCTCTCTCTCTCTCTCTCTCTCTCTCTCTCTGTCTCTCTCTCTCTGTCTCTCTCTCTGTCTCTCTCTCTCTGTCTCTCTCTCTGTCTCTCTCTCTCTCTCTCTCTCTCTCTCTCTCTCTCTCTCTCTCTCTCTCTCTCTCTCTGTGTGTGTGTGTGTGTGTGTGTGCTTCCATCTTGTGAATAAGATGTAAGCTCTCAGCTACTGCTCCAGCACCATGCCACCATGTTTCCCGCCATGATGGATGGCCATGTACTAACCCTCTGAAACTGTAAGAAAGCCTCCAATTAAATGAATTCTTTTATAAGTTTCCTTGGACGCCTTTAACCCTAGTACTCGAGAGGAAGAGGCAGGTGGATCTCTGTGAGTTCGAGGCTAGCCTGGTCTACAGAGTTCCAGGACAGCCAGGGCAAAAAAAAAAAAAAAAAAAAAAATCCCCACATACATGCCCACAAGCCAACCCAAGATAGACAATCCCTCATTAAGACTTCCCTGGTGATTCTGAGTTGTATCAAGTTGACAAAACGTTTTTAGGTTTTTTTTTTTTTTTTTTTTTTTTTTTTAATGTGTGTGTATGCTTTACCTGCGTGTATGTATGTGCACCACATGCCCTGGTGCCCATGAAGCCAGAAGAGGGCATTGGGTCCCCTGGAACTGGAGATGGTTGTTAGCCACCATGTGGGTGCTGGGAACAGAACCCATGTCCTCTGGAAGAACAGCAAATGCTCTGAAGCGCTCTGCCATCTCCAGCCCTAACAATTACGAACCATCACGGGGAGTGGTACTTCTGGGACTGGGAGACAGACCCAAGCCTGGCTTTGCAGGACCAGGGCCTTGGCTGCTTCCCAAGGCAGCACAGAAGGAGGTTATGTAGAAACTGCTTTCCCTCCTGGGCCAAGAACCAGGCAGGCTTTTTCCTTTTCCCCTTTGGAACTTAATTTCTGTTTACTCTCTGGCATCCTCCACTAAAGTGAGCTGTAATTACCATATATTAGCATGTATTTCCATAAAGAGAACACTCTTAGAAATCAACCTGGAGGGAGTCCAGAGAGGCCCTTTTCAGCTTCCTCATTCCATAGAATGTAGTAAATGTTTACTGAAAGCCGAGCAAGTGCTCAACCCGGGAGTCCAGAGCCAGTGAGAGGCTGGGGTTTGGTGGAGACAGGATGCTGGGGGCTTTGAGGGCCTCTCCCAGGGATCTTTCACCATGGAATGTGGACTGGTAGGGGCTTAGGAGGAAGGCCCTGGCAGTGATGCCCCCAGAGGGGTCGGCATCCTGACTTAGGGACAAGAATTGGGGACAGTCCAGAGACTTCCAACAGAAGGACTGGCCTGGCCAGGGAGGACAAGAGTCTGGGATGATATAAATGGGTCGCAGGGGCTGGAGAGATGGCTCAGTGGTGGTGTACGTCTTTAATCCCAGCACTCAGGAGGCAGAGGCAGGTGGATCTCTGTGAGTTCGAGGCCAGCCTGGTTACAGAGTGAGTTCCAGGACTGATGGGGATACACAGAGAAACCCTGTCTTGAAGAAAAAAAATCATAGATGGGAACAACAAAGAGTCTGAGGATGTGATTATTTGGTAGAATGCTTGCCTGCATGAAGCCCTGGGTTATTTGATAGAGTGCCTGGTTGCATGAAGCCCTGGGTTTCATCTCCAGGACCAAATAAACCAGCCATGGCAGGGCATGCCTATAAGCCTGGCCCTTGAGAAGCGGAAGATCAGGAATTTGAAGTCATCCTTTAACTACATAGCATGTGTGAGGGTGCCTGAAGAGGGCATCAGATCCCCTGGAGCTGGAGTTACAGGTGGTTGTGAGCTTCCTGATGTGGGTGCCTGGGCTACCCAAGAGAACCTGTCTCAAAAACACAAAACTCCACGTGACATCACTGAGAGACGTCGCTCTTTGAACGGCTCGCCGGTGGACTGCCAGGGTGGAGGTGGAAGCAATGCCAGCCCTGCTAAGAAGTGAGGTGGGGGAAGGTGAAGGTCAGAGGTTAAGAAGGTGGCTGGAAGGTCCCCAGCCTGGAGGAAAGGAGGGGACGAGAGAAGGGTGGACCTCAGCAAGACCCAGGAAGAGGATTGGTGGGGTTGTAAACAAGAAAGGTCAGAGTAAGTAATACGATTTGCCGCCCCCCATCACCATCTCAGCAGTTTGAGCCCCAAATCGTTTTCCTTGTTTTGTTTTGTTTTGTTTGTTTTTTTTTTGTTTGTTTTGTTTTGTTTTTTTTTGAGACAGGGTTTCTCTGTGTAGTTTTGGTGCCTGTCCTGGATCTCGCTCTGTAAACCAGGCTGGCCTTGAACTCACAGAGATCCGCCTGGCTCTGCCCTGCGAGTCCTGGGATTAAAGGCGTGCGCCAACACTGCCTGGCGTGATCCCCCCAATCTTAATAGCATTATGAGGGTGGGAATTTATGTGTTCAGAGGTGGAGCCTTTGGGGGGTGATTAGGTCATTAGGGTGAGGCCACTCCAATTGAACCCTGGTGGCTTTATAAGGAGGAAAGAGACCAGAGTATGATGGGTACACATCCCTACCATGTGGGGCAGTCCGGGGAGCATCCCACCATGCTGCTAGAACATCAGTCTCCACAAGTGTAAACCAAATAAACCTTATAACGAAGTCTCAGGCATTCTGGTAAACTGCAGAAGTCTGACCAAGATGTTAGGACGTTGGCTATGAAATTTTCACAGTAGTCTGCGACCACGTAGGCCATGAGTGACGGGGACAGTGAGGAGCCAGTGGCCTGGACATGCTGGCCACACCAACTCTGAGACTGTATAATTGGGGGAGAATATACTGTATTCCTTCATTATGTGTGCCAAGAATTGGTGTTCAAAGACAGGCTGGGTGAGCCTCTAGAAAAAGTACAGGGGCCAGCAAGATGGCTCAGCGGCTAAACAGCCCTGTCTGGCAAGCCTGACCCCCGAGTTCAGTCCACACGGTGGAAGTAGAGAACTGCCTCCTACCAGTTGTCCTCTGACCTCCACATGTGAGTTGTGGCACACACCACCACCCCCACTAAATAAATAAAAGTGTAATTAAACTTTTCTAAGTAAAGGAAGTAACTTGCCAGGACTAACCAACTCTAGGCAGACAGCCCAGGTAGCAATGCAGCGCCCTGCGGAGAGCCCCTGCATCCGGACCTGAACCTCCTTCCTTCTGTGTAAGTCTTCATCAGCTCCCTGGGACCCTCCAACTGCCGGGGCTCTGCTTTCACCATGACGTCATGGCGCCCTTCATTCTAGGGACAAAGTAAACCAAACAACGTTAAATGCCATTGCCTATGTTTGGTTAGCAAAATGTCTCCTAAGAGGACTGGTAATTACAGTTGGCATTTCATTTTTGCCCAGGCATGCCAGATAATTGTGCTGGTGGTGGAGGAGCCTTGCAGCCTGGCCCTGGAAAGTCCTCCACCAAAGCCAGGGCTCCTAATAACCGCAATAAGCAAAAACCCCCGTGTCAAAAGAGTGTCATCCATGATGCAACGGCTGGAGTTTACCAAATGTCTCCTTCCTGTTTTCATTTGCTCAGACTTGAGGTCTGCCAGTCGCCTGATAGTTGCCTTGAGATTAAGTGGAGCTGGGGCAGGAGCAGCTGGTGGGTCAGCCCCAGGAAGGAGGGATTGGCTTCCCCTGTTCCGCGACTCAAGTCCAAACTGATATCAACAACATCCTTACTCTCCCAGTCGTCAGGAAACCTGGACACGAGTGGAATTTTTCCTTCCTTTGGGTAAATGTGTCACAGTCCAATGCTGTTGCGACAGATGGAAAAATCCTATAGAGAGCGTGCGGCAGCAGCCTACCAAGCAAATAGGAAGCACTCTGGGGGCCATGAGGCACCCACCTGGGTGCTGGTGTGCACCCTTCTTGTTTCTCAGTTACCTAGTGTGCACTTCCTGCTGAGACCGTTCCTGTTTGAGTTTCTCGGCTGTAAAACCCCAGACTTCCCCAGCAAGGACAGGAGGGGGGTGCCCCACCGCGTGGCGTCCGAACGACCCTTCTCTGCCATCCATGAAGTGCCCAGAGCTCAGCAGTTAGTGCATGTCCCTTACACGGGCACTGTCTGGTCCTCACGCTTCCTGCTGGAATCAGGAGCCCCCCGGGGGGCCACAGTAGCTCTGTGCATGGTGTCCCAGCACAACCTGGGTAAACCAGGATGTAGCCAAGCTGAGCCTTGGTTGCACCCCTCTTCCCGCTCTGCAGTGTTCTCGCCCTGTCCCCACCTCTCCATGCTGCCAGCGACAGATGCCGGGCACCCCCTGGTGTCACTCTGCTAGGAGCGGCGCTCTCCCACGCTCTGACCCATCCACCTGGGCCCCACGGGGATGACAGCACTTTGCTGGGGCGAAGACCCCCTAGATCTTGGAGGAGAGGTATGTCCCCACCCAGCTCTTCAGGTCACATGGTCCGCGGCGGGGACCCACGGGTGGGTCACGTGATGGCGGCGCACCGTTGCCTAGGCAGCGGCTGCGG
This sequence comes from Peromyscus eremicus, assembly GCF_949786415.1. Lineage (NCBI taxonomy): Eukaryota > Metazoa > Chordata > Mammalia > Rodentia > Cricetidae > Peromyscus > Peromyscus eremicus. The sequence goes on along the minus strand of NC_081438.1, from coordinate 25,689,638 downwards.
GCGGAAAGAGGGAGGGGGCCGGTCCTCCGCCCTGGCCGGGCCGCAGGGCCACCCGGCCGCAACACAGACGCCAGCCACGGGGCAGGAGCTGGGAGCTGGAGCCAGGCACGGAGGGCTTGGGAGCCAGGGTGAGTGCCGGGGCGGTGGAGGGCACGTTCATCCTTCTTTTGTCTCGGGAGAGTCTGAAGGGGACAGGAGAGGGTCCCAGCTAGGGCGTGCGGAGGAACTGGATCAGGGACACTGAACGGGGAGGAGATGGAGCTTCTTCGTGGGCAGGCGTAGGATGGAGGGGAAGGGACAGGATGACCGAGGGGCAGAGGGGTGGCCTCGTGACCCTAATCCCTGGATACCCTTGTAGGGTGCAGTGTCAGGGGACCCGCAGCTCGGGGCTGCCAGCTGGTTCTCAGGTCCTGCAGTTGCAGGGACTTCCCTAAAGTAAGGGGCAGGGATGCAGGTGGCTGATTCTGGCAGGCCGCTGCACCTCTCAGGCGCGCGGGGGACGACAGACATTTCCCGTGCCCCAGATGTTTAGAGGAAGTTAAAACAGGCCGACTCCATAGCCTGCTGCCTGGACCGCTTCAAACACACCTGACGAGAGAATGCTTGTCGAGCAGTCTCCCCGTGTTTCCCTACAAGACCTCATCTTTCTCCTGGTCTTTATTAAAAAAAAAAAAAAAAAGGCTTCAGACTGCCTGGCAATTCTTCGAGCTGGTGCTATCTGACAGAAATGTGGGCTCCATCTTGTCTCAGCGCTCCCCCTCCAGCCTGAGCTCGCAGTGTGCAGGCCAGACTCTGCCCCTCCCCATGGGGCAAGGGTTGGACCAAGATAGGCCCCAGGAGTATAAGGAATGGATTTGAGGTGGGGCCGATGGTACTGCGCCTGTGATCCCAGTACTCAGGAGATGAGGCAGGACAGTCCCAAGTTCCAAGTCAGCCTGGGCTACACAGCAAACCTCAAAACAAAGCCAACAGGAGAAAGGGGGTCAGGTGGGAGCTGTAGATGAAACTCAATTAGAGACTATTTGCCTAGCATGCAGGAAGCCCTGAGTTCAGTCCCCAGCGCCATGTAAACCAAGCATGTATTGTGGCACTTGGAGGTGGAGACAGGAGCACCCAGAGTTCAGGGCTATCCTTGGTTACATTTTGGGTTGGAAGTCAACTTGGGCTATATGAGACCCTATTTCAAAAAGAAAAAAAAAAAAAGTAAGAAGGAAAGGGAGAAAATGGATTTAAACCTCCTGGGCTAATCACAGTGGATGGTGGCTCAACATAGGACCTGCAGGTCTGTCTCGAGACTCAGCTGGAGGCAGGCAGCTCTTCATGCCCACCCCTCATCACCCTGGGGCTACCTAGCTCAGCCACACTCTGACTGGAGCCTGGGACTCACTCCCTCAGTTGTGGTCCCCTTTGCCTCATGGATCTTTCCCATCCTTTGATCCCCTGGGACTGGAGTCATAGATGGTAGTGAGTGACCACGTGGGTGCTGGGAATGGAACCTAGGTCCTCTGGAAGAGCACAGAGCAGCCAGTGCTCTTCATGGCCGAGTCGTCCATCCAGCCCCTCCACAAGCCATTTCCCTGGGTGAAAGGTAGTCTATCCCAAAGAGATGTGGAAGTAACTATAGACAGTGACTATTCCCATCCCCATCTCCCACCATGACCCCATGCCCTAGCATTGCTAGAGAAAGTCCACTATAGTCCTACTGTCTATCCGCAATTAGCCCTGTACTGCCCCAGGCCCCAAGAGTCTTCCATCTCCTTGTCCTTCAAGCAACCAACCTTCCTGCCTCACCCTCTGGAGGATGGTAGCCTTCCTAAACATGGCTTCATCTTCCTGCCTCTCAGAACCCTCCATGCGGGCAGCATTTTGTCTTAGATGGAGGACCTGGTTTGGGTTTTGTTTGTTTGCTTGAGATTTTATTTTATTTTATTTTATTTTATTTTATTTTTGGTTTTTCGAGACAGGGTTTCTCTGTGTAGCTTTGCGCCTTTCCTGGGACTCACTTGGTAGTCCAGGCTGGCCTCGAACTCACAGAGATCCGCCTGGCTCTGCCTCCCGAGTGCTGGGATTAAAGGAGTGCGCCACCACCGCCCAGCAAGATTTTATTCTTTATTTTTGCTTATACATGTGTGTCTGTGTAGGGACATGTGCACAGGAGTGCAGGTGCCTTTGGAGGCCACTAGAGGTCATCAGACCTCCTAGAGCTGGACTTACAGGTAGTTGTAAGCCGTCTGACTTGAATGCTGAAAAGCTAACTCTGGTCCCCTGCAGGAGTAGTATATGCTTTTACCCGCTGACCTGTCTCTCCAGTGCCCAAAGGGTCTGTCTATGCCGCATGCATCGTCATTTCTACCCATGTGTGTCCGCCCTAACATGGTCTGTACGTGACAGGCAGCCAGCCCTTCTGTTTCCCCTCTGACCGCTAAAGCAGGTAGCTGACTGGATAAGAGTGTTTCCCGCTTGTCTGGCTCCCCTTTGGGGCAGTGGGTTCTTTGAAGATAGAGATTCATTCTCTTGTGGGGTTGTTCTTTGGTTTGGTTTTTCACCTCATCCTGCGTGGGTTGGTCCTGGAAACCTGACTGGAGAAAAAGGAATAAAGGGACAGACACGCAGATCCAGGTACAGGAAAGCTGGGGTTAGGCAGGCCATGCTCACTCTGATAGAGCAGTACTAACTGCACAGCATCCTGGACCCTCGGTGAGTTTATTATGTACACACAAGGAGAGGGGTTTGTCTCAGTAGGATGTCTCTATAGGGGGGCAGCCACATGTATCTCTGCCCCCTACCTTAGGGAAGTTCCTAAAGCTGCAGGACCTGGGAAGTGGCTGGCAGCCCCAACCTGACACTACCCCCTACCCAGAGTATCCAGGGTGGGGTCACCTGGCCACCTCCCAGGTCACAGTCATCCTGGAGGAGGAAGCTGCGTTGCCGGTTTTTGCACCCTAGTTAGTCATTTATAAACACTCTACTTGGTCCAGAGAAAGGCATGACCATGCCTCTGAGCTTCACCTGGAGGAAGGTTTTGCCAATTCCCACAGGTCGGAGGCCATGGCCCTTGTCAATAAAGAGTGTTCACTCAGGACTTCATCAACGCCTTACACACTCACTCAAGGCTTCCTTGGCTCCCCACAATTTTTGTTTGTTTGGGTTTTGTTTTTATTTTGAGACAGGGTCTCCTACAGCCCAGACTGAGTTTGAAAAGTTGGCCTTGAACTCCTAATCTCCCTGCCTGCACCTCCTCAGTGCTGGGATTTTGAGTGTGCATCATTCTATCCAGTTTTATGCCATGCTGGGGATCCAGCCCGTCACTGGGGGATTCTAGGCAGGTGCTCTACCACTGAGCCACACCTCAGCCCCTCACTGGGGGATTCTAGGCAGGTGCTCTCCCACTGAGCCCTCCTTCATCTTTGATGCGTAAGAACAGCTGTATGAGCATCCATTGGGTACTGGGGAGCAAGGGTTGCTTTTTACAGCTCTCTCTGTACTATTTCCTCCAGACTTCAGGCTTTGTTCTGTGCTGTATTGGGGTCGGGGTTCATTTCCAAATTGTGACATGTTCAGTCATTTGGAGCTAACCCATGGAGTGGTGAGGGAGGTTTGTCTGAATCTCCTCCAAGGGAGGAGACATCCTTGAGGAGGTAATTGGCCACAGTGCTGCCAGCTTGTGGGGGACCAGCCCCCACATTTATTTATTTACCCCAGGACTCTTGAGGAATGGGGATAAAAGACTCGGTTAGAGAAACAGAGAGAAAACACAGGATAGACCCGGGTGGACCTGGATCCTTATCCACCGGCCCAGAACTTTATTCCAAAGGTCTATTTATAACAATGCCAAGGGGTGGGGCAAAAGACCTCCCCCTTGCTAGGTACAAAACACCTGCACTCAGGCCCATGGTCCAATCATCCTCTGTGCAGACCTGCTGGGTAAAGCCACTAGGAAACCTGAAAATGGGCTCCCACACTAGCTGCAGGTGTGCGTGACATGTGACCCTAGTCCTCAAGTTGTCATTCCTATAAACGGGCCCAGAAGGCAGGTGTGGTGGCACCGGCCTGTCATCCCAGCACTCAGGAGCAGAGATGGGCAGGTCTTTGTGGTCTACATAGCAAGAGAGGCTAGGCTAGCCAGAATTAGTCTCTTACACACATGTACAAAAACAACAACAAGTAAATGGAGTCACTTGCTGGTCCCTAGAGAGACAAGAACGCAGAACTGTTCCCTGAGGACCCTTTTGGTTGGCCAGGAATAGCCGAGGCTCTTTGGCTTGCCTAAGAACAAGGAGGAAGACAGAGGGACCCTTCCCAACTCCTCTCTTCCTTTGTGGTCCTTTTAGGTATTGACATGGGGGGGCCATTTCCATCACTGCTGACCCTCACAGACACCCCAGCATCTCATGGGACCCTGGACTCCTGTCCTAATGGTTTGTTTCTTATTCCCTCTCTCTCTCTCTCTCTCTCTCTCTCTCTCTCTCTCTCTCTCTCTCTTTCTTTCTTTCGCTGTTTTCTCTCTTTTAAGTTACATTTTAGTTATTTTGGTTTATGTCAGGATCAGAGGACAACATTCAGGAGTCAGTGTGTGGGCTCCAGGGGATCGAACTCTGGTCCCTGGGTTGGTGGCAAGCACCTTTCCCCACGGAGCCACCTCACTGACACGTGTTCTTTCTTTCTTTCTTTTTTTTTTTAAAGATTTATTTATTTATTATGTATACAGCATATGTGACTGCATGCCAGAAGAGGGCACCAGATCTCATTACAGATGGTTGTGAGCCACCACGTGGTTGCTGGGAATTGAACTCAGGACCTCTGGAAGAGCAGTCAGTGCTCTTAACCTCTGAGCCATCTCTCCAGCCCCCACGTGTTCTTTCTTTTCCCCCTCCCTCCTTCCCGCCCTGTCTTCACTCTCTCTCTCTGTCTCTCTGTCTCTCTGTCTCTCTCTCCCTCCCCCTCTCCCTCCGCCTCCCCCTCCCCCTCCCCCTCTCTGGAGTCCACACTGGTCTGAAGCTCTCACACTTCCTGACTCAGCCTCCATGCTGGGATGACAAGGCTGTACCACAGCCCGCCTGGCTGTGCTCCAACACCCTTAGGCTTTCCGTGGGGCCCGCTGGCTCTGAACACAAGAGTTATTGTCTGATGCCCAGCCCGCCCCATGGTGCCTCTGCCCTTCAGGCTTGTCCTCAGGCCATTACCCAGCTGGATCCCACCTGGAGTGCGCTGCCACAGGCTACCCTGAGTGAAAGGGACTAGGCTGCCAAGACTCACTTAGAATTAGTGGGGATTTGGGTTAGAGTCATACATCTTTTTTTTTTTAAGATTTATTTTTATTATTTTAATTATGTGTATGTTGGGGGGGGTTGTATGCACATGAATGCAAGTGCCCACAGAGGTCAGACTCCCCCCGGCTTACAGGCAGTTGTAAGCCACCTGTTGTGGGTGCTAGGAGTCGAACCCGGGTCCTCAGGAGGAGCAGTGTGTGCTTTTAACCACTGTGCCATCTCTCCAGCCCGTGTTATACATCTTAACAGATCACACCCGAGCTTCATTCCGTGCTATTGCCCAACCCAAAATCTGCTAGGAATGAGCCTAGAGACCTCTGATCTGTGTGTCTCTTTAAAGCATGCAGGGTATGGTGGCGCACACCTTTAATCCCAGCACTCAGAAGACAGAGACAGGCGGATATCTGTGAGTTTGACTGAAGCTAGCATGGTCTACTGCTGTGGGATGGTCTGTATGTCAAGTGTGTTGCTGATTGGTCAATAAATAAAACACTGATTGGCCAGTGGCCAGGCAGGAAGTATAGGGGGGACAAGGAGGAGAATAAAGCTGGGAAGTGGAAGGCTGAGTGAGAGAGACACTGCCAGCCGCCATGATGAGAAACAGCATGTGAAGATGCCGGTAAGCCACGAGCCACGTGGCAAGGTATAGATTTATAGAAATGGATTAATTTAAACTGTAAGAGCAGTTAGCAAGAAGCCTGCCACGGCCATACAGTTTGTAAGCAATATAAGTCTCTGTGTTTACTTGGTTGGGCTGCGGGACTGGTGGGTGAGAGAGATTTGTCCTGACTGTGGGCCAGGCAGGAAAACTCTAGCTACAGTCTACAGAGTGAGTTCCACGACAGCTGGGAACATAAAGAGACACTGTCAAGATGGATTCTCTCTCTTTTCCCCACTCCCTCCTTCTTCCCACCCTTCCCCCCACTTTTGATTTTTGAGACAGGGTCTCGCTATGTAACCCTGGCCGGGCTCCTCTTAAAACACAGTTCTTGTACATTTCTTTGTTTTGTGTACATGTAAAAATGCACATTCCATAGCGCATGTGCAGAGGTCAGAAGACAGCTTGTGGGAATGTGTTCTCTCCTCCCACAATGTAGATTCCAGGGATCAAACTCAGGTCATCCGTCAGGCTTAGTGTCAAGGCTGCAGAGCCGTCCCTCCGGCCCTCCCTCTGCCACTGATACAGGGTCTCCCGTGCAGTCCAGTTCAGGTGCTAAAGAGATGGCTCCGGGGCTGGAGAGATGGCTCAGTTAATAGGAGCACTTGCTATGAAAGCAAGAGGACCCCAGGTCAAATCCCCAGGGCCGATCTAAAAGCTGGTCATGAGCACCTGCCTGTCATCCCAGCATTTCGGGGCAGAGGGAGTGACCTGGGGACTTGAGAGACTGTCTCAAAAATTAAGGTGAAAAACAATACAGGAAGTCACCTGATGTACACACACACACACACACACACACACACACACACACACACAAACACGTGCACACACACACATAAACATGCACATGTACACATACACACATGCACACACACACATACACACAACCATACTTCATGGCACAGCATGGCCGTCAACTTTATATCCTCCTGCCTCAACCCACTCTCAATTTTCCTTTTGCTAAAGGTTTCCATTGCAGCCTGGGTGTGGCTCAACTTAGAAAGTAACCATAGGTTTGGGAGGTGACATACCATGTTTAAGATTAGATTTGAGAAGCTAGTGCCGGGCCCCACCCTCACAGTGCAAGTAGTTTTAGGTCTTCAGGGACATTGTGTTCAAGCGTCCAGCAAGTAGCTGGGTCTGGTGGGCAGGCCTGCAATCCCATGTACTACAGAAGCTGAGGCAGGAGGATCAACCTGAGTAACTTACCAAAACTGTCTCAAAATAAAAAGTGGTGGGTTTTTGTTGTTGTGGTTGTTGTTTTTTAAGTAAAAAAGGGAGCAGAGGGGGCTGGAGAGCCGGTTCAGTGAAGAGCCCTGGCTGCTCTTCCAGAGGGTCTGGTTTGATTCTCAGCACCCACATGGCAGCTCACAGCCATCTCGCCTCTTCTGGCCTCCGTGGGCGCCATGTATGCACATGATGCACAGATGCATGTGCTAGCAAACACTCGTGAGAAAGGGAGAGAGAGAGAGACAGAGAGAGAGAGAGAGACAGACAGACAGACAGACAGAGACAGAGAGAGAGAGAGAGAGAGAGAGAGAGAGAGAGAGAGAGAGAGAGAGAGAGAGAGTGAGTGAGTTTGAGCAGAAAGTATAACTCATGCTTGCTTAGACTCCCCCAGTGAGGGCTGGGGTGTGACAGCTGTAGTACATAGGCCCCCAGTGAGGGCTGAGGCATCACTTAGGGGTAGAGCACTTGTTTAGAATCTACCAGTAATCGATGTGGATTCTAGGCAGCGCTCTACCACAGAGCCCCTTCCCCACCGCCAACCCCTAGCTCTTTCTGAATGTGACAGTTCCCTGTTCCCTGAAGACAATGCCAGTCAGAGGGGTCATGGGTACGTTCTGTCAACTTTTATATTCTAGTCACACCAATAGGCTCTGTCCTGAGTATCGAGAGGGAGGTAGAGCCAACTTTACACTGCATGTCTGACACCCTCCTCTTCTGCAGATGGCCCTGTGTTCTTTCTTTCTTTCTTTCTTTTTTTTTTTTTTAAAGATTTATTTATTTATTATGTATACAGTGTTCTGCCTACATGCATGCCTGCAGGCCAGAAGAGGGCACCAGATCTCATTACGGATGGTTGTGAGCCACCATGTGGTTGCTGGGAATTGAACTCAGGACCTCTGGAAGAGCAGCCAGTGCTCTTAACCACTGAGCCATCTCTCCAGCCCACCCTGTGTTCTTTCTTGCAGACTGCCTTAGAGACCAGGGCCCCCCACACAAGCTACCTTTAGAACCCATGCCTCTACACATGCATAGTGGTGTAGGCCTAGAATTCCAGCACTCGAGACGCCGAGACAGGGTCATGAGTCTGAGGCTAGCCTAGCCTGCATAGGGAGTCATTATCTGGAAACAGAACACAGGGCTGGGGAAAGGCTCAGTCACAAAGTGCCATGTGAGCAGGAAGGCCTGAGTCCGGTTCCCAGCACCCACGGAAAGCGATGCAAGACAGCATGTGCCTGTGATCCCTGGGCTGGGGAGGTGGAGGCAGGAGGATCCATGGGGCCGGACGGACAGCCAATTTAGCCAAATTGGTGAACTCTGGATACAATGAGTGGCCTTTTCTCAAAAAAAAAAAAAAAAGTTGAAGAGTGATTGAAGACACCCAGTATCAGCTCTGGCTTTTGTATGCATGTACCACACTCATTCACTTGTACACACACTAACAAATGCGCAAGGACACATATGCACACGTTTTAGGTTTGGGGTGTGTGTATGTTTTTGTTTGTTTGTTTGGTTTGTTTTTTTGGTTTGGGTTTTGGTTTTTTGAGACAGGGTTTCTCTGTGTAGCTCTGGCTGTCCTGGAACTCACTCTGTAGACCAGGCTGGCCTCAAACTTGGATATCCTCTTGCCTCTGCCTCCCAAGTGCTGGGATTAAAGGTGTACACCACTGCCACCCAGCTAACAAATAAATTTTTTTTTTCTTAAAAAGATAGACAATATTAAAAACAAAACATGGAGGGGTTGGGGATTTAGCTCAGTGGTAGAGCGCTTGCCTAGCAAGCGCAAGGCCCTGGGTTCGGTCCTCAGCTCTGAAAAAAAAAAAAAAAAAAAAAAAAAAAAAAAAAAAAAAACAAAACATGGGGCTGGTAAGAGGTCCCAACATCAAGAATGCTTGGTTCAATTCATAGAGACAGAAAGATTAGATGTTATCTCAAGATGGAGAAGAAAGGAATATAGAGTAATGATTTCCTAAGTACAGAATCTCTGTTCTGTGTAATGGAAAAGCCCCACAAATGGATAGTAGTATCAGGATATAATATCATGAATGTAATAAATCAATACAATTAATGTTATTAATGAATATCATAAATATAGTTATTGAATGAAAAAAAAAGAATGTTTACTGTTCAGTCATGAGGAATGGAGTTCAGATCTCAGCCCCGACCTAACAAGTTGTGTCTGTAGCCGCAGCTTTGTGGAAGGCAGAGCCAGAAGGAACACTGGGGCTTGCGGGGTTCCGGCTTAGCAGAGAGAAGGCGAACCCTTAATTCAAAAAGAGACCCTCCAAGGAATAGACAGAGTGACAGAGAAGGACACCCCATGCCCTCTTCCGGTTTTGGCACAAGAACGACCAAAGATGCTCCAACCTGTCATGTCTCTCCCTCCCCCAGCCTGGTTCCCACCATGAGTGCAGAGCTCAATGTGCCCATGGACCCCTCCAACCCTGCCTGCCCTGAGCCCGGCCACAAGGGCATGGATTACCGAGACTGGGTCCGACGCAGCTACCTGGAGCTGGTCACCTCCAACCACCATTCAGTGCAGGCGCTGTCCTGGAGGAAGCTGTACCTGAGCAGGGCCAAGCTGAAAGCCTCCAGCCGGACCTCTGCCCTCCTCTCCGGCTTCGCCATGGTGAGTGCAGGGAGCAGAAGGAGGTGGTGGGGGAGACGGACAAACAGACCGTCTGCGGTGGGGTGGGTGGGTAGAGGGACGGGCCCACAGTGGAAGGAGATATCTGAGTACGGAAGGTCGTCCTCTGACCTCCACGGCACGTGTGGACCTGCACTCAGACATACACATCGGACACACACACACACACACACACACACACACACACTAAATAAATTAAAAAGCAAAAAAGCAAAGGGGGGCGGGCAGAGATGGCTCAGCAGTTACAGCTTTTGTGGTACATGCGTGAGGACCAGGGTTCAGATCCCAGAAACCCATGTAAATGTGGGCGAGCATGGCGGCTGTCAATAATTCCAGCCTCAGGAGGCAGAGACGGAGGAGATCCTCGGAGCAAACTGGCTAGCAGGACTGGCCATGTTGGTGAGCTCTGGGTTTGTTTGAGAGACCCTGCCTCAATGAATAATTTGGGAGGGTCATTGAGGATGATTCTCAACCTCAACTTCATACCTCCTCATGCATGAGCACCCACATACATGTGTACGCGCACATGCATGCACATGTGTGCGCACACACAACACACACACAAACACACATACACAAACACAAACATGCATATACTCACATACACCACACACAAAAAAAAAATGGGGAGGGGGTGGACAGTCACTTGAGGAACAAATCCTGAGGTTCATCTGTGTGTGGCCTCCACATAAACACACATATGAGCACACACACACTCTCTCTCTCTCTCTCTCTCACACACACACACACACACACACACAAATAAATAAATAAATAAAATAACTACACAGAGCCCAGCAGTGGTGGCACACATCTTTAATCCCAGCACTCAAGAGACAGAGGCAGGCAGATCTCTGTGTGTTCAAGACCAGCCTGGCCTATAGAGGGAGTTCCAGGACAGCCAGGACTGCTTGTTATACAGAGAAGCCCTGTCTGGAAAATAAACAAGCAAACAAACAAACAAACAGAATAGCTTCGGTGAGTAGGGTTTCCTGGAAAATTCTGTGTTTTGTTTGCCCTGTCTCAGGCCTCACCCGTGGGGTTGGGAATCCGAGGCACTTGAGCAGGGACTCAGGGAACTCTGGCAGGGAGCCAGCCCAGCTGGAGTTGTAGACACTGGCCAAATGTGGCCTCCCCCTGGTGACAATGTGGCCATGCTTCTGCCCTGGCTCCTGGCTGCCGCCATCTCTGAGTCATCCCAGGACAAAAGTCGGTTGAATCTGCCCCAAGGGACTCACAAGTCCCTGCCCCACGCTCCACAGGGAATTGGCGTGGAGGACATGCCATAAGGGTTCAGCCCTCCCTCGCTCTCTGTGCTGGGGTCCCACTGGGTAGGAAGTGATTTGTTTCTTTAAGTCAAATAATAGTTGTTTCCACAGCCACTGTTACCATAAAGTAAACAGCATCCCACGTGGGAAGCCACTGCAGGGGAAGAACTTGCTTGGCTGTGAGTGGGCCACATTTGGGAGAGTTAGACCCTGCTAGCCTGACACCAGACCACACAGGGTGGGGCAGAGACCACCCACCTCTGAGCAATACTTGGGGCGTTTTTTTGTTTTTGTTTCCTGTGTTGTTTGTTTGTTTGTTACTGGAGACTGATTCTGGACCTTTTTATTGTCTAGGGCATTTTTTTTTGTTTGTTTGTTTTTGTTTTTCGAGACAGGGTTTCTCTGTGTAGCTTTGGTGCCTTTCCTGGAACTCACTCTGTAGCCCAGGCTGGCCTCAAACTCACAGAGATCTGCCTGGCTCTGCCATCCCGCCCGAGTGCTGGGATTAAAGACGTGCGCCACCACCGCCTGGCCTCTAGGGCATTTTTCACTTCGATTTTTCCCTTTTTGCGTCTATGATGTGTATGCGTGTCTGTGTGTGTGTGTGTGTGTGTGTGTGTGTGTGTGTGTGCACGCGAGCATGTTTTACTTGTGTGTGGATGCACATGTATGTATGAGCATGTGCATACAGGGGCCCGAGACTGATTGAAAATCACCCCATGGTTCTTCCACTACACTTACTGAGGCAGAGTCTCTCTCTCTCTCTCTCTCTCTCTCTCTCTCTCTCTCTCTCTCTCTCTCTCTCTCTCTCTCTCTTCTTCCTGTGTGGGTGTTTTGCCTGTATGTATGTCTGTGCACCATGTGTGTGCCTGGTGCTCCAGGAGGCTGGGGGAGAGCTTCAGATCTCTGGAACTAGAGTTACAGGTGGTTGTGAGCCTCTGTGTGGGTGCTGGGAATCGAACCTGGGTCCTTTGGAAGAGCAGACTGTGCTTACCCACCGAGCCATTGTTCCCGTCCCCAGAGGCAGGGTCTTTTGGTGAAACCCAGAGCCACCGATGCGGTTAGTCTTTCTGCAGCTGCAGATCCTGCTTTCCCTTCCGAGGCTAGCACTGTAGGTGAGTCACCACACCCACCCAGCATTTACGTGGCTCCTGGGGATCGGAACTCTAATCCTCAAGCTTCCCAGGCAACCATTTTAACCCCTAGGGGATCTCCCCAGCTCTAGAACCTTTTTAAAAAAACATTGATTTGTGTGTGTGTGTCTCTGTGTGTGAACATATGCACATACATGCCTGTGCAGGTGTGCACACATACATGTGCACCAGGAGACCAGGAGAGGGTGTCAGATGTTGTCGTCCATCACCTGGGTGGAAAGACAGTCCTTTGAGGCAGGGTCTCTCCCCAAACCGAGGGCTGGAGTTCTCGCTGCTAGGCTGGAGTGCAGCTTTAACATGGGTGTCGGAATCCAACAGAAGTCCTCAGGATTGAAAGGAGAACACTCTCTTAACTGCTGAGCCATTTCTCAGCCCCTAAAACTACGGCCTGGCGCGTGCCAGACCATTGCCCTGACACTGGTTATTTTCCCAGTGCGTTTATCGTCTTCCCCCTGGGGTCTCATCACGCTGAGGACGTATCTCGGTGAGTAGAGTGCCTGCCTAGCACACACAAAGCCCCAGCCCTGCACAAAAAAACAGGCATGGTGGAACACATCTGTCATCCTAGCACTCTGGAGGTAGAGGCCGGAGGATCACAAGCTCAAAGTCACCCTCAGCTACACGGTGAATTCAGGGCTAGTTCGACCTACCATCAGACCATGCTTCAGGAGGAAAAAAAAAATACAGCAGTTGTCAGGTGTGGTGTCGGTGTGTAGCCTCAAATTCACGATCCTCCTGCCTCAGCCTTCTGATCGCTCCAGGCTTCAAAGCTCATTCAGTGTTTCCCAGGGCCTACTGCTTACAGTTCATGTCGAGACACGGGGTACAAAGGAGATTTTGGTCTCTGACAGAACGTGAGACCCTCTGCAGAAGAGGAGGGTCTGGCATGCAATGCCAGGCCCCACCGTGGCCAAGCTGTATGTTGGCTCCACCTCTCTCCTGATACTCAGGATGAATCAGTTTGTGTGACTAGAATGTAAAGGTTGACAGAACGTACCCATGACCCCTCTGACTGGCCTTGTCTTCAGGGAGCAGGGAACTGTCACATTCAGAAAGAGCTAGGGGTCGGCGGTGGGGAAGGGGCTCTGAGGTAGAGCGCTGTCCAGCACGCACAAGGTATGGGGTCACGCACCTGTCATCCCAGCACTAGCCAGGCAGGAGCAGAAGGGTTGAGAGTTCAAGGCCAACTCTGTAGACCAGGCTGACCTTGAACTCACAGAGACCCACCTGCCTCTGCCTCCTGTGTGCAGGATTAAAGGCTGTGCCACCACATTAGACTTCCGTGTGTGAGACAGATGCTGCTGCTACAGCTGGGACTTGTTCTCTCCCTCAGAGCTGTGCAGGACTGCGTTCTCTGACCCTGCTCTTCGTTTGTTTTAGTTCTGGAAAGTTGGGACATTTAACAGGACTTTGATATAATGTGCTTATTTCCTTTCCTTTGTTCATTTTTATTTTTTATTTTCAGGCAGGGCCTCACTGTGTAGACAGGCTGTCCTTGAACTCACTATGTAGACCAAGCTGGCCTCCAGCTCAGATCCTCTCCTCTCTGCCTCCCTAGTGTTTGGATTAAAGGTACACACCACTCAGCTCCTTTTCTCTCCTCCCACCCCGTGTGTGTGTGTGTGTGTGTGTGTGTGTGTGTGTGTGTGTGTGGTGCTAAGGATGGAGCCCAGGGCCTTATGTATGTCTGCCAGACAAGCACTGTACCCCTGAGCCACGCCTCCCCCAGACAGATGGTTCCCTTTCTCTGTGTGGCACTGGCTTGGCACTCACTCCCATCAGCAGCTGTCATTTTTGGATCCAGGCCTTGAGACCATTTGGCTTCCCAAACTTTGGAAGAATTTATAGCATCTCACCCAACAAAACGCTCACCCAAACGAAAGCTTACGCCACTCGTGAGATTTCCAGACAGGTTCCGAGAGAGATCGGACAGGGAGTGTGCATTCCGGAGACAGGGAGGGTGGTCTAGACTTCAGGGCAGTCTTGAGTACATTGACGGGCCTGGAGGGGAAGCCTAGGTCATCCCGATGGTCCAGATACCGCGTGACCTCAGCGTGGCTATGGCCGCCATGCTGTATAGTAATAACTCATATCTACTGTGTTTGTGCAGAAGTATCTCCAGTGCTGGTAGATACTTCTAGAAGCAACTTGGAGATAACATTTAGGAAGCTTCCCAGTGTTCTTATCTTCTCTTCTGGAAATTTCCTCTAGTGGGCTGTTACAGCCCACCACGAAATGCCTGGGGGGAGGTGGAAGGCAACTTGAATGTTCAGACTCTGCAAGAGCAGGCAGACACGTGTGCTGCCAAGTCCGATCGATGGCCTGAGTTCGATCCTTGGAACCCACATTGTAGAAGATGAGAAGCTACCTGTGCACGTTTTCCTCTGACCTCATGCACACAGGCACACACACACACACACACACACACACACACACACACACACACACACACAAAATTAAGTGAAAACTTTTTAAAAGAAGAAAGAAAACCACCAAGGTGGGCCGTGAGCCTAGTGGATGTTCTTAGTCTACCACCATTAAATCAGGCTGTCACTCAGACTTCGGAGCAGCTGGGGGAAACTGATGCGTAACGCTGAGACCAAGTCAGGCAAGGATGAAGACAGACAAGAAACAGTCACTTTCCTGGCTGAGTCATCCTGTTCATCTGCTTTGAGACAGGGTCTCACCATACAGTCACAGCTGCCTTGGAATCACTAAGTAGACCAGGCTGGCCTTGAACTCATAGAGATCCAACCTGCCTCTGCCTCCCGAGTGCCGTGCATCTTGTTTTCACAAGAAAGATGGATGTGGTGGCACTTGCCTATAACCCGACACTTTGAAGGCCGAGGCAGGGGGATTGCAGAAAGTTGGAAGACAGCTACACAGGGCTGGTCACCTGAGATCCATCCCATGTAAAAAAGCCAGATACAACAGTGCCATGTGTTTGTAATCTCTGCTCTGCTACGGCAAGATGGAGGGACGTGGAGACGGGTGAATTGACTGGAAGCCCCCAGGCTACCCTGGTACGCAACATGGCAGAGATAAGACAGGCCTTGCCTCCAAACAAGGTGGAAAGAGAGAGCCAACCCTGAAAGTTGTCCCCTGACCTCCTGTGGGTGTGCAGGTATGTGCGTGCACGCGCATGCACACACACACACACACACAATCGTCAATGTCATTGTCACAGAGGATAGCTTAGACCTAGGAGGCACAGGCAGAGGCCCCTCCTTGAGCTTCTTCCCTGCTTCCTCCCTCCCAGGATGCTTCTTTGACGGGTCTGCTTTTAACCCTTTGCTCCCTGGACAGGCTCCTCTGAGTCCTGGACCCCTGGCCAGCCTGAACTCCACCCTCCCTAGAGCAGTCTACAGTGACGGTGCCCAGGGATGCTGCTGCTGACTGGATCTGTTCTGGCTGTGGGGGATGTGTGAGAGGGACGTGTTTGCAAATCCCCCTGAGATATATGGAGGAGTGTCCAGGGATGACTGCAGAGATCTGCCACCTGAAGAGCTGAGGCTCCTGGTCCCCTGTGTGTTCTGTGTGCCTGATTCATTTAGAGATCTTTTGTTTTGTTGTTATTTTGTTTTGTTTTGTTTTTTTTTGAGGAAGAGGTTCTCTGTGTAGCTTTGGAGCCTGTCCTGGAACTCACTCTGTAGCCCAGGCTGGTAGAAATCATTTTTAAAAAGCCAGGCCTGATGGCACGTGCCTGTAATATCAGCAGTAAGGAAGTAGAACCAGGAGGATTGGCACCTGGCCAGCCTGGGGTCTACAGAGTGAGTTCCAGGATAGCTAGGACAAAAAAAAAAAAGAAAGAAAAAAAGAAAAAGAAAAAAAAAAAGGCATGGTAGCACATGCTTTTAGTCCCAGCACTTAGGAGGCAGAGGGAGGCAAATTTTGGAGTTTGAGGCCAGCCTGGTCTACAGAGCAAGTTCCAGGACAGCCAGGGCTACACAGAGAAACCTTGTCTAGAAAAACAAACAAACAAAACCAACAAAACAAATAGAATCCCCCAGTGAGGGGCTGGGGTGTGGCTCAGCAGTACAACCCTTGCCTAGAATGCCCAGCCCACCCTACTATCCCCCACTGATGGCCATGGAGGGGTGCATCTGGCAGGCCACCTGACCCGACCCCTATTGTGCCCACAGGTAGCCATGGTGGAGGTGCAGCTGGAGACGCAGTACCAGTACCCACAGCCCCTGCTCATCGCCTTCAGCGCCTGCACCACGGTGCTGGTGGCTGTGCACCTGTTCGCTCTGCTCATCAGCACGTGCATCCTGCCCAACGTGGAAGCCGTGAGCAACATCCACAACCTCAACTCCATCAGTGAGTCCCCACACGAGCGCATGCACCCTTACATTGAGCTTGCCTGGGGCTTCTCAACCGTCCTGGGCATCCTGCTCTTCCTGGCAGAGGTGGTACTGCTCTGCTGGATCAAGTTCCTCCCAGTGGATGCCTGGGCCCAGCCGGGCTCCGGTAGGTACACGGGCTGGCAGGCCGCGCTGGTGTCCACCATCATCATGGTACCTGTGGGCCTCATCTTCGTGGTCTTCACTATTCACTTCTACCGTTCCCTGGTGCGGCATAAGACCGAACGCCACAACCGTGAGATCGAGGAGTTGCACAAGCTCAAAGTGCAGCTGGATGGGCATGAGAGAAGCCTACAGGTGGTGTGAGCGAGGCCTGCACCGTGGTTGGGCACAGCCTGCAGGAGAGTGACCCTCAGGCGGTGTGAGCCACCACACTGCTGGTGGGAGTAGCCAAGGGGCCGCCAGACCAACCCTGGCTTCATGAGAACCACTCCGGCGTCCCAAGAGCCACAGTGGGGATTGCTAAGCAGACATCACAGAAGCTGCCCCGCCCGATGCTTCCCTACTCCTCAGAGGAAAAGAGTCTAAAGGAGTGAGAATACCAACCATTGTATCACAGAGGCCAGAGGGAGAACCATGATCACATGGCCCTGGGGACTTCCTGGATCAGGGACAAGCTGGAAACACCTTGTCCTGGGAAGGGGTCCCAGCACACCAGCGGTCAAGGTCCATCTCAGACATCTGGACCTTGTGATTGGCAGGGCAGGACTGAATTCCCAAGGCTGGCTGGAGGGCTGGGGCTCTGTTAGTCGCTTGCCTAGTGTGCGGGAAGCCCTGGGTTTGATCCCAGCACTACATAAACCAGGTGTGATCAACCCAGTTCTAGGGAGGCGGAGGAAGGAGGATCAGGAGTTCAAAGTCGTCCTCCGCTACATGGTGAGTTTGAGGCTACGTGAGACACTGTTGAACACAAGCGCATGCATGCCTGTGAAAACACACACACACACACACACACACACACACACACACACACACACACACAAGAATAGGCTTCCAGAGAGGGCAGAGATGGACCCAGGGCTGGCACAAGGGTAACATGGCTCATAATGACACACAGGGATGTGGTGACTGATGTACAGTTCAGCTTGGCACTCTCCTCCAACTCTGGAGAGTATCATGGGATGTTCAGGATCCTGGGGCACAGAGCAGCTCAACAAATGTAACATACTGTTATTGGAATCAGTGTTGCCTGGTCCTAGAGAGATGACCCAGTGTGGGAGGCCTGGCAGGGTTAAGGAGAAATGTCCTAGAGCCCACCACCACCAGCTCACTGAGGTCAGAGACGGTCTCTCTCTCTCTCTCTCTCTCTCTCTCTCTCTCTCACACACACACACACACACACACACACACACCATGCAGCAGGCTCTCCCATTCAGAGGTGTCCACCTCTTAGCCACAAAACTGGCCCGAGCCAGCCACCCCTGTGGACTGTGTCAACACAATCTGGGGCACCATCTCAGAGACCGACCAGCTCAGCCCCCTGCTGCCTGTGGCCCCTAGATGTTGTCAGAGGACAACCTGAAGGGACTTCCTGTTTTAGCGTAGTGGTGAGCCCAGCCTGGCCTGTGTCTGGGGCAGGGGCCTGCCCCAGCCTAACATAGGCAGATATTTCTTATGCTAAGCCCCATCCACTGCAGAGAAGAGGGGACCTCCCCACCCTGCCGCTGGCCCTGCCGGGACACTCAGTGCAGGTCCCTGCCACCCCAATGTTTGCACAGCTGTGCATGGGTTTGGCGTTGTCACCAAGGGCGTCTGGCCGTCCAGCTGGTGTTGTCATCCATACCCTGCAGTACAGCAGCAGCTTGCGTGGGAACTGCCAGGACACCGTGTTTACCCATTTCTGCAGCAGCATTACCCAGAGAAGGCGTCCGTGTCTTCCTCTGGATGTAAATGGCCACTGGGTTCCTGCAAGTACCACTTCCGTTTCCTCCAACGGCTCGTCTCTGGAGTCTCGATTTGGTGCTGTGGGATCCGGGAGGCCCGTCTGCGGTTTCTGGAAATGGGTCACACTGTTGAGCGTAAACTTCAACACACGGGGCCCTGGGAGCCTTGTGGAGAATCTTCCTTGTGAACTGTGACATCTTTGGGGAAGTAGGACATGGTGTCCTGTGAACCAAGAAAGTGCTGTCTTTCAAAGGTGTGTCCTTCAACACCCTTCCTCAAGACAGCTGTCTTGAGGCCCCTTTGAGGTCTCAGACCTCTATGCTTTCCTGGGGTCTTTGGAAAGACCAGCTTGGTTTGATTTGTTTGTTTTGCTGAAGAAAGCTAGAATCATGGGTGGGCAAGATGGCGCAGTGGGTAAAGGCGCTTGCCGCCAAGCCTGGAGACGTGAGTTCAGTCCCCATCCTCTGACCTACACACAGAAAAGTATAGTAAGAAAAATAATTGAATATTAGAATCACTATAAGATGGGACATGTGTCCCAGCACGGAAAAGACAAGATGGTCTTTTGGAATGAGCATCTCCCACTGCTGGGCACCATTGGAAACACCGTGTTGAAGGCTGAGGATGTAGCTCAGTTTGTAGTGTTTGCCTGGCATACGTGAAGCCCCGGTTTGATCTTGAACCACATAAACCAAACATGGCAGGATACATCTGTAATCCCAGCATTCAAGAGGTTAAGGCTGGAGGGTCAGGAGTTCAAGGCCCGCCTAGACTGGTCAGACTCCATATCAAAAAGTTGGGAGCAGGGAGAAAGGGGAGCCTGCAGATGGCTCAGTGGTTAGGAACACCTACTGCTCTTGCAGAGGACCAGAGTTCAGTTCCTAGCATGCACATAGGGCAGCTCACAACTGCTTGTAACTCAAGTTCCAGAGGATCCAGTGCCCTCTTCTGGCCTCTGCAGGCACCCACATATACACACATACAAAATAAAAAGAGGGGGTTCCTGTTGGTCATTGGGTCCATTCTTTCTGCCCATTTTCTGAGACCATTTAGTGCCTCAGCTCTTGGAATGCCCGGCACTTAACGCTCTGTGTAAGTCCTGTAATTCCTCAGGCTCTCCCCGTGTTTAGTCTTCCCAGCGCCAAAGCATGGGACAGCCATCGGTGTGTAAACAGAGGTGACTGCCCATGGGGTCCCCAGAGGGCAGGAGTCGCAGGGCCGTCCTGGAGCTTTGTCAGGAGTTGGAGGATAAACCCTCACTGTGCACAGGGGCAGAAGCCAGCAGGCAGGCTGAGGGCTGCAAGATGGCTTTCTGGAGGCATAACCTGATTTCCAATCTCATTCTAACCAGTCACGTGGCTAGAACCACAGTGGGCCCCTGGGGCCTGCACGGGCTTGCCCTAATTTCATCTATCCAAGATGCAGTCCTTCCTGGTGCTCAAGGGACCAGAGTCCTCAGACACACCATGACCCTTCCCAACACGGCATACCGTCTCCCTGTACCCTTGACCGCAAAGTCTCCAAGTTCAGGCGTTTCTAGTTAAGAAACTTCAAAGGCAGGACATGATTAGTGTCTTCCAGGAAGGTCTACTGAGAACAAACTACGGGAGCCCAGAGGGCTCAAGACTCAGTCTGTGTCACTCTGCAGGACACTGTAGCTAACACCTGTCCTGTGCGGGGATTTTTTAGCAGTTGCTCTGGATTGAACTGAATAAATGGATAAAGCTTTCCAAAACCCTGTGCTTTTGAGAAGTATGTTCAGGAGGTCCATCCCAGTGTCTTGCTACACCGCTGACCCTCGGTCCTGGCATGAGAGCTCGTTACCTGGAGTCTGTGCATCACTTTTTTTTTTTCTCCCCAAGATAGTGTTTCTCTGTGTAGCTTTGGAGACTTTCATAGAAATCGCTCTGTAGACCAGGCTGGTTTTGAACTCACAGAGATCCACCTGCCTCTGCCTCCCGAGTGCTAGGATGATTAAAGGTGTGCGCCACCACCGCCCGGCCTATGAATCATCTTTTATTGCTGGGCATGCTCAGGGGCAGGGTGAGCATGGGGCCTTCTAGGATGGGCAGGCGGGCTGCTGGGACCCAGGCATACATTGAGTGAGGTCCCTGTCAACTGGACCCCTGAGAGAACTTGGCAGCAGTACCTCTTCCTTGCTTCCTTTCTGAAGCGGGAGGGGGGGAGGCAGGCCCCATGTGAGTGGCTGAGCTTACCAGAACCCATCTGGACAAGGTCAGCTAGATTTCACAGGCTTCTAGAAGAGGAGCCCCTGAGGTGTTGGTCCCTTGGGTCCCTATGGCTCTGGAGCCACTACCCAGGTCACCCACTGGGGTCACCAACCAACAAGACACTGTCTGGAGAAGTTGTCCAGACACAGAGGTCCTTCCTAGGAAAGATTTTTTCTTTTCAGGGTGTGTGTGTGTGTGTGTGTGTGTGTGTGTGTGTGTGTGCGCGCGCGCGCGCATGTGCATGCACATATACCTGCTGTGGAAGCCAGAGGTTAACTTCAGGTGCCTCCTTGGATATTATCTTTGGTTGAGACATAGTGTCTGACTTGACTGGGAACTTGGCAGTTAGCTGTGGTGATACATTGTGTATGCTAATAAACTTGCCTGAGGATCAGAGGATAGAGCCAGCCACTAGGCATCAGGCATGGCTGGGGAGAACTGTTTTGTTACATATGCAGTGAGGGGCCACACGGGTAATAACTCATTCAAGCCTCCGTCCTCAGGGCTCCACCACATACAAGACAAACAATCTTTTATAGCTCAGCCACACCCCAGCCCCTTGCTGGGGGATTCTAGGCAGGTGCTCTACCACTGAGCCACACCCCAGCCCCTCGCTGGGGGATTCTAGGCAGGTGCTCTACCACTGAGCCACACCCCAGCCCCTCACTGGGGGATTCTAGGCAGGTGTTCTACCACTGAGCCACACCCCAGCCCCTCACTGGGGGATTCTAGGCAGGTGCTCTACCACTGAGTCACACCCCAGCGCCCTCATCATACTCTGTATCAGAGGATGCAGGGGCAGCAGTCATGGTAGTCTGGAAGCCTGTTCACTCTGTTGGGCCCTAGGCTCACTGAATCGGTAGGGAACCAAGCTGCCTCTCACAGGGCCTTTTCAAAGCTCTCTTCAGGCATGGCCGGTGACTAAGCCCCTGGTACAGACTTCCTAGATAGTCCCCAACTCTCAGCTAGTTCTCAGAGGTATCAGAAAGAACAGAGCTATTGGGACTGAAGAGATGGCTCCATGGTTAAGAGAACTGGCTACCCTTCCAGAGGAGCCAGGGTTTGATTCCCAGCACCCACAAGGAGGCTCACAAAACTCTGTAACTCCAGGTCCAGGGAATCCAATGCCCTCTTCTAGGCCCTGTGGGTCGTGCACACATATGGTACAGAGACAATATATGCATGCAAAAAACACACATAAAATATGATAATTTCTAAAATAAAAATAAGAATTAAAACAGAGGCTAGGAGTTGAGCTCAGTCAGTAAAGAACTTGGCCTACAAGCATGAAGACCTGCATTCAATTGCCAGAGCCCAAAGCTGGATACCGGGGTGGGGTGGGGTGGGGGTTGGGGGGTGGGGGGTGGAACCCCAGAGCTGGGGACGAGGAAACAGGTGGGTTCCTGTGCTCATGCCGGCCAGCTCAGCCTACCTGGAGAGTTCCAGGCAAATGAGAGACCCTGTTTTACAAACAAAATGCGTGGTACCTGAACAATGGTAGGGCTATCGGATGGCTCAGATGGTGGAGGTCTTTGCTGCCAAGGTTAATAACCCGAGTTCAAGCCCCAGAACCAACACAAGGAAAGGAGAAAACTGACTCCCTCAAACAGTCCTCTGACCCTGTGCATACCACATACACACACACCACGATAAATAAATGAATGTAGCCGGATGGTGGTGGTGTACACCTCTAATCCCAGTGCTTGGGACGCAGAGGCAGGTGGATCTCTAAGTTCAAGGTCAGCCTGGTCTACAAAGTGAACTCCAGGACAGCCAGGACTACACAGAAACCCTGTCTCAAAAAACCAAAATAGCCGGGTGGTGGTGGCGCACGCCTTTGATTCCAGCACTTGGGAGGCAGAGGCAGGCGGATCTCTGTGAGTTTGAGGCCAGCCTGGTCTACAGAGCAAGATCCAGGAAAGGTGAAAAGCTACAGAGAAACCCTGTCTCAAAAAACCAGAAAAAAAAATAATGTAATAAAGAACCAGAATTGTTGACCTCTAGCCTCCAAATAACACATACAGCTAATGCAGGTATACCCACATACATGTAGCAACCTGCACTCACAGAAACACAACCCCCCAAAATTTGGTATCATAAAAACAAACCAACCCAGGGCTAACTGTGACCCTTTCCTGGGGGTGCAGGACGGTGTGTTCTGTCTCCAAAGCCTCAGGATAGAGGGCTGTCATGTAGGCCAGTCACACACCCCCATCATCCACCTTGGCCCTTCTGTCTTCCCTCCTCCATAGAAGTTCTATGGCTGAGAAGAGTGTGCCCTGCTCTGCAATTTCTTCTTCTTTCTTTCTTTCTTTTTTTTTTTTTTTGGTTTTTAGTTTTTGGTTTTTCTGTTCAGCCCTGGCTGTCCTGGAACTCACTCTGTAGACTAGGCTGGTTTAGAACTCCGAGATCTGCCGGGCGGTGGTGGCGCACGCCTTTAATCCCAGCACTCGGGAGGCAGAGCCAGGCGGATCTCTGTGAGTTCGAGGCCAGCCTGGGCTACAGAGTGAGTCCCAGGAAAGGCGCAAAGCTACACAGAGAAACCCTGTCTCGAAAAACCAAAAAAAAAAAAAAAAAAAAAAAAAAAAAAAAAAAAAAGAACTCCGAGATCTGCCTGTCTCTGCCTCCCAAGTGCTGGGATTAAAGGTGTGTGCTACCACCGCCACCCAATGTGCCCTACTCCTATAAATAAACAAATAAATAAGTGTAATTAAAAAGATTAAGTTTGATTCCTGGGACCTGCATGGTCAAATTTGAGGGTTTGAGGTTAGCCTGGGCTACAAAGCTTATCATAAAAAAAAAAAAAAAAAAAAAAAGGAAAAGGAAAAAGGGTTGGGCATGGTGGAATGGTGCCTACCTTTAATTCCAGCACTTACACACAGGCAGAAGAACCTCTGAGTTCATGGCCAGCCTGGTCTATAAAGTTCCAAACCAGCCAAGACTACACAGTGAGACCCTGTCTTAAACATATAACTACAACCCCTTCACACAGAGCTGGGGAAAGGAGAAAACCGTCTCACACGGGATCAGGGTTTTCTTTTTTCTCCTTTATTATAAATTTTATCGGAGAGGTAATGCGTATGTGGAGGTGAGAGGACAACTTGCAGGAGTCGGCTCCCTCCCTCCACCATGGAGATTCCAAAGACTGAAGCAGGCGGCCAGGCTTGGTGACAAGCGCCTTTACCCACTCAGCCACCATCTTGCTTCTCCCAAATACTAAGGTTTTTTAAAGACTGAATCCCTCCAAACTATGACAAACTGAATAACCCAAAGAGTAGCCAAGATCCAGGCCCGTCAGAACCAGCTCCGGGCAGGGTACGTGATGTTCATGGCATCCGGGGTCACATGGCTCCTCAGAAAACCTGGCCACTGGGCTGTCATCTCAGCACTTGGGAGGCTGAGGAAGGAGGATGGATGGCGAGTTCAAAGCCAAGCTGCATCCTGAGTTCCAGGCCCACCTGGTCCACATGAGACCCTGTCTCAAAGACCCCAACAGAGTCAGTAGTTGGTAGAGCACTTGCTTAGCAAGCAGGAAGCCCTGGGTTCCATCCCAGTCCCTAAAAAAGAAACCTGAGCCAAATCCCAGCATTCAGGAGGTAGAGGCAGGAGGATCAGGAGTTCAAAGTCATCCTTGGCTATATAGGGAGCTCAAGGCCAGTCTAGGCCAGGCGGTGGTGGCGCACGCCTTTAATCCCTGCACTTGGGAGGCAGAGGCAGGCAGATGTCTCTGAGTTCGAGGCCAGCCTGGGCTACAGAGTGAGTTCCAGGACAGGCAACCAATGAATCTAATGAGTTGTGGAGAGACCCCAGGGCTCGCTCCCCCGATGGTCGTGCTGGAGCCATGTTTCCAGCCAGGCCAGCGCCAGCTCTTGTGCCCAGGGATGTGCTCACACGGGCCTTCCCTGGAAGGACAGTGCGGCCTGCAGCAGCTCCTGCCCCAGTCCCTGCTGCTTCCCTCCAGGCAGGAACTCGCTGGACAGCTCTCTGAAGGTGGCGCAGACGCGCCGGGCCTGGATGTGTCTGCGGTGGATGGCGTGTGTCCACTGGTGCCGCGCGGCTCCTGTGAGCACCAGCAGGGAGCGGCAGGGTACCGAGATGGCCACTTCCACCTCCTGCCAGGGGACAGACCTGCCTTCCGAAGCATCCGGTCCGATGGAGGGGGCCGAGCTGAGCAGCAGGCTGCCGGGGGCCTCCCGGGACATGGACACCACGGTGGCCGACAGGAGGTTGAGGCTCACCAGCCGCTCGCCCCACAGCCAGGCGTCATCCAGGTGGGGGTCGATGGCCGAGCCCCGCTCTGGGCTGTAGTCCAGATTACACTGTTCCACAGGCCGGAAGTCCTCCAGCCCCGGGTAGAGGCCCATTCTCTGGACCACCTTCTGGCTGAAGCTGGGGAGACCCTGGAAGCCCGCCATCTTTACCTTCTGTTTCCGAAAATTGACTTTCGGGCCATAGTCCTGGAGTGGAGACAAGAAGGAACAGAGAAGGGGCTCAGCTTAAGAAATGCCAACCATGGCTGGCGGCGGTGGCGCAGGCCTTTAATCCCAGCACTTGGGAGGCAGAGGCAGGTGGATCTCTGAGTTCGAGGCCAGCCTGATCTACAGAGCGAGTTCCAGGAGAGGTTCCAAAGCTACACAGAGAAACCCTGTCTTAAAATCCGGGGGTGGGGTGGGGGTTGGGGGTGGTAAGAAATGCCAACCACAACCAGGGTGTGGCTGGTGCGTGCATGTAATTCCAGCACCTCAGAAGCTCAGGCAGGAAAACTGTCCAGAGTTCAAGGCCAGATGGGCTACAGAGTGAGACCTTGACTTGAAGGAAAAGAGAAAAAAAAAAGCCAGTGTAGCAGTGCCTACAATCCCAGCATTGTAAGTGGAGGCAGGGGGATCAGAAGTTCACCTACACAGCAAGTTTAGGACCCGCTTGGGCTCTAGGGGACCGTGTTGGGGGAGGGGCCTCTTGGAGGGAGAAGGACAGGTAGGGTTCAAGGTCCCCACGGAAGCTGGAAGCCATACAGTCTGTCCTGAGGGTCGGGGGCAGAGTGGGCGCCTGGGGTGGTCCCAGCACAGGGAGAAACTTGAAGGGACCTCCAGGTGGCTGCCCTCGCCGGCCGGCGCTCTAACCAAACACGGATGCCAGGAACAAAGGGTGCAGGGTGCCTTTGAAGCTGCTTGAGGAACTGACTAAATTGTGGAAGTTGGGTGAGGGGGAGCTAGTGAGGAAGGGGAAGAACAGGAGGAGGGGTACCCGGCCCTTAAGGGCCTATCAGGAGACCTGACACAGAAGGGTGAGGGGATAAGGGATGCGAGGAGACAGGTGATATATTGTATACTCTAATAAAGCTTACCTGGGAATCAGAGGACAGAGCCAGCCACTAGATTAGACATAGAGGCCAGACCGTGGTGGCACACACCCTTAATCCTATCACTCGGGAGGCAGAGTTTCATCTGGATCTCTGTGAGTTCAAGGCCACACTGGAAACAGCCAGGCAGTGGTGGCACACACCTCTAATCCCAGGAAGTGACAGCAGGGCGGAGAAAGGTATATAAGGACACAGGAACTAGAGCAGTTCAGCGGAGACCCTTTCGGGTGAGGACTCAGAGGCTTTCAGTCAGAGGATTCGTGGAGTTGGTGAGGTGATAGGTGGTGGCCGTGGCCTGCTCTGCTTCCCTGATCTTTCAGCTTTTACCCCAACATCTGGCTCTGGGTTTTTTATTAAAAGAACATTTAACATACGAACAACGAAAGATCCCTAGGGTGTGGCTACGAGATAGCCAGGGGCCCCTGGCAAAGGGACTGTCCCCTGGGTCCGGCTAGGGCCACCATACCTGTTTCCTTCGTCCGGACTGAGAGAGCTTCCATGGATCACTGTCCATCAGATGCACCATCGCAGCCTCTTCCTCCGGGGTCACAAAGTCCGTTATCAATGTCACTCCCGGGAAGGGGAAGGCCCAACCCTCCAAGTCAGAGTCCTTGGGCCCCATGGCCCAGCCTGTGTCCGGGCAGTAACGGAAACAGTATTTTTTCTGTAAAAGACAGAGACGGGATGGTGTGATGGGTCAGGGGGTGAAGGGCTTACTTTGCAAGCACAAGGACCCGAGTTTGATTCCCCCCAAAACCCACGTGAAAAAAGCTAGGTGTGGTCATGCACACTTGCAATCCCAGAGGGGTGGGGTGGGGGGGAGAGGCAGAGATGAGATCAAGGACAAGCTAGTCTGGCCTACTTGGCAAGTTCTAGGCTAGTCAGAGACCCTGTCTCAAAAAACAAGTTGGGGGGGCTGGAGAGATGGCTCAGCGGTTAAGAGCACTGGCTGCTCTTCCAGAGGACCCAGGTTCAATGCCCAGCACCCACATGTCAGCTCACAACCATTTGTAACTCCAGTTCCGGGGGAGTCGACACCTTTACACGGGCACGCGTTCAGACAAAACACTGAAGCACATAAAATAAAATAAATTATTAAAAAAACAACAAGTTGGGCGTTGAGGTGGTTCTCTGGCCTCCATGTGCACACATGTACCTGTGCACACATACCCCAAACAGAAGCATCTGGAACCACCAAAGAGCCACAATACCCACACATGCCTTAGGCCACCAGGATCTTCTGACCTCGGGTGCCAACGCTCTTGTTGGGACTGAAGCCACTTGGAGAGATGTCCGGAATCCTACCACTGAGCCACATCCCAAGCTCCTTCACTGGGGCATCCTTCACGTTCATCTTCTTTTCCAAATTACGTTTTTATGCATGCATTTGTGTGTGGCAATGTACATGTGAATGCAAGTGCCCTTAGAGGCCAGAAGAGAACTCCAGATCCCTTTGGAGCTAGAGTTATAAAGGTGGTTGTGATCCACCTGATTTGGGTGCTGGGAGCCAAACTCTGGTCCTCTGCAAGAGCAGAATGTGTTCTTAACTGTTGAGCTATCTCTCCTGTTCCTCACTAGGGGATTCTAGGCAGGTACTCTACCACTGAGCCACACTCCCAGCCCCTCACTGGAGGATTCTAGGCAGGTGTTCTACCACTGAGCCATACCCCAGCCCCTCACTGGGGGATTCTAGGCAGGTGCTCTACCACTGAGCCACACCCCCAGCCAGTGATTAACTTCTTTCATTTAGCATCATATCCTCAAGGTTAATCCATGTGTAATTATGTCAGAATTTCCTTCCTTTCTAATGTTATAAAATAACCTACTGTATAGATATCCCATTTTTTTTTTTAAATTCATTCATCAGTTTATTGTGTGTCTCTGTCTTTCCTTTGTTCTTTGAGACACGGTCCTACTTAGCTTAGTCTGGTTTTTTTTTTTTTTTGGTTTTTTGAGACAGGGTTTCTCTGTGTAGCTTTGCGCCTTTCCTGGAACTCACTTGGTAGTCCAGGCTGGCCTCGAACTCACAGAGATCCGCCTGGCTCTGCCTCCCGAGTGCTGGGACTAAAGGCGTGCGCCACCACCGCCCGGCTTAGTCTGGTTTTAAACTTGCTATGTAGCTGCAGTTATCTTTGAACTCCCAAGCCTCCTGCTTCTAGCTGCCAGCTCCCCAGTTCTGAGATCACAGGCCAGCACCACACTGCCCACTTTTCAAGTCACCAGTTAATAAACACTTGGGTCTGACGGCCGTGGTGACACACTCCTTTAATTCTAGCACTTGGGAGGCAGAGCCGGGCAGATCTCTGTGAGTTCGAGGCCAGCCTGGTCTACAGAGTGAGATCCAGGATAGGCATCAAAACTACACAGTGGAACACTGTCTTGAAGAAAAAAACAAACAAACAAACAAACAAGAAACAAACAAACAAACAAAAAAACCCACTTAGGTAGCGTCCACCCTTTGGTCGCTGTGAATACCGCTATGAGCCAGACATGGTGACACTTGCCTGTAATCTAAGCATTTGGAAGGGGGTGGAGGGCACCTGGACCTCTAACCAAAGAAAGAAACTAAAAAAAAACCTATCTTTTGCACATAAACCCAGGTACACGCTGGATCATGTGATCAGTCTACTCGTAAGGCATTCCACACCATTTTTCACAAGATGTTGGGCATGTTAGCACCAACAGAGAGACTCCTCCATTGGCTTTACAGCTTCCTTGCTCAAGAATCCTTCTAAAACTTGAATTTAAAGGAGTTCTTTTAAAACCCTTCAGGGCCGGGCAGTGGTGGCACACGCCTTTAATCCCAGCACTCGGGAGGCAGAGGCAGGCGGATCTCTGTGAGTTCGAGGCCGGCCTGGGACATCCAGGACAGGCTCCAAAAGCTACACAGAGAAAACCTGTCTCGAAAATGGAAAACAAAAACAAAAACAAAACCAAAACAAACAAACAAAAAAAAAAACAAAAAAAAAACCAGAACACACCCATCCCAAGTACTAAGTCCAAGTTTGTCATCACTCCCCTCTTAAAGTCACAGAGGTGATGTGTCATAGCCGCTTCCCTACTTCCAAGACCACTCCTCAAACTTGCTGTGTGGCCGAGATTGGCTACAAACTTCTGAGTCTCCCGCCTCTTTGCATTTCAAATGCAGGAATCCCGACCTGCAACAGCACTCCTGCTCAACCATTCATTTTCAGATGGCACTTTAGGGACCGTCCGCCTCTTGATCACTGTGAATAACAAAGCTATGAGCGCTCCATGCAACTCCCCTACCGCGATGCTCTGATCCCCGCCCCTTTCACAGGCAAGCTTGGGCCTCAGTTTCCCACTAAGAGGGATAGATTTTCTGGGTTTGACTCTTTTTCCCTCTCGTACCTGAAGGGAGACCTGCCAAGGCGGGGACCCGTGGCGCTGTCTCTCGCAAATAAGACAGGTCCGGATGCCCTTGCAGCCGCAAACCTGCAAATGAGTGGCTTCAGCCGCCGCAGCCGCGGCCGCGGTAGCCGCCATAGCGCCTTCCAAGCAGCCAGAGCGCAGGCGCGAGGCACGGGGGCCGCTGGGAGTTGTAGTCCCCGCACGCAGAGGCAGGAGGCCGGGCGCGCGGCAGGCGTTGTGCTTCCTTCCGGTCGCCACGGACTCTAAAAGGATTTGCTGTGCGCCATCTCCTGGGCTCCGCGGCTGCGGGCGGGCGTTAGTGACCGGACTTCGTGGAGGCGCGGGTTCGGCTGAGCCCTCGGACACCCATGGCTCCCCTCACTCAGCGGCTGCTCTTTCAACGCGGGCGACCCAAGACCAACAGTCTGGGGAAGATCCGGAGTCTGGAGTAAGGGCTGGCGGGGTTGAAGCGGATCCCGGGCCCGGGGTCCTGCAGGGTCCTTTCCCTTCCCGGGTCGCCTGGTGGGCGGGGTCCATGGCTCAGACCCCTCCCCGTCCCCGCCTGTCCAGGTGACTGTTAGCGGGGATCGGGCCCCGCTCGAGCCTGTGTATCTCGCGCCTAACGGAGATGATGCGGGAGATACGGCAGGAGTCAGGTGGACCTGGATCGGGCTCCCTTAGCCCAGCGGAGGGTGGATAGACTGTAGAGCACTCACTGGATGTTGAGGAAGTCCGGGGAGCACGGAAGGAGCCTGCAGGAACGAGGAAAAGCATTCAAGAGGGAACTTGGAGGCTTAGGTTCTAAAGTCGTTAGGAGATCTAGCACTCTCGAGGACCGGTCGCAAGACAAACGTCGGGCGTTGGAAGCTAGCCAGAGCTACAGGACCCTGTCTCAAAAAGAAAATTTTTTTTTTTGGTTTTTCGAGACGGGGTCCCTCTGTGTAACAGCCCTGGTTGTCCTGGAACTCGCTTTGTAAACCAGGCTGGCCTCAAACTCACAGCCATCCATCTGCCTCTGCCTCCCAAGTGCTGGGATTAAAGGTGTGCACTACCATGCCCAGTAACAAAAGATTCTTCAAAGGAGGGAAGTCGGGCCAGAGAAATGGCCCCTCAGGTAATGGTGCCTGTCACCATGCCTGAGTTCAATCTCTTGGATCCAGACGGTTGAAGGAGAGAACCAGTTCCCTAGATCCGACCTTACCCACACCTTGGACTGTGGCCATCCATACACACACACCATACACACCGCACATGCACAGACACACTATAATAAATAAAAATGTAATTTTAAAAATGGGGGAGGCTAGAGCTGCAGATGTAGTTCAGTTCGTAAGGTGCTTGTCCGACATGCACAAAGCTGGAGTCTCCATAGGGTTCCATCCCTGTCACCACCTGATCTGCTCCCGAGTGGTGGCACACGCCTGTCATCCCAACACTTGGAGATAAGAGACAGGAGAGTAAGTTCAAGGCTTTCCTGGACTACACAGTGAGCTGTGGATTGGATCTCTTGAGTTTTGAGGCCAGCCTACTCTACGTAGTGAGTTCCAGGCTAGCCAAAGCCCATGCTTACTCTTCACCATAAGAAACTGCTGGGTGCAAACCCCTCTGGGGCAGATGGGGGCTAGTGAAAGGGTCTGCCCGGCCTCCTGAGCTTTCTTGACCTCTGCCCTCACCACAGTCTCTCGGGGCTGGAGCTGCGGTCAGAGCACTTGGACCCCAATCTCCTGGGGCGCCTGAAGCAGCTGAAGGAACTTGACCTCTCCAACAACCTGCTGGAGACGCTGCCTGCCAACCTGGGCCTGTCACATCTGCGCGTCCTTCACTGTGCCAACAACCAGCTGGGAGACATCACTGCCTTGCACCAGTTTCTGGACCTCGAGGAGCTCAGCCTGGAAGGCAACCCCTTCCTGACGGTGAGAGGGAGGTCCGCCCAGCTCCATGGGGCAGACTCAGGCTTCGCTATTTCTTTTGGGTTTTGTCTTGTTTGAGATGGGGTCTCATGTAGCCCAGGCTGGTTTCAAACTAACTGTGTAGCCAAGGATAGCCTTGAGCTTCTGATTCTCCTGCCTCTGACTTCCTGAGTTTTGGCCATGCTCCACCAGGCCTGGTTTATGCAGTACTGGGGGTCAAACTCACGGCTTTATGCATGCTATGAAAGCAGTCTCTCATCTGGGCTATGTACTCACTCTGTTTGGGTGTTTGTTGTTTTGCTAGTCGGAGACAAAGTTTTGCTTTGTATCCCAGACCAGTCTCCACCTCTGTGTATTCCAGGCTGGCATCAAACTTGAAACATCCCTCCCATACTCACCCTGAATACTGGGATTACAGGCATGGGCCACTACTCCTGGCTTTCACTTATTCCTCCATCCTTTAGGTCAACGACAACCTGAAAGTCTCCTTTCTCCTGCCCAAGCTACGCAAGATCAATGGCAAGGATGCGGCCTCCACCTGCTCACAGGTGGAGAACCTAAATCGGGAGCTGACCAACAGGGTGAGGACGATGAGAAGTGGATGGAAGGGGGGTCCTTGGTCACGTCCGCAGGGTATTGAGGGGGGACAGAAGTGGATTTTCGGGGGTGTGTAACAGAGGTCTTACCCTGAAAGCCTCAAGTCTGGTGTGTTGAGTTTGGATCTGTTGCTTCCTGTGTTTGGAGGCCCTGTCTCCGAGGTGCACAGCAGGGAGGCTAGAACTTTGCAGTGAGCTGGTTTTTTAAGACAGGGTCTTGCTGCATAGCCCAGATGGCCTAGGACTCTTCTGCCTCCGCCTCCCAAGTGTTGGGACTCCCACTCTGCCCAGCTGAACCAGGCTGATTTCAATTCATGTGACTTAGGTTATGCGAGTAGAGAGTAAGAGACTGTGCCTGCAGAAGCTTCCAGAAGCTAGGATAGCCAACACACCTTGTGCTCAGAAGGAGATAGGTGGAGGTATGTGTATGGCCAGGAGACCCAGGCTGGGCCGGCCTGGATCTGGTCCCTCTTATGCCAGGTCACAGCTCACTGGGAGAAGTTCATGGCCACCGTGAGCCCGGAAGAGGAAGCTGACAAATTCCAAGCTGACTTCGTGAAGTCTGCCGTCAGGGATGTGCATTATGGCCCTGAGTCTCTCAGCGAGTTCACCCAGTGGCGGGTATGTCACTGGCGAGGGGACACCGTGCTGGGGGTTGGTGGCTTCCCTGGCTCTCGGTTGTCCTGGAGAAGTCCCTGGCTCTGATGGATTGGGGGACAGTGGGGAGTGAGATGGGTCAGGGATTGGTAGTCCTTGTGCCAGGGAGGCTCTTTTCCTCCTCTGAGAGGCACCGGCTCCCTGTGACCAGGTGTCAGGGGAGAGGCTAAGGGCACTGAGACTGTGCTCAGCTGAAGGCCTGGCCCCATCCAGGTGCGGATGATCGCCGAGAAACTGGTGGCCTCAGGTGGGGCCAGGGTACTGGAAGCCGATGTACCAAAGGAGCCTCCACAGGCCGCAGCTGTCTCCAAGCTCAGGGTGAGTGTATTTGCACCCGGCTGTGAGGGCCCCGGGCCTTTGTGAGCTAGAACACAGAGGGTCTTCTACGTGAACTCAGGTGATGCCCAGGTATCTGCATCGGCCTTCCCTTGCTGTGGCAGCATACTGGAAGCAGTCAGCTTACAAGAAGGAAGGGGCAGTTTGTTTATGGGCTCAGTCCATAGTTGCTTGGCTCCAAGGCTGTCCATATTGTGAGTTCACACATCAAGGATGTCTGCATCTCATGGCAGCCAATGTCCCTTTCAAAGGGATGTCTCCCAGTGACCTACGTCCCTTCACCTACACTGTACTCCTGAGTAGCCCCATAGGCTGGTGACGCAGCTTTTTAACCTTTGGGTCCTTGGAGAACATTTCAAGTGTCCAGCCCTAACACAGGCCAAGTTCTCCCAATGACAGTGGCTCAGTTCTTGCTTTCCATATTTTTGAGGGTGTAGTTCAGCCTGTAGCCAAGGGAGGAAGCCCCTGGGGCATGGACACAAGTCCCTACTTTCCACAGGCCAGAAAGGTGGCCTCAAAACGGCCAGACAATTTCCCACTAGACCTCCCTTCCACCAAGCGAGTGTGTTCCTCCCCACCGGCTCAGACGGAGGGCAGACCTGTGGACTTGGATGGAGGCCAGGTAAGCTCCCCTCGTGGCAGGGGGAGAGTGCCAGAGGGAGCCGGCCCCGGGGCAGCTGTGACCACCTCTGTCCCCACAGGCTGCCCTGCACCTGGAGCCCCTGCACTTCCTACAGTGTCACAGCAGAAATAACAGCCCTAAGGACCTGGAGACCCAGCTGTGGTGCTGCGCCTTCGAGCCGGCCCGGGAGGAGGGTGCGTGCTGGGGCTGAGGGGCAGTGGGAGGCTCGGGTCACACAGTGCTGCTCAGTGCTCAGTGGCAGTCAGAGATGAAAAGATACCTGGGAAATTCAATGAGATTGGTCTTAGGTAGAAAGAAAGGGCTGAAAGTAGGCGGTAGGCGCAAGCCTTTAATCCCAGCATTCTGGAGACAGGCAGGAGGGTCTTTGTGAGTTCAAGGCCAGCTTGGTGTACAGAGCAAGTTCCAGGACAGCCAAGGCTATGCAGAGAAACCCTGTCTAAAAAAAAAAAAAAAAAGGCTAGAGAGACACTCCCTGGCTAAGAGTGCTTGCTGCTCTTGTAGAGGACTGAAGTTTGGTTCCTAGCATCTACCATGGGCTGCTCACAACTGCCAGTAACACCAGCTCCAGGGAATTTGCTGCCCTCTTCCGGCCTTTGTGGGCACCTGCACTTAAGTGCACACACCCCCATATGAAACAGGTACATAACCACTTTTTTTTTTTTTTTTTTAAGGTAAAAAGGCCATGCATGTAGTATAGTGGTACAGTGCTTGCCTGTCACGTGAGGTCCTGGTTCTTTCCCCTGTAGCGCAAATAATAATAATAGTAATAAGTGTCCTGGAGGCTAGGAAGAGGGACTATAGGGGAAAACTTACAGAAAAGATGTTTATGTGGCTGATACCATAAAACAGGGCACTCAGGGGCCACGTCCCAGACTGTGGCCACATGTGGTGGAGAGGCTGTTTGTGTGATAGACTGCCAGACGGGCATCGTACTCCATAAATACAAGGTACCAGGCGAGGTGAGTGCCAGGGCCCTCTTCTTGAAGACTGTTGGGTCCTGGGACAAGAGCCCTGAGCTTGGAGGTCCGGGATAAGCTGTTTCCTGTGATTTAATTACTTCGGTGGGGATGGAACCCAGGGTCTCAGGCCCACTAAGAGTGCTCTGCCTCTGTGCCCTTCCCCCAGCTCCTCAGCCCCCACAGTCCTCTGGGAGCTTTTCTCTCGCTGTGCCTCACTGCTCCAGGCCAGCCCCGTGAGCAGGCTGCCACTGGTTCCCTGCTCACGACCATTTCCTTCCACCCTGGGCAGGAGTTCTTCTCAGTGGCCTGGACAGCCCTGACGGTGGTCACCCAGGCAGGCCACAAGAAGCGCTGGAACATGCTGGCAGCTGCGGGCCTGCGGGGCATGGTCCGGCTGCTCCACGTGCGAGCGGGCTTCTGCTGCAGCGTCATCCGGGCCCATAAGAAGGCCATTGCCACCCTCTGCTTCAGCTCAACCCACGAGACCCACCTCTTCAGTAAGACCCTCACCTCTGGCCTGGTGGCCTGTGTCTCTTTTGGGGGCGACAGGACTCACAGGATGCTGGGCACAGATGACCTTGGTCAGAAGTGAATTAGCTTCTTGGCCAATGAGGATATCCATTTCAGCATGCTATGTGGCTTTGAAGTTTCCTAGCAATTTGGGCTCTTCTGTTTGTCTGCGTGGGACCAGGGGAGATCATCCTGCCCCTTGGGTATGATGAGCCCAGCAGAAGTACCCAGATACGCTACAAAGATGGATGATGCTGTGCTCACTAGGTTCAGGCAGGACTGTGGGGATTGTGGTCCATGAGTTCTTGTCCTAGCCACAGTCTGCCCTTCCTGCCTCTGATTCGCTAGTTGAGGGACCCAACCCACAGACTCATCCTACAAGGGGGTGGGAATCTTCTCAGGGCTACCTCTTTCCTCATCCCTCCTCAGCTGCCTCTTATGACAAACGAATCATCCTCTGGGACATTGGGGTGCCCGACCAAGAATACAAGTTCCAGGCTAGGTGAGGCTGTGGACTGGCCCGGAGAGGGGCGGACTGCTGAGGGCGATGGTCGTGGCCCACAGCTCATGTTTTCCATACCCACGTTGGCAGCCAGCTCCTCATGCTCAGCTGCAGCTCCACCCCCTTGCGGCTCTGCCCTGTCGCCTCTTGCCCAGATGACCTCCTGCTGGCTGGCTGTGAGGGAGGCTGCAGCTGTTGGGATATTCGGCTAGACCAACCCCAGAAGCAAAGGTGAGGATGCCTGGGATGCCTGGGCCCCAAAGCTTGGGTGTGCCGGGTTCACGTGGGCCCTGGGCACACCACGCCTCTGCCTGGGCTGCCTTGGAGGCTCTGTTCAGGGGCTGTTCTCTTCACCTTTAATCACCACATTGCAAACAGCTGCCTGAGCCCTGGTCCTGCATCTCCGCAGTGTGACTCCTGCCCTAGCATGGTGTCCACATCTGTGAGGAAGGGACAGTGAGGTATATCCCAGGGCTCGTGGAGAATAAAGGTAGGATGTACCTTGGGAAGCAGCTTTGATGATGAACCGTTGTGGCTCATCTGCCCATGTGGAAAGCCCTGAGTGCTCAGCATAGGGTTCCTGCCCTCGGGGCATGGCGGTCAATGTGAGGGCTGGGGCTGTAGCTCAGTCTGTAGTGCTGGGCATGCATGAAGCTGCCAGCACCACGTACCAGGTGCAGTGGTGCATGCCTGTTAGCTCTTGAGAGGATCAGAACATCAGTTCAAGGTCATCTTCAGCTCTGAGAGTTGGAGCTAGTCTGGGCTACATGAGCTCTTGTCTGAAAACCAAGTACAGCCCCAGGGGTAACTTGTAAGGAGTCCTGACGGTGCAGCCTGGTGACCGGTAGAGGAATTCTCAGAACTGCGCTGCAGAGCCTGAAGTTGCTGGAGGACAGCAGTGTGCAGCCAGGAGAGCGCGCTGGACCACCTTGGTGTAATGCAGATGAAAACGGCACTGAGGAGTGAGGCCCCCAAGCAGTGGGCACCGAGTGTTGTGGGCTGTGGTACCAGCAGAATCTGGTTTGCCCTGCCTGTCTCAGAAGCCCATGAGTAAAGATGGGATCTGAATATTAAAAGTGTCCCTTTATTCAGAGCCAGCAATCTGGGAAGCCTGAAGGGGGGTCTGCCTCCCCTCACTTGAGCAATCTCTAGTTAGCATAATCTCCATCTTCATGTGGGTTCCAGGTA
Organism: Peromyscus eremicus; assembly: GCF_949786415.1. Taxonomy (NCBI): domain Eukaryota; kingdom Metazoa; phylum Chordata; class Mammalia; order Rodentia; family Cricetidae; genus Peromyscus; species Peromyscus eremicus. Next base: position 25,652,903 of record NC_081438.1, on the reverse strand, counting down.
TCCCAGCTGGTCACAGGGTTTGTGCAGTGTTGCTAACCCAAGCCATCTTGTCCTTATTTAGCTTTTTTTTGGGGGGGGGGTAGGGGGCAGGGGGATAGTGACAGGGTTTCCCTGTGTAGTCCTGGCTGTCCTGGAACTTGCTCTGTAGACCAGCCTAGCCTCAAACTGAGATCTGCTTGCCTCTGTCTCCAGTGCTGGGATCAAAGGTGTGCACCATTCACAAAACACAGAAATTGAGGGCCACTCCCTGTCCCCCAGGTCCGTCCCCGTTAGCATCCTTTCCTTTCTGTGCACTGACTGACTTGTGTCACAGTGCACACGTCACAGCATGCAGGAGCTGGGTCACTCCTTCCACCATGTGGTCCTAGGATTGAACTTGTGTCGCCAGGCTTGGCAGCAAGCACCATTACCCACTGGGCCATCTCGTCATCCCGAGCTCTTAAAGTACACTGGCCTACCTAGCCTTTATAAGTGCCAGTCTCAGCATAAGGAACAGCCCCAGGGTGCTGACAAGACACCTGCTTTTATAGGGGCAGCAGATGTGTGGCAGATGTGGCAGCAGCCAGCTGCTTGTGGACGTAGGTTTGCCTGCTCGTCTGTCACATCTTGGCTACCTCCCCACTCCAGATTCTGCCCACCCCGATGCCTTATGGTCTCCTGCTCCATCCAGATGTGTCCTAGCCCGAGTCTGCCCTCTGGGCAGATGCCAGGATGCCTCTGTAATGGAATGCCCATGATGATACCAGATGATACCAGACCCAGCATTTTTGAGACAAGGTCTCACTGTGTAGCCCTGGATGGCCTGGAACTCACTATGCAGATCAGGTTTTGTTTTTTGCCATTGTGTGTGTATGGGTGGGGTACGTGTGGAGGTTAGAGGACTTCCTGGAGTTGGTGTTCTTTCCACCTTTACCTGGGCTCTGGAGGTTAAATCCGGGCACCAAGCGTGCATAGCAGTCATTCACTTACTGAGCCATCTTGCCAGGGAGCCCCTCCCTTTACATAGCTGTTCTGTCCTTAAGTGGGGGAGGGGCCACTTCTGGCCTGCAGTCCTGGAAGACAAGCCTGTGACTCACACCCCCAGCAGGTGGCTCCCCCTCAGGACAGAGCTCAAGCTCTGTCCAGGGACTAGGCAGCTCCTGGTGAGCCCGTGGCTGTCTGCATGGGTAAGGGTCATGTGTTCTGCAGGGTGTGTGAAGTGGACTTCGTCTTCTCTGAGGACTCGGAGATGTCGGGACAGAGAGTGGACGGGCTGGCATTTGTGAATGACGATGTTGTGGGTGAGTGAGCCCAGCTGGGACAGCCTGGGCTGGGACTTTGCTGTAAGGGGGTGCTGAGGTACCTATCGGGGAGCAGGGAGGTTGTGGTGACCGCCAGCCTGGGCTCCCATCTCCTCTCCTCCTCTACAGCCTCCAAAGGGAGTGGAGAGGGCATCATCTACCTGTGGAGCTGGAGCCAGACCTGGGCAGGCCGGGGCCGGGGCCGGGGCAGCCAGTCTGTGCTGCCCGTGGTCGCCCTGGCCCGGCTGCAGTGGTCATCCACCAATTTGGCTTACTTCTCACTCAGCACCTGTCCAGGTGAGCCCGCCCACCCCATCGGAGGGTACCCCCTCTCCCCACCCCCACCCCAGCCCCATCTTAGGTCCCAACTTGTCCTGGCAGACAAGCACCTCGTGCTGTGTGGGGATGAGGAAGGCAGTGTGTGGATCTACGATGTTGAGCACCTACTGGAGCACCCACCTCCACCGGCCACAGCTCTGCAGGCCCCGACACAGGTACTGGTGGGCACCCTGCGGGTCCTTCCTGGTGTCCTTGGGCTGCTGCTTGGTAGGCAGGAGCCTAGTGCCTTCTTTTCCCCCTCAGATCCTGAAGTGGCCTCAGCCACTAGCACTGGGCCAACCCGTGACCAAGACCATGGTAAACACAGTGGTGGCCAATGGAGCCTTTACCTACCTCACTGCTCTGACGGACTCCAACATCGTGTCCATCTGGAGGAGTTGCTAGCTTACGCAGGGCAGTGACCAGGGACACGGCTTATTACTTGGGGCTAGTGGTAGAGGTGTTTGTACCAGTGAGTGTCTTATTAAATTCTCTATTGTGGACTAGAGGCCGGTGGAAACTGAGTGCAGTCCCACAGGCCTTCCTGGGGTTCCTACCTTAACTCGGGCAGGCCCAGCAGCCCCAGGTTCTGCCTCAGCCTGTGGTTAGAGTCTCTGTGTGACAGGTCACCCGCTGTCATCAAGTCTGATGGCCCACACGTTGCAGTCCTCTGTGCCCGTGGGTCTTTTCCTGCTATACTTTATTAGGAAAATACCAGTCTATGTACAGAAGAGGGCCACAGCCAGCTACAGAGAGCTGAGTGGCTGTCGTCGTGGGTTACAGAGAAGGGCCCTGAGGATGTATGCACCAGCCTTCCAGCCATTAAGCAACACTCCTTTTAGCTGCTACTCGATTCCTTCCTGCTTGTCCTTGATGGCCACCTGAAGAGGAAGGACAAAGGCAGTGACTTCACTGGAATGTCCCCAGTGTCCCTGTTGTGTGGCACCAGGAACCTGGCCCTGCAGTCCTCCAGAGCATACAGCGTGAGGCAGAGAAGGCTCCAGAGTACCTCAGCAGGTCCGTCCCACCTACCCTGCCCTGAGACACCTGCTGCTGAGGCTAGGCATGGAGCCAAATGGGATATGCCCAGCAGGCTGAGAGCCTCAAAAGGTGTGGCTCGCCGGGCAGTGGTGGTGCACGCCTTTAATCCCAGCACTCGGGAGGCAGAGCCAGGCGGATCTCTGTGAGTTCGAGGCCGGCCTGGTCTACAAAATGAGTTCCAGGAAAGGCACAAAGCTACAGAGAAACCCTGTCTCGGAAAAAAAAAAAAAAAAAAAAGGTGTGGCTCACCTGACACTGAGGACCCCTGACAAGGACCTGTGACTCCTCCCCTCTGATGAACAGCAGTCTCAAGAGGCCTTATGAACCAGAGTAGCCAGTGTAGGTGGCGAAGGGGAAAGAGATTTTGGGGATGACACCCCAGGTGTTGATTGTGCCACTAAGTCACACCCCAGCCCCTAATTGGGGGATCCTAGTGGGGGCGAGGGGGGACAGCTCTACTGTTGAATCACGCATCACAACTCCCAGGCCCCTGCCCAGCTCCTCACCCGGAATCGTTCCTCCAGAAGGGAGAGCTCACTGATGAGGTCTGTGATGGCGTTGGTGAAGGCCTCCTGGGGACTGTAGTCGGGGGTGGTCTGCACGCGAATGATGATCTTGTGCTCCAAGGGGTGAGGGACTTTGTAGCCGGCAAACAGCACCTGTGGGTCCTTCAGCAGCTGGCTGAGAAACATAGGGACACTTTGAGGCAACCCTGGCAGGCTTTCTAACCAAAGCAGCTCCCTGCCTCCAACCGTGGATAAGTGAGTATGGGGGTATAGGCCTGCCAGCCCAGCCCGGCCAACTTAGTGAGACGATCTTAAAAAATAAAAAGGGCTAGCTAGGGGTGTGGCTCAGTGGTAGAGGACTTGCCTGCCATGCATGAGGCTTGAGGGTCCCTCCCAGCACTGGGGGACGGGAAATCAAGTGAAAGGGAACCCTGTTATCTATAAGACCAAGGACCTTCATCATAGAAGCTGAGAACCACACCTAGGCCAAAACATGGCCAGCGTTGAAGCGGCCACAATACAAAGCCCTGCTCCTAGGTAGAGCAAGCAGGGAGGAGAAGGGCCAGGCTCTGAGAGTCCCCAGGCAGCTGTCCATATACATGGTCCTTTTCCACAAAGCTGAGGGAAATGGAGAACCTAAGGTCATGGGCTCTAACTGGCCCCTGCCATACATATCTGAAGAGTTGTAGGATGAGGTTAGAGCATTGGCTGCTCTTCCAGAGGACCCTGGCTCAATTCCCAGCACCCCCAAGGTTGGCTTTCAACTAACTCGAGTCCCACGGGGATCCAACACCCTCTTAACGGCATGCAAGGGCACCATATGGTATACAGATGTATGTGCAGGGGAAAAACACCACCCATACAACAGCACAATGGTGGAGCACATGTTGCTCTTGTAAAGAATCTGAGTTTGGTTCCCAGGACCCTTGCTGGGTGGTTCACAACTGCCTATAACTCCAGCTCCAGGACAACCTCTTTGGGGCTACTCAAGACACTCTATATACATTTATTTTTTGTTTTGAGACAAGGGTTCTCTGTATAGTCCTGTCTGTCCTGGAACTCACTCTGTAGACCCTCACAAGAGCTCTGCCTTCCGAGTGCTGGAATCATAGGTGTGTGCCACAATACCCATCACCTCTTGGCCTCTTGATGCCCATGAAAATGAAAACCTGCTTTGCTGGAGTGCCCTGAACTTGATCTTGGCCAAAAGACCAAGAGGCGACTGCTGGGGCTCCCTGCCAAGTCTTATCCTACATAAATAAGCCAGCATGAAGCTGATGGGTCTTTCTTGGCCAGGATCCCAGCAACTGGAAGGTATAGACGAGGATCAGGAGTCCCTGACCGGGTCATCCTGAGTCAGTCTGAGGCCAGCCTACACTAAACAAGACTGTCAAAAAGCAGAAGCCCACCGGGCGGTGGTGGCGCACGCCTTTAATCCCAGCACTCAGGAAGCAGAGGCAGATGGATCTTTGTGAGTTCAAGGCCAGCCTGGTCTACAGAGCGAGATCCAGGAAAAGGCGCAAGCTACACAGAGAAACCCTGTCTCAAAAAACCAAAAAAAAAAAAAAAAAAAAAAAAGCAGACGCCCTCCGCATGTCAACAGACCTGTCAGCACCCTGTTGGGAGAAGTACCTGATCTGATGAGTCAGCACAAGCTGAGGAGAGCCGGAAGGCACTGTCCCAGGCTGTGTACTCAGCGGACAGAGCCCAGTTATACCCCGCCCCCAGGGCCTCCGGCCTGGGACTTACGATTTAATGATGTTCCCCAGAGTGTGGTCTTCTTTGTTGATGGTGAACAAGCAAGCATTAGGCACCTTAGTGTCCTTGTTAATGGTGATTCTAGAAGGAGACAGGCAAACACTGAGGGTGACTGGTTTCCCAAGCCCACAGCCGCCAGCCTTTGTGATGCTGGTGCTGATCCTTAAGTCAGTGTCCCCTGGGGGTTAGACATCCCTGAAACTGCAGTTCAGCTGTTCCCACCACCCCAGAAACCACCTGACTTCCCACGTGCATTCGGTGCCTTCAACTAGCTCTTGACTAAATTCCTAGAAGACAAAACCAGCTGAGGAGTGGCAGCGCACGCCTTTAATCCCAGCCAGCGCTCAGGGAGCGAGGCAAACAGATCTCTAGTTCCAGGACAGCCTGGTCTACACAGAGAAACCCTGCCTCCAAAAAACAAAAAGAACCACATCCCTAGCCTCCAAACCCCCGAACAATATAAGGCAGACCCAAGTCCATCATTCTGCAAGTCCAGCTATCCCCAGCAGTACTAGGAATTGAACCTAGGGCTTCAAGCATGCTAAGCAAGCCCTCTACCACTGAGCTACAGGCCTAGCCCTTGGAAGCCTTTTCAATCAGTTTCCTCACCCCTAAAGGACCCCGGGAGAGCTCTGCATGGCTCAGTCATCCACCATTTACCTGGAATGTGTAAGGCTCTGGGTTTCATCTCTACCTCTCCCCATGCAAACCAAACAAGCAAGCTAGGCTGGCCTGATAGTTCAGACCAGTCATCCCAGGGACTGGGGACGGAGGCCTGAGAAAAGCCTCACTGTCATCCTCTTTGCTTAAGGTAGGGTCTCGTTTGCCCCTGGACACACCATGCTGGCCGGCCCTGTCCACTTCCCATATCCCTGGAGGAGCATGAGAAGTAGTCACTCAGCACAGTTCTGAGACCGGTTCTGGAGACCCACCTGCAAGTCCTCAGCAAATGCTTTGAGCTATTACCCATGGAGCCATCTCCCCGGCTCTCAGAAATTTAAAGAAAGTGAGGGCATGGGGAAAGCTGGAGTGAGCCCGGCAATGGTAGTGCCAGGCAATGGTGGTGCACACCTTTAATCCCAGCACTCTGGAGACAGAGGCAGGAGGATATCTGTGACTTTGAAGCTAGCCTGGACTACAGAGCAAGTTCCAGGACAGCCAGAACAACAGAGAGAAACCCAGTTTTCAAAAACAAAAAAGCTGGAGTGTAGCTTAGTGATAGAGCAGTAACACAGCATGGGCCAGACCCTGGGTTCAATCCTCAGAATGACAAAAAAAAAAAAAAAAAGGAACCTTCTCTACCCCATGATGGCCCCTTATCTATACATCATCTATACACCAGGGACCCGACCCCACCCCCCACCCCACCCCCACACAGGATTGCTCCTTTTTTCTTTTCCTGTTTTTTTCAAGACAGGATTACCCTGTATAAAGTTCCTACTGGAACTAGCTCTGCAGACCAGGCTGGCCCCGAACCCAGAGATCCATCTGCCTCTGCCTCCTGAGTGCTGGGATTAAAAGGCTTGTGGCACCACCACCTAGCTGAGAATTGCTTTTTTCTAAAGCAGAATTTATCAAACACAATACACAAATATGTATTTCCTTTGTCCACACCTGTGTCTAATCAGTGGGCGACAACCTGCAAACGGTCAGTTCTTTCTACCATACTGGTCCTGGGGATTGAACTCAAGTCATTAGGCTAGTCTGTGGGTGCCTGTACCTGAGCCATCTTGCCAGCTGGATACACGGACATTTTAGACCTAATTGTTCTTTTCTGAGAGGCTGTCTAGTACACCAAGGTCCTTAACAGCATCCTTGGCCTCTACCCACCAGATGCCAATAGCAAACCCGTTGGGACGACCAGAAATATTCCCAGACACGGCCAGATGCTCTTGCCAATGGGGACCAACAGGGCCCTCAGTTGAGAATATGCCCTCAAGGGAGGCTGAAGTAGCTAGTAAAGGTCGAACACAACGCCCTGCATAGAAATCTCTCAGGAGTGGGAGATGTCAGTTACAGGACTGCAGCATACACTGTGCACTGTACAGACAAACTCAGAGAATCTCCTTGAAGAACTTCATTATTAATTGCCTGGCTGACTGATTTGGGGATGAAATGAGCCCTGTGCATGCTAGGTAAGCAATCTACCACTGTGGTGTACCTCTATGCATTTTTAATTTTTAATTTTTTTTTTTTTTGAGATAGGGACTCACTTTAGCCCAAGATGACTTCCAAGAAGCGGGGCGGGCACCCAGGGCTGGAGAGATGGCTCAGTGGTTGAGAGCACTGACTGCTCTTCCAAAAGGACCCGGGTTCAATTCTCAGCACCCACATGGCAGCTCACAACTGTAATTCCAGTTCCAGGGGACCTGACACCCTCACACAGACTTACAGGCAGGCAAAACACTAATGCACATAAAATATAAAGGGGAGCACTCAGGAAAGAAGGGTTCTTAGCCACCTTTTGAGATAGAACTTCTGAATCATCAAAAGGGTGTGCCCGGCTACCATTAGGACAATTACATGCAGCCGGGCACAGTAGCTCACGCCTTCAACTCCAGCACTTGGGAGGCAGAGGCAGGTAGATCTCTGTGAGTTCGAGGCCAGCCTGGCCTACAGAGAGTTCGTCTCAAAATATATATATATAAATAAATATATGTTTAATAAAAATCACCAACTCTGCTTCATTAAACCGTCGAGTCCTGAAATTCTTTTTAGCGTGGAAGCCACGAACCTGAGTTTGGCCCGGATCCCTAAAAATCTAGGGGAAATCCTCAGTCTGCTGAGGAGTGTGAGGAGGAAGCTGTGTCTCCGTCCCTTCACCGCTGCACATCATGATCCCCCTGCCTCAGTCGCCAAGTGCTGGTATCACAGGCGTTCGCCACCTACGCAGTGGGATGTGATCTCTAAAGCCATCGCTGAGTAGCATGAATGACGGTCTTGCAGACCAGGGAAAAGAATGCCCAGAGGGAAAGGGCTTTGGAGCCTGGCACTCTGGGTTCGAATACAGTCCCAGCTACTCCCTAAGTGTCTGGAGCAAGGGACTCAATGTCCCCGAGCCTCGGTTTTCCCACTGCAAAACGGGTGCACTCGCCCATGCCTCGCACCGTCGCCCGAAAGTCGGCAGACGCGCACGGACAGAGCAGATGCTCAAAGCCGAGCCCGCTTCGGCTCCCCCGGTCGGCCTCCACTTACTTCTTCTCGCCCTCGAAGAGCAAGAACGACTCGAAGGCCGGAGGAGCGTTCATCCTAGCGACGCGCTCTGCCTCCTAGACGCCAACCCGCAGCCGCCGACACCCTCCCGGAGCCCCGGAGCGCGACCACTTCCGGGTCACGCAGACGCGGTTGCTCATCAGGGTAAGCGGCCGGCTGCGCGCCCCCTGGTGGACCGGATGACCTTCCGCGGGCGCACGCCGGCAAGGCCGGGGGAGACCGCGAGCTGTGCGCACGCGTCCGTCTCGGAGTGCCCTACGCCGCTTTCAGCCGGCCACGTTTTGGCGCCTGTTCCAGCACCGGGAAGGTGCTGGAATCGGAGCTGTGTGCGTAAAGTCACCTGTGTGGGCTGCTGCTGCAGGACCCCCGGCTGGGTCGACACTAGCGTCCTTGTGGAGTGTGCTGGATGAGGACCAGGGGAGCAGGAAGGTGTGCAAAGGTGCGGGGAGGGCTTGGGGTGCCAGTGGATCCTCTCTTGAGCACACGGGTAACTAAAAGCATGATGAAAGCCTGGCGCCTCTCCCATTTTCTCGGCGATCTCTGCTGGCAGTTAGTGTCTTCTGTCTTTCCTATTTTTAAAGATTTCTATTTGCCTGTCTGTGTGACACGTGTATGCAGGTGCCTTTGGAGACCAGAAGAGGGTTGGGTCCTTTGGAGCTGGAGTTACAGGTTACAGGTGGGTGTGAACCATCCAAAGTGGGTTCTGGGAACCTAACTCTAGTCCCCTGTGTTCGGCTGGACCCCACCCCCCCCCACCCCCCCACCCCACCCCGCAACACACACTCCTGCTTGATCCGGAAAGCCCCATTCCTCTCTCTCCAAACCCCACCCTCTCAGAGAATCTTCAACAACAAAAAAGGCGCCAAAAAGCCCAGTTCCTAATTCTTGGTGGCTGTGGCATCTCCTCTCCTAAAGTTGCCGGTAGTCCAAGATCCGACCTATAGCGTTCAGTTTGACTATACTTGGGCACAAACCCAGCTTGTGGAGGACACATCATCACCCCTCTCCTTCAGGGTATACAAGCTCCCTGCTTAACCTTGGCCGTGTGACTTCTCTGCCCTTGATATCTGGGGACGGGGTCTCACCAGGGAGTTGTTTTGCTCAAATAAACCTGTTCTTTAACTTTTTCAACTCAGTTTGATCTGGCTTACTGTGTTGGCAGAGAAACCCATTATCGGGGTACAGAAAACCTATTACCCTGAAAGAGCAGTAAGGCTCTTAACTGCTGAGCCATTTCTCCAGCCTCCGTGATGGTTCATCTTGTCAAAATCATCGTGGAAACAAATCTCTAGGTCGGGCCAGCAAGACAGCCCAGCTGAGTAAAGGTAGTGTCACCAAGCCTGACTGCCTGAGTTCAGTCCCCAGGACCATGTGGTGGAAGTTGGGAACCAACCTCTCTGACGTCCCTGTGTGATGGATCTGCACAGCTGGACACACACACTGTATAATTAAAAAAAATACCGCTGGGTGTGTCTGTGAGGTTCTAGACAGGTTTAACTGAAGAAGAAAGACTTTGTGTGTGGCTGCATCCTAGAGGCTAGGGTCTCAGACTGAATAAAAGAAGTAAACCATCTCATTCTGCTTCCTGGCTGCAGATGGCAATGTGATCAGCTGCCTGGCTGATCCCCACCATGATGAACTATACCCTTCCCCAAGATGTTTCTGTGAGGTTTGTAGACCCAGCAATAAGAACAGTAACTGATATAGTCTCCCAGTCATTGGGATCACAGGCGGGAGCCAGCCTATCCACTGGTGTGCGAACACTAAAGTATCACTGTATCGCATGGATGCCTCCGGAAACACGGGAAGACGATGTCAGGTGCCAGAGGGCTTGGGAGCCCTTCACACACTGCGCCACGCTCCCCCTTGCCTCTGCACATCGGCATGGTATTTCCGGTGATCCCTAGCCCAGCTCATCCACCTTCAAGGCTGAAGGTACAAAGATAATGCAGGCGTCTTGCTCGGCTTGTATGTCTCCTTTCAAACTCAGAAGAAGAGGAGGAGATAGAAAGAGGAGGAGGCCATCCAAGGTTCTCCAGTCACAGCCCAAAGCTTGTAGTCACCTTCCATTCTAGGAACAGCAGAGCCTTGAAGACAGATCACCCCATGAGGAAGAGGAGTCATCTCATGGGAAGGAGCTTGACCTTTCAAGCAATAAGGATTTCTTCAGACTGTCCCACAAAATGGCTGAGAAAATGAGAAACCAGACCACGCCGGGACCAGGACCGCTTGAGTATTGTTTGTGTTGGCTGAACTGTTTATGGCCCTGGGGATGGAACCCGGGGCCTTATGTATGCCAGGCAAGTGTCCCACCACGGAACTGCACCTCCAGCCCGGGTGCGATTTTGAGCATACCCTATGAATTCAGGAATGGTGGCTTTGGGGCTGGTGTCAAGAGGATCAGGAGTTCATCCTCAGCTGGACAGTTGAGTTTGAGGCCACCCTGGACGGCATGAGACACTGCCTCAAAATAAAGGGGCCAGAGATGTGGGTCCGTTGGTAGCCTGCTTGCTGAGCACACAGGGAGGGAGCCCTAGGTTTAATGCCCAGCTCTGCATGAACTCTGCATGGCTCACACCTGTAATCCCAGCACTTGGGGGGTGGAGGCAGGAAGATCAGGAGTTCAAAGTCATCCTTGGCTATATAACAAGTTTGAGGCTCTCCTGGCTATATGAAAAACCCTGTCTTAACTCTTCCAGAAAAAAAAAGATTTTTATATATATATATATAAAACACACACACACACACACACACACACACACACACACGAGTGATAACACCACTTGAATTGGGAGCTGAATGCCACCTATTCTTCCCTCTGTGTTAGGAGCGGAACAGCAGCCAGGGGGCGCTGCTGTGGAGAAGCTTTTCATTTAGGGACATCCGGGAGGGAAGATGTTGGTTGAGTGTGGCTAGAACAGTGGTTCTCAACCACCTTCCAGATGCTGCGACCCTTTAACACAGTTCCTCGTGTCGTGGGGATCCCCAACAATAGAATTATTTCCATTGCTATTTTGTAAGTAATTTTGCTACAATAATTAGATGAATTGTAATGTAAATATCGGATATTTCCGATGGTCTTAGGCGGCCCCTGTGAAAGCCATTTAACCCCTGAAGGCTTGTGACCCGTAGGTTGAGAACAGCTCGTTTAGATGACCACCTCCTGGGCTTCTCTTTCTTCAATGGCATGAAGGCCCTGCCCACATGAGAGCTCCAGCCACAGAAACTCAACACGTGGCCTGGGTCTCATGAGGAAAGAAAGTGACATCAGAGATACCCACTTACATCCTAGTCACCTAGTCACCCCATTCCCAATCCCAAACGCCCATCACCACAGCCCCACACCCGCTCTCCAACCCTGAGCAGAGTCACTGGCAATTTGGCCTGGTATCCCATAGCAGATAGAAAGGGACATGGTAGCCCAGCTCTGCTGTGTAGTCTGGGAGGACGCCCCAAACAAAGGGGCTTTGTGTGGGGGCTGGAAAGAGCCATGAGGCTCCAAGCTCCCAGAATGGAGGGGTGTGGAGAGTTGTATTGGGACAGCAGTTGGGAGTTTAGACAGGCATGGCCCTAGTTAATATGGAACAGAAAACAAGAGAAGGAACTGCACAGAGGCCAGGCTGGTGACCCCAGTCCTCGGTCAAACCCCGAGTCCCATCAAGGGTCCCCTGGATTCACTTTCTCTGGAACTCATCCCAACACCTCAGAGCCTCAGCAGTCACAGCAGGTTTATTAATGACAGAGCACTGTGACAGCCGACCTAGAGGGTCAGCCCGCGGCAGGGGTGAGGTGACTGATGGCTGGCAAGTGAAAAGTGGACAACCTGGGCTCCAAGCTTCCCAGGGTTGGGTCTGGCCTGGGTGAAGAATCTGGGCCTCGAGGACTACAGAGCAGTCGGGTCTCCCAGAGAAGCAGGTGCCACCGTGGTCCCCCACAGACAGGGAGAAGACCGCGTTGGGCTACGGCCCTCCCCAGAAGAGATGGCTGTGACAAGGATCCTGAGCGTGTCAGGGATCTCCAAACGCCTTTCGGGGCCTCGGTGTACACCTCACGTCTGTAGCTCTAGAAGGTGATGGGGTTCTCTGGGTGGTGGGCCAGCCAGGCTGGAGCTGTGGGCTTCTCGGAGGTCTTGGAGCACACGAAACAGCTGGGCCAGCGGGTCCTGGGGAGCTAGAGGCAGAAACATTGTGGGGAGGGCGGGTACGGCTTCAAAGGTCACACAGCCCCCACCCATGTGTCCCTGGAGGCAGCTGAGGCCACCAAGCCTGAGTCCCAGATAGGAGGGGCCTACCTCCACCACGGCCTGTGGGTGAGTTTGCTTCCGCTTTGCCACACAGTAGCCGGTGCTTCTCCCTGCAGAGGAAGGCCAGTGAGGACCAGCAGCCACACCTACCTTGCTGGGAAGGCTAGAGATGTCACGTGGGCTCCCTGGACTGGAAGTGGGGTACAGGCAGATGCCTTCAGGCCACAAGGAATAAACATGGGCCCGGCTTTCACTTTTCCCCCACCAGCCATCCTTCCTCTGCAGCCCACCCTTCGAATACAGAGAGGCCGGAAGCCCCCCAACCCCCCCCCCCAGCTGTTCTCACGATACCACCAAGCCTGACCTTGCAATTGCAATACTCCTGTCTAGGGGTACAGGTGTGAGAACCATGCCTACCCAGAAGGCCAACGGCAAGCCAAGCCAACTGTCACTCTGGTTCTGCAGGCCTATGGGAAATCAGCCAATTGAGCCCCAAAGTTCTGACCTCCCAGCAGGTTATGGGAGGAATTTAGGGGTGGGGCTGGAAAGACAGAACCCAGTCTTATTTGAGCTGGACAATCATTCTAATGCTGTGCTACACTCCCTGGTCATTTTGATAGGCTTTTTTTTTTTTTATTGTCCTTGTTTTTTGTGGATTTTGTTTTTTATAGGGGAGAGGGGTCTCACTATGTAGACCATGCCTGAAATCCCTCTACCTTTCGAGGGCTGGGGTTAAAAGCATGTGCTGTGCATGTGGTCTTAAACTCACTATGTAACAGAGAAAAACCTTGAACCTGCTCATCCTCCTGCTTCCGGCTCTGGAAGGCTGGGATTATAGGCACGAGCACTGTGCCCAGCTTGGTTTGTTTGGTTTTTGTTTTTGAGACATGGTTTCTCTGTGTAGCTCTGGCTGTCCTGGAACTGGCTCTGTAGAACCAGATTAGCCTTAAACTCCAAGATCCACGTGCCTTTGCCTCCCAAGTTAAAGGCGTGCACCATCATGCTCAGCTTTTTAAAAAAATTCAAAAAATTATTTTATGCATATAAGTGTTTGTCTGTATGCATGTGCATGTCTGTCATCACATGCATGCCAGGTACCCACAGAGGCCAGGAGAGGGTGTCAGATCCTCCTGGAACTGGAGTCACAGACGGTTGTGAGCCATTGGGTCGATGCTCTTAACTGCTGAGCCATGTCTCTTGCCTAGGGTTTTTGTTTGTTTTGTTTTTTGTTTTTTCGAGATGAGACAGGGTTTCTCTGTATAGCTTTGGAGCCTATCCTGGAACTCTCTCAGTAGAACAGGCTAGACTCGAACTCACAGAGATCCGCCTGCCTCTGCCTCCCAAATGCTAGGATTAAAGGCGTGCGCCACTACTGCCCTGCCCAGGCTTTGAGAGAAGACCACAACCCTTGAAAAATCACTGAGTACCAAGAAGGAACTTTGAATCCCTGCCTGAGATCCAGAATGCTGTGTACAGACCAGCAGCCCCTTTTGTGTAGCCCAGGAGAAGGCTCTAGAGAGCCAAGATGGCCTCAGGGCATCCTCCAGCCTGCCTCGCCCAGTGGTTCAAAGCTGATGGGGCCCAGACTCCCCGTTTTGCAAAGTCGTTCTAGAAAGTATCCGGAGCCGGGCAGTGGTGGCACACGCCCAGAGGCACGTGGATCTCTTGAGTTGGAGGCCAGCCTGGTCTGGTCTATAGAGCTAGTTCCAGGACAGCCAGGAATACACAGAGAAACCTTGTCTTGAAAAACAAAACAAGCTAGGCGGTAGTGGAGCACCCCTTTAATCCCAGCACTCGGGAGGTAGAGGCAGGCGGATCTCTGTGAGTTCAAGGCCAGCCTGGTCTACAGACTGAGTTTTAGGACAGCCAAGGCTGTTACACAGAGAAACCCTGTCTTGAAAAACCAAAAGAAAGAAAGAAAGAAAGAAAGAAAGAAAGAAAGAAGGAAGGAAGGAAGGAAGGAAGGAAGGAAGGAAGGAAGGAAGGAAGGAAGGACGAACGAACAAAAGAAAGAAAGAAAGAAAGAAAGAAAGAAAGAAAGAAAGAAGCCGGGCGTTGGTTGGCGCACGCCTTTAATCCCAGCACTCAGGAGGCAGAGCCAGGTGGATCTTTTTGAGTTCAAGGCCAGCCTGGTCTACAGAGCGAGATCCAGGAAAGGCACGAAGCTACACAGAGAAACCCTGTCTTGAAAAAGAAAGAAAGAAAGAAAGAAAGAAAGAAAGAAAGAAAGGAAGGAAGGAAGGAAGGAAGGAAGGAAGGAAGAAAGAAAGAAAGAAAGAAAGAAAGAAAGAAAGAAAGAAAGAAAGAAAGAAAAAGAAAGAAAGAAAAACAAACAACAACAAAAACCAAAAGCATGCATCCTGGTGTTTTCTAAGGTTTATAGTCAAGTCTAAAAATGCTGAAGGCAAAACGAGTGTTCTGATGCCATCTCGGAAAGGCTGGGTGGATGGAGAGATGGGGTCATAACTGCACAGGAAGCAGTCATGCCCATGACCCCTAGCACTCTAAATAGGAGATGACCTTATGCTGCAGAAAGGCAGTGGGAAGGTGCTTGGCCTCATCAAGAGAGGTAATGCAGGGCCAGCAAGATGGCTCAGCAAGTAAAGGAGCTTGCTGCACAAGCCCAAGGACCCAAGTTCAATCCCCGAGACCCACATAAAAGTGGAAGGAGAGAACGGACTCCTCAAAGTTGGCCTAACTCCATGTGTATGATGTAGAAGCACATGCTCCCATGTACCGATTACACACACAAAACAATAATAAATAAAAGACATGACCAAGCTGGGTGTGACCATGCAGGCCTGTCGGCTACTTGAGAGCCTGAGACAGGAGGATCACAAGTTCAAATCGATCCTGGGATACATCGCAAAACTCTGAGGACCAGGGAGCTAGCTCAGTGGGTACATGTTTGCCTTGCAAGCATGAGGATCCTAGTTTGACCCATATGAAAAAAAAATCCATGTAAAAGAGCCAGGCATGGTAGTGCATGCTTGTAATCCCAGAGCTGGAGAGGTGAAGATGGGTGGGAATGCTGGGCAGCCAATCTTGTCTAAGCAGTGAGCTCAAGACTAATCAGAGATAGCTTGTCACAGAAATACAAACACAGGAGGAGGCTGGAGAGACGTCCCAGTGATTAAAAGCATGTTCTTCTCTTACAGAGGCTCTGAGTTGTATTCCTAGCACCCATATCAGATGGCTCACAAACACCTAAAACTCAGCTCCACGAGATCTAACGCCCCCTTCTGGCCTCCTCAGGCACCTGCACACATGTGGCATACAGAGTCACACACACATGAAAATAAAAATAAATATGTTTGGTTTGTTTGAGAGGTTGAACTCCAACTCAGAAATCCTACCTCTGCCTTCCAAGTGCTGGGATTAAAGGCATGCGCACCATACTTGTATAAAAGTAAATTTTTTTTTTAATTAAAAAAATTAGGCCGGGAGGCAGTGGTGCACACCTTTAATTCCAGCACCTGGGAGGCTGAGCCAGGAGGATCTCTGTGAGTTTGAGGCCAGCCTGGGCTACAGAGCGAGATCCAGGACAGGCACCAAAACTACACAGAGAATCCCTGTCTCGGGGAAAAAAAAAAAAAACAAACCAAAACTGAAACCTGAGAAAGTGGACAGCACTCGAGGAATAACACGCAAGGCTGTCATTTGGCCTCTACACACACGTGCACACCCACCCGTGCAGAAACACAAACACGAAATCAAAGACTAACACGAAAATCGAAACATAAGGCAGGAGCGGCCGCTGCTTAGCAACCCTCAGGTCCAGCCGGGGTGGCAGCCCTCGGGCTGACACATTCCCAGGACTATGCAGCTGCCTCTCCATGAGCCTCCTCACCGAAGTGCATCCTCCACACCTAGTAGGTGTCTGTAGATGAGCTGCGCATCAAGGTCATGGTCCAGTGGGTCATTCCATTCCTGCAGGGTCACCCGAGAGTGGGTCTTGTCACAGCCCCGATCTGGAGGCAGAGACAGGGCGGAGTCACAATAGAAATACATGCCCACCTTCCTGCTAGTATAGGAAGGGGGACATTGAGGCTGGGAGGGAGAGAAGGATTGATGAAGGGGCCCTCGGGGTGGTGAGGCGGCCCTGGTTCTGCCTGTCACTGTCCACACTTTCGGTTACAGCACCATCATCTTGGCTTCAACTGCTGGACCACGGAGTGTTCACTCTGGAGTGTGAGTGTCCTGTGGCATTCAGATCAGGGGAGCTGGTAGCTTTCTGGAAGGTCTGTCTGGAGGCTTCCCTGAACTGCATGATCACAGTAGGGTGGGCCCAAGCTTCCTGCTCCCTGCCAGCTCGGCCTCCTTTGCCCACTCACCTGCCCACTGTAAGGCTCAGTTGTAGACTGTGGGCATGACTTAGCAGTAGAGCGTTGCCTAGAATCCCTGAGTGAGGGGCTGGGGTGTGGCTCAGTGGTAGAGTACCTGCCTAGTGAGGGGCTGGGGTGTGGCTCAGTGGTAGAGTGCTCACCTAGCATGTTTGTGGGCCTGTGTTCCATGTGTAGCAACACACACATACATGCACATGCGTGCGCACACTCTCAGGTTCTTCCCAGTAAAATGGGATCTCCAGTTGTCTCACGGGCCATGGTGAGCCCCACATCAGCTTTAATGAGGGAACTGCCTCGATGGCCACAAAGCCATCAATCCAAAACCAGGGCAGAGTGGGTGCAGTCAGTGCATGGGGGTGGATGGCTTTTCCCATGCCGGGCTCTGGGGGCTGAGGTCTGGAGGGTAGAGGGTCCAAGTCTTCCATTAACTCTGTGAGTGGGGAAGGTCTTGGGATTTCCTGAATTGATGGACACGGTGTCACATGACTATAATACCAGAACTCAGGAGGGCTGGAGGGATAATGGCTCCGCAGTCCAGAACACTGGCTGCTCTTCCCAACACCCACATGGCGGCTCACAATTGTCTATAACTCCAGTTCTAGGGGACCCAACAAACTCTTCGGACCTCTACAGGCTCCTCCTCACACACACGTGGCACTCACACAGATATACATGTATATACACAAATACAGTAAATCTTTATTAAAAATAAATATAAATCTTTAAAAAGAGAGAGATACTAAGTTTTCAGGCATTGTTAGAATATCCATAAACTCAGTTTGCATGGCATTTACCAAACCACCTGATCACAGATCTTGCTATTCCCCAGGGCATCTGCAAGGCTGATTTTCCTTGGGCAGCTTTGCCATGGGTAAGCATGTGGCTTTCCAGCCAGGCTGGCACAGCAAGGGTCAAGAAGCCCTCTCCTGCCGGGCGGCGGTGGTGCACGCCTTTAATCCCCGCACTCGGGAGGCAGAGCTAGGAGGATCTCTGTGAGTTTGAGGATAGCCTGGTCTACAGAGCGAGATCCAGGACAGGCACCAAAACTACACAGAGAAACCCTGTCTCGAAAAACAAAAAACAAACAAACAAAAAAAAAGGGCAGGGGGAAGCCCTCTCCCAGCCTATGACCGCTTGGGACAGCTGCAGAGCAGGGACCCAGGCCAGCACTCCCACCTGTCCTGTCCTTCTGGTGACAGCAGCTCCACTTGTCCCCACGAAAGACGCCAGGGTGGTAGGATCCCAGGAGGCCAGCATTGTTGATGCTCACTTTACGCAGTGCGGACAGCCACTGGTTCAACTCGTTCACACACTGCAGGGACAGCATCTCAGAAGTCTGCCTTCTTCCCACAGGCGGACACCCTCTTCTGAGCCACCTCCCTCCAGCCCCTCACAGGCACCCTACTTGATAAGTTCACACTAGAGCAATCTGGGAAGAGGGAAGTCAAAAGGGGAACTGTCTCCATCAGATTAACCTGTAGGGAAGCCTGTGGGGGCATTTTGATTGGTGGGCCTGACCTACCCACTGTGGATGGTGCCAACCATGTGTAGCTGGTCCTAGGGTGTATAAGGAAGCAGGCTGAGTAAACCATGAGAAGCAAGCTAATAAGCAGCGTTTCTCCATGGGCTCTGCTTCAGTTCCTGCCTCCAGGTTCCAGTCCTGGAATCCTGCCTGGCTTCCCCTGATGATGGATTGTCACCTGAAGTCAAGTGAACCCTTTCCTCCCCAGGCTGCTTTTGGTCACAGTCTTTATCACAGCAACAGAAACCTAACTAAGACACAAACCTTCAGCCCCTCACTGGGGGATTCTAGGCAGGTGCTCTACCACTGAGCCACACCCCAGCCCCTCACTGGGGGATTCTAGGCAGGTGCTCTATTGCTTGAATCTTCCCCTCACCCCAGAACACCACTTGACATTTTGTTTTGTGTTTTTCGAGACAGGGTTTCTCTGTGTAGTTTTGGTGCCTGTCCTGGATCTCACTCTGTAGACCAGGCTGGCCTCGAACTCACAGAGATCCGCCTGGCTCTGCCTTCCGAGTGCTGGAACTCAAGGCGTGTGCCACCACTGCCCGGCATCACTTGACATTTTTAATATTTACTCTTGGGAACTAAGGCATTGAGTTCTGGGCTTGCCTGACCTACAGTGAGCCTAAAAAATTAATAGCCGGGCAGTGGTGGCACATGCCTTTAATCCCAGCACTCGGGAGGCAGAGGCAGGCGGATCTTTGTGAGTTCAAGGCCAGCCTGGACTACCAAGTGAGTTCCAGGAAAGGGGCAAAGCTACACAGAGAAACCCTGTCTCGAAAAACCAAAAAAAAAAAAAAAAAAAAAAAAAAAAAAAAAAAAAAAAAGGAAAATAAATAAATAATCCAGACCAGAAAAGGAAAAGGCAATCTCTGAGTCACAGGGACCCGACTATCTGTTCATCTAGTCATACACATACTTACATGTAGAGGCCCATAGGCAAACATGGACTATGCATCTGGGCATGAGACCCCAGGACAATATACACACACAGCCTGGTGTACCTAATGTGGCCGATAGGGGGACTCAGTCCACATTCCACACCCAGGGCACTGCTGCAGCCCCCTCCCCAGAGCGCCCTCCCCAGGCCACACCTTGCACTGCAGGTAGACAGTCTGGGCACGGCCAACATCATCTGCATAGATGACCTGCATGACGTGGGAGCTCCCGAAGCTCTTTTCCTCCACCTTCTCCGCAGCCCGGATGCTGGCGAGCTTGATGAAGGTGCTTTTCTGGGGCAGCCAAAAAAAGGAGGCTGAGGCGGGGCGGGGGGGGGGGGGCAGCAAAGCAAGGCCTTCGCATCCCCTTCGGCAAGAGGCATCAGGCTTATGGTAAGGGATCTGAATAACTCATGGCTCCCGGAAGTTCCCAGGGGCCTGCTCTGTGAAGCGATCCCAGATAGAGACAAGCACAGGTTTGATTGTGACCAAACCCCAAACGCCTGATGTCCGGGAATGGAAGAGGTGCTGAGCATCAAGCTTACGTCCAGACACCCCTTCTCCGGGTGACTTTAGGGTTTGCATCCAGGAAGGCTGCAGAAAGGGCGGTATGCTAAAATACCATACTCATAAGCACTCTGTCCAATAAGCTATAGTTCTGTTTGTTTTGTTTTGAGACAGGGTCTCATGTAGCTCAGGCTGGCTTTGAACTATCTATGAAGTTGGGGCTGATCTCGAACTCCTGATCTCCCTGCTCCCACCTCCCAATTGCTGGGATTACGACGTTGCACCATCCTAGACAGCCTCCCTCCTCACCCACCTTGGAGCTGGATGTCTTGGCGATGCTGAGGACTTCAGCGGTGAGGGAGAAGTAGAGTTTCTTGAAAGAGGAGGACGCAAGAGGGCCTTTGCCTTTGGTCCTGTGGATGAACAGCGGTCCCTCCTTCACAGGCGGTGCCTGCGAGTTCAAGGCCCGCTGCAGGTCCAGCTCTGAGAGTAGGCAAGAAAACAGTGGAAGGGGTGGGGGAGATTAGGGGAGGAGCTAAGACCGACCCCAGAAGAGTCAAGCTGGGGGAGGAGCAAAGGCAATCTGGATGCTGTGTGTAGCGGTGGGCGGGGCCGTGGGCAAAAAGGGCTGGGGATGAAACACCGTCCAGGGAGTGTTTGCGTAGCATGGACAAGGCCCTGGGTTCTATCCCCAGCACCACATTAAAAACGGGCTGGGTGGCACATGCCTGTGATCTCAGCCCTTGGGAGGTGGAGGGAAGAGGTTCATAAGGGTTTTAAGGTTTTCCTTGGCAGTGGGTTTGCAGCCAGCCTTGGCTTCCACGGGACCCGGTCTAAAACAAACCAACGAAAAACGTGGGGTGGGAAGAGAGAGGGAACTGGCTTAGTGTCGGTGGGCAGGCTGGTTGGCGGGGCCAAGTGGTCAACTTGCACACAGGCCTTGGGCGTGACACCGCGGGGGACGTCCTTACCCTCCCTCTCCTCTATATCCACGAGCTTAGTAATGAAGTCCTTCAGGTGCACCACGCCCTGGCGCACCGTGGGCTGTAGCGGCTCCATCCACGCCTCTTTGGCCCTGGAGACCGGCGCGTCCATATTGCCTACATTCTGGACCACCTAGGGGTGTGACAGCAAGGACGACAGAGCTTTGGGGAGACAAGGGTTCTTCCATGGCTGCCGACCTCAGCCTAGCCGCAGAGATTGGAAGCTGAGGAGGCGGAGGCCTTACCTCGGTCCTGTGGGGGAATCAGGGAGGCATGGACTGCGGCATTTTGAGACTTTGGGCACCTGGTAACTCGGAACCAACCTTTCTGCTTTTCGTCTGCAGGTCTGCTTAATTTTATTATCATGGGGTGTGTGTTGGGGCGTGCCTGGGTATGTGTGGATGTCAGCTGATGACTTGCTCCAAGCATGGAACTCAGGTCATCAGGCTTGGCAGCAAGCATCCTCACCTACCGAGCCACCTTGGGGACCCTGCAAGTCTCATCCTACTATCAGACGGCTGCATCGCTGGCAGATACATGGAGGCCTGGGGATAAAGCCTGCGTTGGAAGATTCCAGTTCACTAGACAGGCTCTGGGATCTGTCTCCTCGTGTCTATGGATGGGGCTCTCAAGAGGTGGTCACAGGAACGCTTTGTAAACTGTGAAGTGCAGTGCCCTAGAGTATCAGTGGCCCGGCTGCAAGGCCTTCCTAGTGCCAATGGGTGCAACACTGCGGAGCAGGCCAGCGTCCTTGTGCAGCCTAACTGGCCTCCCCACCCCAGCCTGCAGGTCCACACCTTGGCCAGCAGAAGCAGCGTGCGGCTGGTGCGGGCGTCTGCATGCCGCTCTCGCAGGTGGAAGAGCTTGGGCGACATGATGGCAGGAGAGAAGAAGCGCAGGCACAGGAAGCTAGTGACAGCGATGAAGGGTACGTTCTGGAAGGGTGCAGAGAGTAGAGACTGGTCTAGCAGCCCGTCTGTCTTCCAGGGCCTCCATCCCGCAGGATGCCCTTTCTCTCTCGCTGCCTTCGGCTCTGCCGACAGGGGGCGCACCTGGTGCTGGGCGCTAGGGAAGCGCTCCCGCACGCGCCGGAACAATTGCCGGAAGGTGGCGCGGACCACAGCTGGGCACGCGCGAACCGAGCGGCAGATGGCGCTCAGCAGCGCCACCAAGTGGGCACGCAGCGTCTGGGCGCTCTGCTCCAACACCTCCGCCTCCGTCTGTGGGCGGTGCAGCCCAGAGCACCTGTATGGGCAGGAGTTAACCAACGGAGGGGTCATGGTCGGCACTTGTGAAAATGCAGCGGCAGGGGGTCCCCTCGGACATCAGACAGAGAGAGAAAGGACAGGTGAACCCAGGCAGAAGGAACCAGAAGCACTTGCACGCAGGGCCTGATTCTGCGATTACCCCGGCCTCACCCTACATCCTTAACTTCCACTTTGCTTGGGTCCAGCTCCACGTACTTCTTCTCCTCGAACACTTTATCAATGATGGGGCCCAGGATGTCATGCAGATAGCGCATCCCTGCCACCTGGGGGCCACCAGAAACCACACTAGTTAACCATCCCATCTACCATCTGACTGGAGTATTGACTCAGCTTTGGGCCAGATGCACAATTAGAGAGTACTTCTCCACTGAATGTGTGTCTATAGGCATCGCATGCATGAATAAATGTATGTATAGATGACTTAATACATGGATGATGGAAATGTCTGGCCTTCAAGGGCCCTAGACACAGACAGAACTACCTTCTGTGGATCTGAGGGTCTTCATTCTCTAAGATGGCCATGCAACCAACCTCACCTTCAGGAAAGACTCCATGGATTTTGAGGCCAGAGAATTGCTCCGGAAGAGGGTGTTGGCCTCACCTGCAAGAATAAGTTCTAGTGGGCGGGGAGCTGGGATTGAGGCCGTGGAGGCAGGAGGAAAAGGGACCTCTGGGATGGAGGCTCAAAGTGGCCCCTCAGTAAATGCCCTTCTCAACATTTCCCACCTGCCCCCTCCTGGACTACTTGTTCTTTTTAGGGAGGGGGCAGCCTCACTTCCATTTTAGAGGGGCCCGTCAATGTGCTAAAGAGGGCCACTCCACCCTGCCTGGGGCAAGTCCTCTCAGGCCTCACTGGTTCGGCCCAGCTCCAGCTGAAAGAGCAGGTCCAGAAAGTCCTTGGCCAGCCCCTGCCCCAGGAAGAGCTTGAGCAGGGTGGTGGCCACTTCCTGTCGACACTCAGCATTGGTTGTCTCCTCGATGACAGGAATCAGCTGCCCTGGACCCTGCAGAAAGCGGCAGAAAGGCGGGGCTCAAACCCACCAGGGAACATGAACCTTCCCAGGGAAGGTCGTTTGGGGTTAAGCAGGGTTCTCTGGACATTAGTTAGCGCCTTTCCAGCCCCAGGAGTCAGTCTGTTGCTCTGCAGAATGGGTTCAGGACAGGCGAACTGCTCCACTAACCATGGGAGCTCCCAGTTCCCTCAGGGCCTCCTCACCTGGGTGCCCAGCTTCACCTCCTGGCACAGCAGTTGTACGAGAGGCTGGTAGCAGATGGATGGCAACACTGTCTCATCCCGCAGCTGCACCTCCAACTGTAAGGAGCCCAGGTTGCCCCTGGAATGGGCAGTCTGTGATCGCTCCACCAGGGACCCAGTTTCCCTGGGCCACACCCACTCTCGAAGGCTCAGGCTTTTTCCCTTTGAGCCATGCATTCTCTTTGTTTACGTCTATCAGCTGCCCTGCAAACCCCTTCCCCTAGCTTTGCCTTTCTGTGTTCCTGTCTGGAAGACCCTTCTTGCCTTATTACCCTGATTACTTCAAAGCCTACTTCTTTCACGCCTCCTGACTCCAGTGGACCACAGGAGTCCACTTGGGTATACAAAGCTCTCACATTCCAAATCTATCAATTCCTGAAAACTACCACATCACCCACACACTTTACCCAGGAAGCAAGTGGTTAACCTACCAGAGAAATTCAGACTCAGGTAAGTTAGGCAACACACTGTAGTAAATCTAACCACCAAAATTTCATACTGTGACTCTTCTTGGAAAGGGCACTGACTAAGGCTTAATGATCTTTATGGCTCCCACTACCCTCCCCATACAGTACACAGGAAGCCACACTGCCCAGCACACACCCCACGTGCTGAAGCCATCAAGATTGCCCTAGACTGCTTCTAGGCAAATGCCTTGGGCTGGACACACCCCTGGCCATCTGCCCAGGCCCTGAGAAAGGTACAAATGAGGGATATGGGACTTTCTTCAGGGATCTAAAGCTGAACCAACCAAGAGGTATGAGGGAGACAAAAACAAGCCAAAGACTTTTCTAGATGGGGCCACCAGGTTGAGCAGGATAAGCACATAAGATACCAAGTTAAATTAGTGAATTCTTTAGTATCAGTATGGCTTAAAAGAAGACACTGCCTGGTCTTCTTTCTTCTTGAGATTCAGGCTAGCCTAGAACTCAACATCCTCCTGCCTCAGCTTCCTAAATGCTTGGATTACAAGTGTGAACCACTTCACCTGGCTTGCATTTTTTTTTTTTTTTTTTTTTTTTTTTAGTTTTTTGAGACAAGGTTTCTCTGTGTAGCCCTGGCTGTCCTGGCACTCACTTTAGAGACCAGAATGGCCTTAAACTCACAGAGATCTACTTGCCTTTGCCTCCTGAGTGCTGGAATTAAAGGTGTGCACCTCCACGCTCAATAGTGGCTTGCATTCTTTTTTGTTTTGTTTTGTTTTGTTTTTCAAGACAGGGTTTCTCTGTGTAGCTTTGCGCCTTTCCTGGAACTCGCTTTGGAGACCAGGCTGGCCTCGAACTCACAGAGATCCACCTGGCTCTGCCTCCTGAGTGCTGGGATTAAAGGCGTGCGCCACCACCGCCCTTGCATTCTTATATTAAAAAAATATCCACCAAGGCTCAGATGGAGCTCAGTAGTAGAGTACTTTTTTGCCTAGCATAATAAATCCTTGAGTTTGCTCCCCAGTGTGGCACTGGTGAAGGCCAGCCTGGGCTACATGAGACCCTATCTCAAAAAGAATTATTTGCCGGGCGGTGGTGGCGCACGCCTTTAATCCCAGCACTCGGGAGGCAGAGGCAGGTGGATCTTTGTGAGTTCGAGGCCAGCCTGGTCTACAGAGCGAGATCCAGGAAAAGGCGCAAAGCTACACAGAGAAACCCTGTCTCAAAAAAAAAAAAAAAAAAAAAAAAAAAAAAAAAAAAAAGAATTATTTATCTGAAATTTAGTTTTAAGATAGGGTCCTTGCTCTAACAACCGTACTGGTTTCCACTTCTAAAACTGGGGTTACAAGTGTGTGTCATTCTGCCTGTCTCCGGGCGCCCCATTTGTGTGCACACTTGCACATGCCACAGTGCATGTGCGGAGGTCAGAGGATCACTTGAGAGAGTCCAGGTTACCTGCTGCTGAGCCATCTTGACAGCAGAAGGTGTCCTGGTTGTGTACTGAATTTTTATCTTTGTGGTACTGGAAATCAAACCCATGGCCTTGGGCCTATAGGGCGGGCACTCTACAACTGGTATATCCCCGACTATGCCTTGCCTTTCATATGGCAACTCTATTTTTGGAGACTCTTGGGGAAGGAGGGTTCAGAGTCATGGCTCTGAGACACTCTAGGGACTAGAGATCTGCAAGAAAGCCCTTTAAAGGTCTGAGGACTTATTCTAGAAAGTGCCAGGACATACAAAACAGGAGATCCATGCACAACTTTTAACCCAGGAGACAAAAGTGCATAAAAGCAGAGCAGGAAGCTGGCTCAGTTGTTAAGAGCACCAACTGTTCTACCAGAGGACCCGGGTTCAATTCCCAGCACCCACACGGCAGCTCACAACTGTCTGTAACTCTAAGATCTGACACCCTCACACAGACATACATGCATACACCAATGCACATAAAATAAAGATAAATAAATTGTTTTTAAAAAAAAAAGCAGAGCAGGAAGGTCCCACCTGAATGAGAAAGGTGCTGGTATCATGGGCAAAGGACACTTGAGCTATGTACTCTTGGACCCCAATCAACCAGCCTGTCTCAGCACATGCCCCAGGGCCCAGAGTAGCACTCACTCGCCTCGTCGGCTTTTGGACTGGTCAGGCTGCAGCCGGAACCAGCCCTCTTCCTGCTGGGCTGAACACAGTCTCTGGACATTGACCACCACCTAGAGAAAGGTAGATCAGGGCTAGGACACTCAGATCACCTCCTGGCCAAGTACTAACCGTTTTTTCTTTTCTTTTTCTGAAGCTGGAGATAGAACCCAGGGCCTCATAGATGTTAGGCAGGGGCTCTACCCCTGAACCACACCCCCAGCCCCTCACTGGGGGATTCTAGGCAGGGGCTCTACCACTGAGACATACCCCAGCCCCTCACTGGGGGATTCTAGGCAGGGGCTCTACCACTGAGCCACACCCCGGCCCCTCACTGGGGGATCCTAGGCAGGTGCTCTAACCACTGAGCCATGCCATCAGTCAAAATAACTGTTGTGATGGCTATTCTTGGTTGTCAACTTGACTACATCTGGAATTAACTAAAACCCAAAAACAGAGGGTACATCTGTGAGGGATTTCTGCTTAATTTGAATTTGGAAAATCTATTTTTGTTTTTCATTTTTTTGGTTTTTTTTTTAATTTGTTTTTTTAAGATTTATTTATTATGTATGCCTGCAGGCCAGAAGAGGGCAGCAGATCTCATGTAGATGGTTGTGGGCCACCATGTGGGTGCTAGGAATTGAACTCAGGACCTCTGGAAGAGCAGCCAGTGCTCTTAACCTCTGAGCCATCTCTCCAGCTCTGTTTCTAGTTTTTCAAGACAGAGTTTCTCTGTACAACTCTGGCTGTCCTGGAACTCACTCTGTAGCCCAGGCTGGCCTCGAACTCAGAGATCTGCCTGCCTCTGCCTCCCGAGTGCTGGGATTAAAGAAGTGTGTCACCATACGTGGCTCATTTTTTTCTGTCCTTCTTTTCTTTTTCCTTCCTTCCTTCCTTCCTTCCTTCCTTCCTTCCTTCCTTCCTTCCTTCCTTCCTTCCTCCCTCCCTCCCTCCTTCCCTCGCTTTGTCTGTTTGTTTTTTTAGATAGGGTCTCAGGCACTCCAGGAACTCTGATCCTCCTGCCCTCACATCCCAAGTGCTGGAATTGCAGATACAGGCCACCAAGCTTGGCTTGTTATTTCATTTTTCAAGGTAGCATCCCACTATGTAGCCCAAGGTGGCTTCAAATTTGCAGCAATCCTCCTGCCTCAGAATCCCAACTGCTGGGAGTTCCGCTATGCCTTGATTACTTTTTATTTTGAGATAGGGTCTGGCTAAGTAGCCCAGGCTGGCCTTGAATTAACTCTGTAGCCCAGGTGGGCCTTGAAATGGAGAGCTTGCCTCAGCCTCCCAAATATCTGGGATGGCAGGCTTGCATCACTTAGGACCTGGCTTTAAGTGGTGATCTCCTAGGGTAGAGGGGTACCTTGAAAGGGTCTCAGAGCACCAGCGATCCTGGCTAAGAGGAATCCCAAGTTTACTGCCCGAGAAAGCAGGTGGCATGGCAAGAATGAACACCAGATGCTTCAGGTGCGGGGGGTGTAGCCCGGGCAGGTAGGAGTGTAGCCTGGGAAGGTGGGGGGTATAGCCTGGGCAGGTGGTGAGGATAGCCTGGGCAGGTGGAGGCTGTAGCCTGGGAAGGTGGGGGGCATATAAGCTGGGCAGGTAGGATGTGTAGCCTGGGCAGGTGGGAGTGTATCCTGGACAGGTAGGAGTGTAGCCTGGGAAGGTGGCGGGTATAGCCTGGGCAGGTAGGGGTGTAGCCTGAGCGGGTGGTGGGTTAGCCTGGCGGGTGGGATGTGTAGCCTGGGCAGGTGGGATGTGTAGCTTGGGCAGGTGGGATGTGTAGCCTGGGCAGATTGGGGGCTGTAGCCTAGACATGTGAAGGGTGTAGCCTAAACAGCTGAAGGGTGTGGCCTGGGAAGGTGGAGGGTGTAGTCTGGAAAGGTGGGGGGTATAGCCTTGGCAGGTAGTCAGTGTAGCCTGGGCAGATGAAGAGTATTGCCTGAGCAGATTGGGGCATGTAGCCCGGGCAGCTAGGGGTGTAGCCTGGGAAGGTGGGGGATATAGCCTGGGCAGGTAGGGGTGTAGCCTGGGCAGGTGGAGGGTGTAGCCTGGGCAGGTGGAGGGTGTAGCCTGGGCAGGAGGAGGGTGTAGCTTGGGCGGGTAGAGGGTGTAGTTTGGGTGGGTGGGGGTGTACCTTGGGTGGGTGGGGAGTGTAGCCTGGGCGGGTGGAGGGTGTAGCCTGGGAAGGTGGAGGGTGTAGCCTGCAGGGTGGAGGGTGTAGCCTGGTCGGGTGGTAGGCGGGTGGAGGGTGTAACCCGGGCAGGTGGAGGGTGTAGCCTAGGCCAGTTGAGGGTGTAGCCTGGGCGGGTGGAGGGTGTAGCCTGGGCGGGTGGGGGGTGTAGCCCGGGTGGGTGGGGGTAGAGCCTGGGCGTGTGGGGTGTGTAGCCTGGGTGTGGGGGGTAGCCTGGGCGGGTGTGGGGTGTAGCCCGGGAGGGTGAGGGGTGTAGCTCGGGCGGGAGGGGGTTTGTAGTCTGGGTGGTTGGGGGGTGTAGCTTGGGCCGGTGGAGGGGTGTAGCTTGGGCCGGTGGAGGGGTGTAGCTTGGGCGGGTGGGTGTTTAGCCAGGGTGGGTGGAGGTTGTAGCCTGGGCGGGTGGGTGTTTAGCCAGAGCGGGAGGAGGTTGTAGCCTGGGCGGGTGGATGGTGTAGCCTGGGTGGGTGGGTGTGTAGCTCGTGCAGGTTGGGGGTGTAGCTTGGCGGGTGGGGGGTGTAGCCTGTGCGGGTGGGGGTGTAGCCTGGGCTGGTGGGTGTGTAGCCTGGGCCGGTGGGGGGTATAGCCTGGGCGGGCGGAGGGTGTAGCCTGGGCATGTGGGGTGTGTAGCCTGGGCGTGTGGGGGGGAGTGTAGCCTGGGCGGGTGTGGGGTGTAACCTGGGCGGGTGGGGAGTGTAGCCAGGGCGGTTGGAGGGTGTAGCCTGGGCAGGTGGAGGGTGTAGCCTGGGCGGGTGGGGGGGTGTAGCCTTGGCGGGTGTGGGGGTGTAGCTTGGGCGGGTGTGGGGTGTAGCCCGGGCAGGTGGAGGGTGTAGCCTGGGCAGGTGGGGGGGTGTAGCCCGGGCGGGTGGGGGGGTGTAGCCTTGGCGGGTGTGGGGGTGTAGCCTGGGCGGGTGTGGGGTGTAGCCCGGGCAGGTGGAGGGTGTAGCCCGGGCGGGTGGGGGGGTGTAGCCCGGGCGGGTGGAGGTTGTAGCCCGGGCGGGTGGGGGGGTGTAGCCTGGGAGTTTGGGTTTTGTAGCCTGGGTGGGTGGATGGTGTAGCCTGAGCGGGTGGAGGGTGGGTTCAAGGTATAGCCCGGGCAGGTGGATGGTGTAGCCTGTGCAGGTGGGGGGTGTAGCCTGGGCGGGTGGGGGGTGTAGCCTGGGAGTTTGGGTTTTGTAGCCTGGGCAGGTGGATGGTGTAGCCTGTGCAGGTGGGGGGTGTTGCTTGGGCCAGTGGGGGGATGTAGCCTGGGCGTCGGAGGGTGTAGCCTGGGCACATGGAGGGTGTAGCCTGGGCGGGTGGGGGGGGTGTAGCCTGGGCGGGTGGGGGTTGTAGCCTGGGCAGGTGGGGGGTGTAGCCCGGGCAGGTGGAGGGTGGGTGGATTATGTAGCCCCGGCAGGTGGCTGGTGTAGCCTGGGCTGGTGGGGGGTGTGGCCTGGGAAGGTGGGGGGTGTAATCTTGAAAGGGGGGGTGTAGTCTTGAAAGGGGGGGTGTAGTCTTGAATGGGGGTGGTATAGCCTGGGCAGGTGATCAGTGTCGCCTGGGTGGGTGAGGGGCAAAAAGCCTGGGGGGGGCATATAGCCTGGGTGGGTGTGGGGGGTATAGCCTTTCAGGTGGTCAGTGTAGCCTCGCAGGGAAGGGGTGTAGCCTGGGCAGATGGAGAGTGTGGCATGAGCAGATTGGGGTGTGTATCCCCGGCAGCTAGGGTTGTAGCCTGGGAAGGTGGGGGCATAACCCGGGCAGGTAGGGGTGTAGCCTGGGCAGGTAGGGGTGTAGCCTGGGCAGGTGGAGGGTGTAGCCTGGGCGGGTGGAGGGTGTAGCCTGGGCGGGTGGAGGGTGTAGCCTGGGCGGGTGGAGGGTGTAGCCTGGGCGGGTGGAGGGTGTAGCCTGGGCGGGTGGAGGGGGTAGCCTGGGCGGGTGGAGGGTGTAGCCTGGGCGGGTGGAGGGTGTAACCTGGGCATGTGGAGGGTGTAGCCTGGGCGGGTGGAGGGTGTAACCTGGGCATGTGCAGGGTGTAGCTTATGTGGGTGGGGGGTGTAGCCTAGACAGGTGAAGGGTGTGGCCTGGGAAGGTGGGGGTGGGGCTGGTGCTTACTTTGCCTAGAAAGTCATTCCGGCTAACAAGATCCCAGTCCCAGGCCTCCACGGACAGTGCTTCTGCAGTTCCCTTCTCCAGCTCAAATTCAAATGTCTCGTTCCAGCGTGGATAGCAGGATTTCTTCACCACCTGCTCCGAAAGGGATAGTGGACTCAGTTCACAGGGTTACCCAGGGCCAGAGCAGGGTAGCACTGCCCCACACACCTCCCCTAGCTCTGTACTGGTAAACGCTTCCAGGCCTAACCGGGAGTGGTGGAGCAAGCCTATCACTCTAGCTTGAAGGCAAGAAGGCTGAAAGTTCAAGGCTTGCCTGGGCTACAAAGGGAGTTCAAAGCCAGCCTGGGCAACTCAGTGAGACGCTTGCTTCAAAAATAAAAATGAATACCTTAAACTTCTGAGTAAGGAAAACAGCTACTCAGGGTGATACTTGAGTCCTTACTGTGCGATTAATTTTTGAGTGGGTAAAGTTTGCACTTAAGGTGACCCCCCTACAAATAAATATAAAAAAAAGGGCTAAGGGTATGGCTCAGTGGTAGAGCACCTGCCTGGAATCCCCCAGTGAGGGGCTGGGGTGTGGCTCAGTGGTAGAGCATCTGCCTAGGATGTGAGTCTAGGATTCAATCCTCTGTATTGAAGAACTACTTCATAAGCCATCACACGTTCCACCAAGGGGGAAACTGAGGCCCAGAGTGGACATGGGACTTGTCTAAGGCCCAGACTGCAAGAAGAGCCCAGCTCTGGACAGGCCGCCCCAGGCTGCCACCTTCACGATGATGTTCACAGAGATAAGAAAATTAAGAGCGGGCCGGGCGGTGGTGGTGCATGCCTTTAATCCCAGCACTCGGGAGGCAGAGGCAGGCGGATCTCTGTGAGTTCGAGGCCAGCCTGGACTACAGAGTGAGTTCCAGGAAAGGCGCAAAGCTACACAGAGAAACCCTGTCTCGAAAAACCAAACCAAAAAAAAAAAAAAAAAGAAAAGAAAATTAAGAGCTGTTCCAGAGTTTCCACGTCCCCCACTCCACCCCCATCAGTCAGTCCCCCCAGCTTCCTCACCGAGGTCTCCTGGGTCCGGCCATTGTAGTGCACTCGGACAAAAGGGTCAGATGCGCCATTCCGGTCCTTTGGGGCTAGGTCCCTAGTGTGAGATGGGGAGAGGGGATTACGGATCCGGCTGTTTCTCTGCAGAGCGAGGTAGACACTGCAGACTGGGAGGGCTTGGCTCATCCAGGGCTGCATGCTGGCTGACTGGGCAGCAACTCTCCCCTCCCCCACTGTGACCACGCATAGCCCCCTTTGCCCACTGGCCAATGAGTCTCTGAGGGAAGATTCCTGACTGACAACTGCAGGCGCGCCACTGTGCCTGACTCTGGGCAAGAGAAGAGAGGGCAAGAATGGCTGGGAACTGTCAGACATAACGCTTCTGTCTCAGCACTCCGGGAAGCTGAGGCAGGAGGATCGTGAGTTTCAGGCTAGCCCGAACTACATACTGTCAGCCTGAGATACTTAGGAAGACACTATCTCAAAAAGTAGGGGTGGGCATCACGTCCCCACTACCAGACTTGCTAAGAGAAGGCTGTGGTGGCCTGGCTGCCGTTCCTGGGGTAGCGGACAGAGAGGTGAGTCGTACAGGGAGGGGCACGTGTTTCTGTGTTACCCATCTTGATGAGCAGAGATGCGTGCTTAAGTGATGGCCCCACGGTCCTGAGGTTGGGTACCACGGGCAGCTACGTGCACATGTTTACAACACTGTGCCCAGGCAGCTTGGTGCCAGGCAAGGCTGAGGAGGGTGGATGGAGGGAGGTGGGAGTGCAGCATGGATGGGAATGGATTGGAGAGGGAAGAATGGGGGAAAGGGGGCGGGGTAGGCTGTGGTTCAGCCATTCCTCATGGCTCCAGCCCCAGGGCAGAAAATAAAGCTGGGGGCAGCCACAGATATTCAAAGTGTCAATCATGCACCACACACATCCCTCCATTTACCAGTGAGACCACTTCCTCCCAAGTGGGCTAACTGCCTCAGGGTAAGGAGCATATTTAGTTTCTTTTGTGGAACTGGCTGGCCAGAGGCTGCCCACTGGCCCCATGGGTAGACTGGAGGGACTGTGCTGTCTCACATAGACACAGACACACACACACACACACACACACATACACACACACACACACACACACACACACACACACGCACACACTGGAAAGGGAGGAGGCTGGAGACAGAACGGAAGGCACCTCTCATGGAGTGTCTGAGTCACAGCCAGGCCCAGACGGGAGTGGGGACTGAAGTTAAAAATACCCTCGGGCTGGGGGACAGCCCTGTCACAGGTGACTCAGGCCCACAGAGCCATTCAGGCCCTTGTGCCACCCCCACACCGTCTGGACATACCAACAATTTTTCCTTTCTGTTCCCATGAGAGACCATAAACACACACATGCTTACACACACATGCTTACACACACACACACACACACACACACACACACACACACACACACACGGCAAGTTTATCCTGGGGCTGGATAAGGAAGCACAGACCTAGCACTGGGACACTGGTGTCTAAGCACAGTTCAAGGGTGCACACAACCTCTGCTCCCCTACTGGACCATCAGGCCGTCTCTTGAGAGCAGGCTTTGGTGGGAGGAGGAAGAAGAGGAAGCTGGGCTTCGACAATCATGACTGCCACACCCCCTCCCCCAGCCCATCTCACCTGGCCTCAAGCACTGAGCAGCGTAACCGGCTGGCACGGGTCCCCGGCACCACCTCCAGACGCAGGTGGATCTCGCCCTGCACCTCCTCATTGGGGTCCACCTCCACCAGGTGGGTCCAGCCACTGAATCCTGCAGGGCTTCATGTCAGCCAAGGATGGGGCCCAGCCCTCCGCTCCCTTCACCCCACCTGTTACCCCACAGCTCCTCCATTACCCCCTTGAGTCCTCTAGATATTCCCGGTGACAGATGGGGAAACTGAGGCCTGGGAGGTGAGCAGCAGTTGGAAGTGAGGAGATATTGAGTTGTATGTATTGTGTGGGGCTGTGCTTTTCTGAGCATGCATGCAGGAGCTGGATGTTGGACATCTATGTTATATTTTGAGACCCAGCCTCCATTTCAGCTAGGCTGGCCGGCCAGCGAACTCTTGGGACCTGTCTATCCTTCCCTGACAACGCTGGAGTTACATGCACCCACAGCCATGCCTGGTTCTACTCGGGTCCTGGGGATTTGAACTCAGGTCCTCTTGCTTTCACAACAAGTGCTCTTCCTCACTAAGCCAAACTCCTTATTCCCCTACGTTTTCATTATAAAGCAGGGTCTCGTGTAGCCCAGGCTGGCCTCACTCACACTGTGTATCTGAGGAGGACCTCACACTCCAGATCCTCCTGCCTCCACCTCCTCAATGCCAGGAATACAGGCACGCACCACCACATTCATTCTGAGACTGGGACTTGAGTCAGTGGCCCAGGTCCTAGGCCTTCATTGTCATTATTCTGGGCTTTGATCCCATGCTCCTGACTCTCATTGGTTGTGGAACCTGTCCTCAGTTTTCCCATCTTAAACCATGAGAACAGAGGCTCCCCACAGGCTACCGGAGTGATAATCCGAAGAGCAGATGTGGGAACTACAAGGCACCCACCAGCAAGGAAATGCACCGGGAACACCTGGTCAGCTGAGGCTGCAGCGAGAGGCCACTGGCCTGGCCGCATCGGGAGGCTCCGTGAGTCAGCAGAACCTGTCACCCCTCATCCCCACCCCTAGCCTCACAGACAGGAACAGGTGTGTGCCCCGGGAAGCCATGAGACCAGTCAGAGGCTCGGCTGGCAGAGCCCAACGGACCCAGGAGCTCCTGTGCACAACCATCTGAAAAGCCCAGAGAGGCCAAGACCTGTCTGAGGTTACACAGTGAGACCTGGGCAGGGCTGAAACCTCCAAAAACGGTGTGCATTCCAGCAATAATCCAAGTGGCCCTGGACCAGCATCAGGCCAATCCCCTTGGGTTTTGGACTCAGGTGGGGGTACCCGGTAGGAAATAGGAGCCACATTGAGTGGTAGGAGTCAGGTACTAAACAGACCTTTGGGGAAGAGGGGCATCTTACCTTTGGGGTGAGAGGCTAGCGTGTCCCTCGTGAGGCAGACTTTTCCAATAACATCGTCCCGGCTAGGGTTGGAGAGAGAGTCAGAGGTGAGCTATGGAGCCAGCTTGCCTGGAGCCCAGCAAACTCAGCCCTCCCAGCTCAGCCCCCACCCTCCAGGAAGCCACCAGTTGCAAGACAACACAACAGAGCAGAACACAGGACTCTTGTGCAGGCCGTGGATACTCTCATGGTACATGATGTTTCTGCACGTGAGATCTAAAACACACCAAACTCACGCCCTCTGGGTGCCCACTCGTTCATGTCACAATGTGCATGCATGCATACGTGTGTGTGTGCAGCAAGTCCATGCACAAGCTCAGCCCTGCCTCTTCCTAGGCCCTCTGGACACCCCCACCAGTGGAGTGTAAAAAGAACGTAAAGAGGCCATCACTCGGCCATGGTGACATCCTGGTCCAGCTGCAGAGCAGGGCAAACTTACCTGAGAGCATCCTCATCCATGACATAGAAGGCTACTGCGTGGAACGTGGGGGGTAAGTGCACTTGATACTCCTCACCCCAGAAGGGGCACAGGGTCTTCCACACAGTGGCTGTCCTACAGGAGAAGACCCCTCAACTACTGGCCAAGCCACCTCCACCTTCTTTGCGTCTGGTACCCGGGAATCACATCGGTTGAGAATAGGATGTTTCCTTCCCATCTTTCAGTCTTTGCTGTTGACCTTCTGCCCACCCTGGATAGGGCATGAGCTACGATTGTACATTTGGGGAAACTGACCCCACAGTTGACAGTAGCTGGTCGCCAGCAGTAAGGCAGAGGTGGAGCGGCTCCCCACCCCCAAGACCAAAGCTGTCAATCAACTCATGGGACTCAACAGGGCACATGGTTTTGTGGGAGCTGAAGTCACCAGTGGCCCAGACGGACACTGGGGGGGGGGCTGCCCCACCCCAACTACTTCTCAGGTAGTTCCTGGGGACGCCGGGTTGTCTGCTTCTCTGTCTGTATGGGACAATCAGAACCACCATGTCCCTCTCCCTGTGTGCTGCCCACGGTTTAGAGAAAGCATGAATTTAGGCTCAGTTTGCCAGTTGGTGCTAGGGGTCAGTAATGGCTGCACCTGTCCAGGTGTGTATCACAACCCAGTAGCTCTGGCCATGAACTTTAGAGGACGGGGTCTGGGTGAGGAACAGGATAGGACAGCAAACACCAGCCCATGGGGTTGGAGTTGGCGAGATAGCGTATTGGGTAAAAGAGCCCTGCTGCCCCGTCTGACAGCCTGGGACCCACACGGTGGGAAGAGAGAACTAACTCCTGCACATTGCTCTCTGACCTCTGCCTACAAGCTGGGGCACACTTCCTTCCCTCATCCCTAAATAAATTAATGAATGTAAATAAGTTTAAAAAAGAAATCAGGGAGTCCGTGTAAGGTCATCCAGAGGAAGCGGCCCTTCTGGGTTGAAGAACGGATTTCTTAGGAATGATCTCTGTGAGAGAGTCTCTCAGAAAGACCGAGGGGGCATCAAGACAGCCCAAGGAAGCGCTGGGGTAAGCCAGACTGGACTTCTGGTCTGGGTTTGTCAGCTCCTTAGGTGTGCGGCCCTGGGCAAGTTACCCAGTCTGAGTCTTACTTTCTCCATCTGTGAACGCGGATTAATGATACACTATCCATTGTAATGCATCCCAAGGGCTGATAAGGGGTTGGTCGGGAGCCTGGCGGAGACAGTGTCGTGACTGTCTGTCATCACTGTCTCTCTGGTGGTAAAGCTTGCAAAGATGGAACCAGGCAGGGGACAGTTGCTTGCCCACAGGGCAGTAGATAAGGATAGCCTTTGAGTTACAGGTGGGTCTTTCTCAGCGTTCGGAGACAGCACCGGAGTCCCAGAGGGATTAGGGACTCCCAGCCTTCATCCATGTCCTCCAGGATGAGGAGGAGGCTGGATGAGGGAGGTCAGCCAGCCCTGGATTCAGGACGGGAGCAGTACCTGATGATGGGTTCATTGTCCACCTTCACGATGCAGTAGGGGTCGCTGCTGCCCGTGCTGCAGGATAGAAGGGCAAGGGACAGGGTTGGCTAGCAGCCAGGTGGGGACCAGGCTGGGTGAGGCCTGAGGGGAGGGGCTACGGCGGGGCCTAGGGCGGGACCCTTGCCTGGGGGCGGGGCTATGGGCACTGACGGGGTGGGGCCTAGGGCGGGAAATCTGCTGGAGGCGGGACTTACGAGCGGGGCAGAAACAAGTTCTAGAGGGGCCTGGTGGGGGCGATCAGGGAAGGTGCTGGGGACGGAGCACAGGGATGGACCCTTGCTGGAGGGCTTAGGGGACAGGCTGAGGGAAGGCCTGGAGGAGGGCCCGCGGAGACAAGCCTGAAGATGAGGAACCACTACGGGGGCGGGGCTGGGGGCGGGGCTTTCGTGCAAAGCTAGGACCTGGGCGGGGCCTATGGGGATGCCAGTGGTGGGACTTGGGAGACCATTTAAGCAGGGCCCAAAGAGGGAAGCTTTCCATGGGTGGGGCTGGTGGGAGGCTTGCTAGGGGCGGGACTTGCAGGAAACTTTCTAGGGGCGGGGCTTAGGCAGCTTTAGCACCGGAATCCTGGCCCTTCCCAGCGCTTATTTCAGGGAAGGGGACAGGGGGAGGAGGAGGGGAAAGGCCTCTCCCAGGCAGCGCCCCGCCCTCTGCCCGAGAAGACCTCCTGAGAAGATAGTGGAGACCTAGGCACTGTCTCCAGGCTGCAGCCCAGGGGCTTCAGAACACGCGGTCTTGGGAGGGGGCGATGAGGAGGGACCTTCACTGTGGGCTTCCCGGTCCATGATGGGGCCCGCCACTCACTGCTCCTTCCCCAACCCTCGGCTTAGTGCCAAGACAGTCTTAGCAACAAAGGCCAGGCATCTCCCAGCACCTCTATCCTCTGTACCAAAGGCTGTCCCTGTATGTTTCCCTCTGAGCCTTTACCCTGCTGTTCCTGCTGCACGAGACAGCCTTCTCCTGTAACAAAGCAAACAACAAAACAAAACAAAACAAAAAACCCTCTCTTGCCTCGGAGACAGAGTAGGGACCCTCTGGGATCCAGCAGGCTACGGCTTCTGCTACACGTCGATCTTCCGCACCCCAGGCTAGGCAGGAGGGCACCTACCCATCACCGGCCTCCCTACAGGGGTGAGCTAGTGTGTGTATTTTCTCTTGTTGCTCAGCAATGGACTTGGCCCAAGACAGGGGCCAAGTGTTTATTGAATGAATGAATGATCGATCCTGAGAAAGGAGGGCTGGAGAAGGCAAGCCCAGGATTTTGCACATATCTATACTGTGGCACTCATGAGGTTATGAGGGTGGTGGGCAAATAGACAGTGTGTTCAGAACATCCCTGAGGCTTGCCGTTCATAAAAGGGAAGTGCATTT
The DNA here is from genome assembly GCF_949786415.1 of Peromyscus eremicus. Taxonomy (NCBI): domain Eukaryota; kingdom Metazoa; phylum Chordata; class Mammalia; order Rodentia; family Cricetidae; genus Peromyscus; species Peromyscus eremicus. The sequence continues at coordinate 25,615,398 of NC_081438.1, read as the reverse complement.
ACATGACAGAGGCTAGGGGAAATCCCAATTTCCACTTCCCAATTCTTTCTTTCTTTCTTTATTCAGATACTGGGGATGGAGCAAGGACCTCCTGATGTTAGGCAAGGACTCTAAGGCTGAGCCACATTTCCCGGCTGTCACTGGAAGATTCTAATCAAGGACGCTTGCTGCTTAGCCACGCCCTCTGCCCCTCATTGGGGGATTCTAGGCCAGGGCTTTACTGATGAGCCACCTCCCCAGAGACCCTCACTTGGGGATTCTAGGCCAACTCTCTATCTCTAAGCTGTATTCCCAGTCACAACTTCCCAACTGTCTAAAGGGGCCCTTAAAGGAAGGGATGTCACTGGGGCCAAAAGCTCCCCCTCGCCAAAAAAAACCCCAAACCCCAAAACAAAACAGGAACCGTCAGCCCATGCTGTTTGGCTTCTGGAAAGAGAGAGGTGTAACACCAACTCATGGGGTAGCTTATGATGTCTCTGAGACATCATAAGGCTGGTGCGTACAGGTCACAGATATTGGTGGTATTTCAGTGGTGGTCCCTCTGATCACACAAGTACTCTCTCTTCCAATGAGTCTGTCCTCTAGCATCCTAATTTGCATCACACCAGCCCAAGGCTGTAAGATTCCAGGCCTCAAGCAATCGGGCCCTAAGTGCACCCCAGGGACAGAGCCTCAAAGATTAGTGCCCAGTGAAGGTGACGTGGACCTCTTTATGTTGTGTTTTATATCTAAAAAGATTTTTTAAAAAGTGTGTGTGTGTGTGTGTGTGTGTGTGTGTGTGTGTGTGTACACATGTGAGTACAAATGTCAGTGGAATCCAGAAGAGGATGCTGGATCCCTGGTACTGGAGTTTCACGCCCCACATGGGTGCTGGGTACTGAACCCAGGTCCTTTGCAAGGGCAGTAAGCGTTCTAAACCACGGAGCCATCTCCAGCCTCTGGGCTGTCTTTCTATTGCTTTCTTTTTTGAGACTGCTTCTCACTCTGTAACCCAGCCTAGTCTCAGGCTTCTGACCCTCCTGCCTCAGCCTCCTGAGCACTTGGGTAACAGGCATGTGCCACAGGGCCCAGCTCTTTCTGGGCTATGGCCCACCAGAGGGTCCATTGCAGGTCTCTGCCCTGCTAGTACTTCCTAGCTCACGGGTTCCTTGGAGTGAGAACCTTAGTTTCTGCTACAGCCCCAGCGCTGCCTTGCTGAATGAATGAGTGAACACCAGAATGAAGGATGATGTTTATAGGCAGAACCAATGGTAGGCGAAAGTTCAGAGGCTGAACCTTTTCACATAACCAGGTGGGCTGGACAGTGGCGACCGGGAGACTGGACCAGAAGGGCGGGAGGAGACAGGGTCAAGAGTGATGGAGATCCAGTGTAAAGAGCTGGACCCCAACAGCTTGGGTCCTTGGAGAGCTCCTGGCACCTGTGTGCCCTGACAATCCTCCCCATCCTAGTGAGACCTGGGGAAGCGTCTTCTCTACCAGTCCTTCCTCAAGCCAGTGGCCGCTGGCCCAGTCTGGCGACTTGCGGGCCTCTATATTTAGGGCCTTGGCAGTTTCTAGACTGTGGAAGAGGAAGGAGAGGGCAAACCCCGAAATAGCTGTAGGCTTGTCCCCAGGGCCGCAGGGTGTAGGAGCCGGTGGGGCCCTGTTCACCACGGGACTCAGCTTGGTGCCCAGCTGACCCAGGTAGCCAGGAGTGGAGGGTAGTAGGGAGTGGACAGAGAGAGAGGCAGAATCGGAACACTCCTCACGATGGCAGCTGAAGAATAAACACAAAGGGGGTGGCATGTGTGGCCGCACACTCATATAATGTCATATACCTTGGGAGGTAGAGTCAGGATGCTGAGCTTGAGACCAGCCTGAGATACATGGTGAGGTGTGTATCCCTATGATACAGGGAGTCAGGGACAATGAGTCACGGTCACTGCCCTCACACTTGTCAGGGACTGGCAACCTCTGGAGGCTTCTACTAGGTGACCAAAATGTCCAAGGGTAAGAAGGGGGCCTCAGAACCCTTCCCAAAGGTGCCAGGGAAAGCCTCAGATAGGAAGTTTGAGAAAGGCACTGTAGGATGAATAGGAGTTTTCTGGGACGGAGAGTTTTCTAAAAAGGCATAATGTCAGAGGGTCTCTTAATATTTAAAAACAGGAGAAAGGCCCAAATGTGGGGCTTGGCATTTATGAGATGGCTCAAAAGGGCAATTTGCAGGTCAGAGCTGTGTGCGCTCAGCCAGCCACCAGGAGCAAGCAGGGGGATGATGATCAGGGTGCTAGAGGTGAGTGGGGCAGGCTGGGAAGCAGGGCTTGGAAAGAGATTCCAAAGTCAGGACCCCCCAGGATTTGATGGCCCCTCTCCTGGGGGTGGAGACCTCGTCCCAGAGTCCCAGAGCGGTAAGGCTCAGGTAGGCACAGCCCCAGAGCTTTGGAGTCAGGCATCAGAGCCAGCGGCTGGCAGGGCTGGGGAGGAGGTGACAGACGGAGGGGCTGCCCCTCCCAGCCACCACCAGCCAGAGGAAGCCAAGATGACCTGGTTTACCAGTGCCCAAGGAAGGGAGGGGGACCTGGGAGTGGGGAGGGCTGGAGGGCCTGGGGGGGTCTGGGGGGTGGAACCCTTTGTCCGAGCTCACCTAGCCCCCACCCTAGAGACCTAATTCCAAGTGGCGCCCCTCCCCCCTCCATGCACAGAAACCCACCTCGAGCCGGCCCACCCTCCTCCCTCCCCATTGCCATGGCAACCGCTGAGCTGGCCTCTTCAGACCCAGGGGGCCTTGAACTGGAACCGCTCCTGGCGCTGAGAGTGCTGGGAGAGCCCGCCCGCCCGCCGGCCCGAGGAGAGATGCCCTCCCGCCTCCGCGGCTCCTGGCTTCTCCATTCCCTGCAGCCAGGAACCCACCGGGTACCCGGAGCGAACTTTGAACCCTAGGCCTCTGCCGCGCCCCTTTCTCTCGTTTTATGATTCCCACTTCTCCCCGATACTAGGATGTCAGACACTCGGCTAACAGAAAGGGAAACCGAGGCTTTTTGCAAAACAAGGAACCGTCTCAGGCTGCACATCAGAAAGCCACGAAGCACATTCTAGGAGTCCCGCAGTTGATCTTGGGACCCTACGGAAAACAGTGTGATAAAGGGGTGCCTGCAAGCTCCCCACATCTGGCCAGGGGCTAGAGGAAGCTTTATCAAATATGGCAACGCAGGTGAGGAGCCCTAGATTCAAGACCTTGTTTTGACACCTTCAGCTAGCACGCCGTGTCTGTGGGCCTCGCTTTTCTAATCTGTAAAATGGACCGAAGAGACATGCCTTGCAGCGAGCGATTAAAGGGAGGGTGCCCGCAAACCCCAGGGAGACTCTAAACTCGGCTATAAACTGCCTCTTTGCATCACTCCTGGCCCCCTGACGGACTCCCCACTTTTTCACGCCTGCTTTCTCTGCCCAAATGAACAGCCAGCAAGTCCAGCGGACAACTCGGGGTTATTGTGGGCTCCGGAACTATCGAGAAAGAGCCCTGCCTGGTTTTTAAGGGGCATTCTGCTCCTTCCAGCCACACCCTGGGCAGCTATGAAGCCACCCCAGCGCGCCAACTTCAGTCCTTTAAAAGCCCTGGCCCCTGTGAACCTCGGTTCACTGCTTCTCCCAGATGCAGAAACTCCCTCCCCTGTCTCCCAGACGTCCATCCATTGCTCCCCGATCCATCCCAGTCAGGTACTCACAGCTAATCTCACTGTCCCCATTTTTCCCAGCCAGTCCCCCTCCGTGGCTGCACACGCCACACCCTCTCCGCGGCTCCCCTTGGGGGGGGGGGAGGCCCTAAGGACCCCCGCAAAGTGTACAAAAGGGGATCCCAGCAAAGTTGGGGCAGCCACCCACCCCTATCCGCTACTCACATGTCCTTGGCAGGCAGATTTTTCCCTTCTACGATGCGGATGGACAACGAGCTGCGCTTGGCCATCGCGCCTCGGCGACGTGGAGGCCTGGCAGGGAGGGATCCGGACGCCTGGGTCCCCTCCCGGGGGCAGCGCGAGCGGCGCGGCCGGCAGCCTGGTGCCGAGGACAGGGAGGGGGAAGAGCTGGAGCCGAGTGATCGCCTCCACTCCATTCACCCCTCCCCGTCCCTCGTGCGAGGGCGGGAAGATACTGCAGGGAAGCACCAATCAGCGGGCTGGCTGTACCTAGAGGGCGTGGCCTCTGTGGCTCGCGTCCCTCGTTGGTCGCCTGGAGCGAGGAGGGGCGGGGCCTGAGAGGAGGCGGAGACCCTGGCACCAAGAGACGCCTCCGCCTCCTGAATCCCCGGTGGGGCGCGCTAGCCAGAAGCTAGCGGAGGGACCTGAGCGTGTGTTCCGGCACATGCAGTTTGGGGGAGCATGCAAAAAGGAGGCGTATACCCACCAGATCGGGATCGCCCTGGCCACCCGAGTCTGCGTGGGATGCGCAGTGTAGCTGCAAATCCATGAATGAATGCGCGCTGGGAAGAACTTAGTTGGCAAAGGCAGTGTTTGGAACAGGCCAGGAAAGATGTGGCAAAGACCTGGGCAGCCAAGAAGTTTGGGGACATTAAGTCTGGAAAATAGAGCTGTCTGGGGGGTGTTTTTATGTTGTGCTTTTGCGTATGTTCAGGTGTGCAGGTGCACATGCGTTGATGGATTGTGGTGATGTGGCTTGCGTGCTGTGGCCCCACGTGGAGATCAGACGCCAACCCGCAGGAATCTGTTCCATCCTTCCACCTTATGGGTCTCAGGGATCAAACTGAGGTCGTCAGGCTTGATGCAGGAGCCTTTATCCACTGAGCCATCTCCCCTGCCCCACCTTGTCTCACACTGGCTTGAAACTTACCCAGTAGTCTAGACTGGCTGGCTATTGAGATCCAAGGATCCACCTGTGTGGATCCAAGATACAAGAGTGTGACACCATCCCCAATGGTCCATTAGTTCTGGGAACTAAACTTGAACAACCTCCCTAGTCCAACATCTGGATTCCAGCCCTCCACGCCACCCATACTGGTGACAGAACCTAGGTCCTTGAATATACTAGGCAAGAACTCTGCTGAGCTACCTCAGGAGTTCACACAGGCTGCCCCAGGCAGGTCCACACTTGGCCTCCCTGGGTACCACATGACTGTAGGTGTGTTCTCACCTACCATGGTCCCATGCTCAGAGCCACCTTCCTAGAATGATCCACTTCTGTGGTTCCTTCTCCAGCCCAATAGCCAGAGTTCTGGGTAATAGGATCCGCCTCCTCCTCCACCCCAAGCAACATCCCTCGCAGTCTAATGCAGACTTGAGTCCCAGCCCCGGCTCTGCCATGTCCTAGCTATCATCCTTGCAAAGAGCCGACCTGCCGTGGATGGGAAGAAGATCATGGCAAGGGGCATAAAAGCGCGGATTCTCATTCCTGTAATATTCTAGTTTTCTGTTTTTAATTTAAATATTTATCATTTGCATGTGTGCACACATGCGTGTGCCCATGCCACAGCATGCATATGGAGGTCAGAAGACAGTGGTCAGTTCTCTCCTTCCACCACGGGTTCCAGGGGTGAAACCCAGATGATCAGGCTTGAATGACAAGCGATGTCACCTTTGGAGTCATCTTGCTGGCTCTAGTGTCCTATTTCTTAAAACTGCGCACGGTCACCCATTTTTCCCATTATTATTTATTTGTGGTGTGGTGGGGGGCACTTTGTGTCACAGCATGGGAGTGGAAGTCAGAAGGCAACTCTCAAGAGTCCCTTTGCTCCTTCCGCTGTGGGTTCTGGGGATTGAACTCCAGTAATGAGGCCCTGAGGCAGGAGCTTTTACAGGATGAAATACCCTGACTTTTTAAATTACTCTACAAAAGCGGACCGTGGTCTCAGATGTCTATAATCCCAGCACTTGGTGGACTGATCAAGAGTTCAAAGTCAGCCGGGTGGTGGTGGCGCACGCCTTTAATCCCAGCACTCGGGAGGCAGAGCCAGGCGGATCTCTGTGAGTTCGAGGCCAGCCTGGGCTACCAAGTGAGTTCCAGGAGAGGCGCAAAGCTACACAGAGAAACCCTGTCTCGAAAAACCAAAAAACAAAAAAAAAAAACCAAACAAACAAAAAAAAAGAGTTCAAAGTCATTCTTGGCTGCACAGTAAGTCCAGGGCCAGCTAGGGGCTTACACCAAACCCTATTTCCAAATTTTAAAAAGTAAAAAAAAGAAAGAAAATAAAGAGAAGGGAGAAAGGAGGGAGAGAGGGGAAAGGAAGGCAAGATTTTGTTATGAAATTCTCATTTACGTGTACACTCCACTGACCTCTCCTCTTCCCTCTTCACCTCTATACTCCACAAATTACGTGCTTTTTAAAAATCTAGACTCAGGATATGAAATAAAACATGCAACATTTGTCTTTCAGAGTCCGAAGGCTTTTCTTAGCATGATGATCTTCAGTTCAAACCCATTTTCATACATGTGGCATAATTTCATTCTTTCTTACAGATGATTAAGCTTCCATTGGGGGATACAGATATACATACAGATTTTATTTTTATTATGTGCGGCACATGGGTGCAGTACTCCTGGAGGACAGAAGAGGGCATCAGATCCCTCTGGAACTGAAGTCTCTGTTGTAGGCGCTTGGAACCAACTCAGGTCCTCGGCAAGAGCGCAGCAAACACTAAATTTCTGGGCCTCATCCCCCATCTCTTCTCTCTCTTCTCTCTATGTCTCTCTCTTTCGCTCTATCCACCTACCCACCCACCTATCTACGCATTCTTATGCATTCCCCTGTTGACGGACAGCTAGGCTACTTCCATACTTTGACTATTTCAAATGGGTGTTCGAGTTTTCCTGTGGGATGCTGACCTGAGATTCCTCTTATCCTATTCATACATGAACCACACCCACTTTGTCATACTTAAAGCCAGGTGTGGTGGTACACACCTGTAATTCCAGCACTTGGAAAGGAGAATCAGGACAATTAGGGGTTCAAGGCCACGTCTGCCTATATAATGAGTTCCAGGACAGCCAGCTACATGAGACTCCAATGGACAAAGTCACCAACAGACAGGAAGGTTGCCAACTGCTTCTCACTGATTTTATAATCTTTAAGTGACGTATACAAAACAATGATTTCTTGGGGGTATTTTTGACTATTATATTTCTCTTTTAAAAATTTTGTGCCGGGCGGTGGTGGCGCACGCCTTTAATCCCAGCACTCGGGAGGCAGAGCCAGGTGGATCTCTGTGAGTTCGAGGCCATCCTGGTCTACAGAGTGAGTTCCAGGAAAGGCGCAAAGCTACACAGAGAAACCCTGTCTCAAAAAAACAAAAAAAAAAAACAAAAACAAAAATTTTGTTACATTCTAGCCAGATGTGGTGGCGCAGGGCTTTAATCCCAGCACTCGGGAGGCAGAGGTAGGTGGAGCTCTGTGATTTCAAGGCCGGCCTGGTCTATAAAGTGAGTTCCAGGATAGCCAGGGTGGTTGCAGAGAAACCCTGTCTCAGAAAAAAAAAAAATTGTTGTTACATTCGTGTGTGTATGTGTGTGTGTATGTGTGTGTGTGTGTGTGTGTGTGTGTGTGTGTGTGTGTGTGTGTGCATTTGAACATGTGTGTGCCACAGCAAGCGTATGGACCAGGACAGAGGACAGCTTGCAGCAGCTAGCTTTCCTTCCATGACACAGATCCAGGCTTGGCAGCAAGTGTATTTACATACTGAGCCATCCCACCAGCCCTCCATTTCTTTGAGACACGGTCTCATGGAACCTAAGCTAGCCTGGAACTTGCCATGTAGCTGAGGCTAGCCTTGAATTCTTTATCTTACTACCTCCACCTCCCAAGTCCTGGGAATGCAGTCCTGCTGCATGCTGGGTCATTTTTCTAGGCAATCTATTAAAGTTACCACCGTCCTCGCTTAGTGAGCTTGGGTTCTGCATCAGTACACCCCAGCTCCCTACCCTTGAGATGTGTGCATACCGCAAGGTTGGGGGAAGAAGTTATGCTGAATGGAGTCTTTTCTTTCTTTCCTTCTTCTTTCTTTCTTTCTTTCTTTCTTTCTTTCTTTCTTTCTTATTTCTTTCTTTCTTCCTCTCCTCCCTCTAGTTTTCTATCAGTGCTGAGGTTGGAACCAGGTCCTTACACACACTAGGCAAATACTCTGTCGCTAAGCCATGTCCCAAGACTTGCCTAGGGGATTCTAGGCAAGTGCTTTACTGCTGAGCTGCGGCCTCCGCCTTCACCTCCTGCAGGACTGGATCATAAAACATAGTTACTAGAGCTGGGCTAAGGAGGGTGGGGGCTGAGGAAAGGGTGAGGCAGGCCTTTAATTCCACCAGCTTAGAAGGCTAAGGCAGGAGGAGTGCAAGTTCAGGGACAACCTGGGCGGCTCAGTGAGACACTATCAAAATAAAAAGGGAAGCAAGGGGCTGAGGGGGTGGCTCAGTGGTGAGCGCTTGCCTAGTACAGTCAGGTGACGGGGCTGGGGATGTAGCCCAGTGACCCAGCACTTGTCTACCATGTACAAGACCATGGGTTCCAGTCCAAGAAAGAACACAAAAATAAAAACGAAATCATGCCCAGGAGTGGCTTGGTGCAGACACACCACTACAAACATCACCGTGCTGAACAAGACATTGCGATACTCCACAACCCTCATGGGGCTTGGGAGCCAGGGACAGTGGTCAGAACCTGTGCAGGCTGGAGAAAGCAACAGGCCCCTGGGAAGGCAGGGAGGTCCCTGCTGGGCTACTGTAACACGAATCATCTAAAGGTCTTACAATAAAAAACCCAGAGCCAGATATTGGGGTAAAAGCAGACAGATAAGAGAAGCAGAGAGCAAGCTACTAGTTCTTACCTCTACGAAATTCTCCACCAAAAGAGAGCAACTTTCTGTTTACTCATGCCTTATAAACCTTTCTGTGCCCTGCCATCTTCCTTCCTTCCTAGTGCTGAGATTAAAGGCGTGTGCCACCACACCTGGCTCTGTTCCCAGTGTGGCCTTGAACTCACAGAGATCTGGATGGATCTCTGCCTCCCAAATGCTAGGATTAAAGGCGTGTGCTACCACTGCCTAACCTCTATGTTTAACATAGTGGCTGGCTTTGTCCTCTGATCCCCAGGCAAGCTTTATTTGTTAGAACACAAATAAAATATCACCTGGGAAGGCAGGGGCTTCCCTGCCGGGCTACAGTATCCAATGAGAGATTTAAAATAAAACAAAATTTAATTTCCATTACAGTTATCCATCTTGTGTGCATGTGTATGCGTGGGCCATTGCAAGTGTCTGGAGATCAGATGACAGATCCAGGGAGTCGGTTCCCTCCTCCCACTCTGTGGGGTCCTGGGGATCGAACTCATTGGGTTGGATGGCACTTTACCACTGGGCCATCTCACTGGCCCCCCAGGAAGGAACTTGAGAATCTCCACAGTGCACTTCAAAGACTCGATGTCGGGGTTGGAGAGATGGCTCAGTTGTTAAGGGCACTCATTGCTCTCGTAGAGGACTGGGTTGGGTACCCAGCACCTATTCAACCATCTCAGAACATAGTCTCCTCAGGAGGACAGCGCTGTCGACCAGATTTTAGGGTAGGTGAGGGTGCACGGCAAGATCACAGCAAGTTTCCAGAAACTGATCTCTCTAGGGAGGGCATGAGTCATAGGGTGAATCCTGGAGAGAGGCTGAGCTTTGGCCCCACACTGCTCAGTCCCCTTCCTCTGTTGTTGTTGGCCACAGAAGGACCCCTTGTTGCTCAGCTCAACCACTCACTTCTTCCCTTCTTCATCCTTCCGTCCACTCCATCGTTTGCCATTTACTTAGTTAGCAGTATTAGGGATTGAACTCTGGGTCTCCTCACACATGCTAGGTAAACCTTCTACCACTGAGTCACACCCCAGCCCCTCACTGGGGGATTCTAGGCAGCTGTTCTACCCCTGAGCCATACCCCAGCCCCTCACTGGGGGATTCTAGGCAGGGGCTCTACCCCTGAGCCACACCCCAGCCCCTCACTGGGGGATTCTAGGCAGGTGCTCTACCCCTGAGCCACACCCCAGCCCCTCACTGGGGGATTCTAGGCAGGTGTTCTACCCCTGAGCCACACCCCAGCCCCTCACTGGGGGATTCTAGACAGGTGCTCTACCACTGAGCCACACCCCAGCCCCTCACTGGGGGATTCTAGGCAGGTGCTCTACCACTGAGTCACACCCCAGCCCCTCACTGGGAATTCTAGGCAGGTGCTCTACCACTGAGTTGCTTCTCTAGCCCTATTTTTACTTTTTGTTCTGGGACATGGCCTTGCTAAGTTACCTGCAATAGTCTTTTTTTTTTCTATTTTCTTTTTTTGATTTTTTTTCGAGATAGGGTTTTGCTGTGTAGTTTTGGTGCCTGTCCTGGAACTCGCTCTGTAGACCAGGCTGGCCTCGAACTCACAGAGATCCGCCTGCCTCTGCCTCCTGAGTGCTGGGATTAAAGGCGTGTGCCACCACCAACCAGCCTTACAATAGTCTTAATGTGGCTTTGTTAGCCCAGGTTGGCTTTGAATATTGAATTCTCCTGTTTCAGCCTCCTGGCCTAGCCCTAGTTCGTTATGACTATGTATTAAGTACTCATTGAGTACTTGGATTTACCAAGCCCTAAGCTGGTCCCTAGGGGTCTATGATCAAGCCAGCCATGGTCCCTGCTCTGTAGCCCAGGCACTTGTTCACCCAATGCAGCCCACTGTCTTAGGGTCTCTATTGCTGTGAAGAGACACCATGACCACAGCAGCTCTTATAAAGGACAACACTTAATTGGGCTGGCTCACAGTTCAGAGGTTTAGTCCATTGTCACCAGGGTGCGACATGGTGGCGTGCAGGCAGACATGATGCTGGAGAAAGAGCTGAAGGTTCTCCATCTTGATCCAAAGGCAAGAGGAAGTGAACTAGTGTCACACTGAGCCAAGCTTGAGCAAAGGAGACCTCAAAGCCCACCCCCACGGTGACACGCTTCCTCCAGCAAAGCCACACCTCCTAATGGTGCCGTTCTCTCTGAGCTTATGGGGGCCAATTCCACTCGAACTACCATACCCACTAAAGCCAATCTCCTTGCTGCTCAGAACTGACCTGGAGGATGGACATGAATCAGTGAGAGCAACAGTGAGAAATGGGGGGTGTGGAGGAGAGATCAGGCCAGGGTACCTTCAGATAAGGAGTGGCGTTTCACCCAGGTCTGAAGAATGGGGCGCGATGCATGCTGGGAAAGGGCTATGACTTCGATGTGTTTCCCAAATTTCAAGTGTTGGCATCATAACATTTTCAACTATATGTTAAGCCAGGCCTGGTACTCAGGACTCTCATCTTAGGTACTCAGGGGACTGAGGCAGGGGACTGAAAATTCAAGGCCAGGGGCCTGAGGAGATGGTTCAGTGGCAAAAACCCTTGCCACGTAAGTGTGGAGCTCAGAGTTTGGATCCCCAGAACCTGTGCAAATGCTGGTTGGGTGTGATAACACATCTGTCATTCAGCTGGTTGGGTGTGACAACACACCTGTCATTCAGCTGGTTGGGTGTGACAACACACCTGTCATTCAGCTGGTTGGGTGTGACAACACATCTGTCATTCAGCTGGTTGGGTGTGATAACACACCTGTCATTCAGCTGGTTGGGTGTGACAACACACCTGTCATTCAGCTGGTTGGGTGTGACAACACACCTGTTATTCAGCTGGTTGGGTGTGACCACACACCTCTTATTCAGCTGGTTGGGTGTGATAACATACCTGTAATCCTAGTGCTCAGAAGGCCCAGATTGGATTCCCCAAAAGAAGCTAACTAGCAAGACTAGACATATTGGTAAGCTCTGGGTTCAGGGACAGAACCTGACTCCGTGGGAATAAACACAGGGAGCACCAGGCCCCAGGTTTAATCCTCCCTCTGCACAGCTTGCCTCATCTATCACGTGATGCATGGCACCACTGGGAAGTCTCTCACCTACACATCTTATCAGATGATGAGTAATGAAGGAAGATGCAGATGTTAGCCTTTTACCTCCACAGGAGCATACACTACATGTGTACACACACACGCACATGCACACACACATGTGCATGCATGTGCATGGGCATACACACACACAGAGACAATCAAGAAAAAAATTCAAAGCCAATCTGGGCTACAGAGTGAGATCAAGGCCACCTTGGATAACACTTTATCTCAAAATAAAAAGAAGATTATGTGTCAGTATGGCTCAGTGGTAAAGTATCTGCCTAGAATCCCCTAGTGAAGGGCTGGGGACCTGGCTCAGTGGTAGAGCCTCTGCCTAGAATCCCCCCAGTGAGGGGCTGGGGTGTGGCTCAGTGGTAGAGCCCCTGCCTAGAATCCCCCAGTGAGGGGCTGGGGTGTGGCTCAGTGGTAGAGCCCCTGCCTAGAATCCCCCAGTGAGGGGCTGTGGTGTGACTCAGTGGTAGAACACCTGCTTAGAATCCCCCAGTGAGGGGCTGGGGTGTGGCTCAGTGGTAGAGCACCTGCCTAGAATACCCTAGTGAGGGGCTGGGGTGTGGCTTAGTGGTAGAACACCTGCCTAGAATCCCCTAGTGAGGGGCTGGGGTGTGGCTTAGTGGTAGCGATCTTACCTAGAATCCCCTAGTGAGGGGTTTGAGCAATTATGGTAGTTTGAATGTAATTGACCCCCATAAGTTCATAGAGAGTGGCACTATTAGGAGGTGTGGCTTTGTTGGAGTAGGTGTGGCTTTGTTGGAAGAAGTGTGTTACTGTGGAGGTGGGCTCTGATACTTAATATATGCTCAAGCCCTGCCCAATGTCTCAGACCAGTTGCCTTGGGGATCAAGATGTAGCTCCTACTCCACTCTCAACTCATTCTCCAGCACCGTGTCTGCCTGCATGCTGTCATGTCCCATGATAATGATGATGAACTAAACTTCCGAAACTGTAAGCCACCCAATTAAATGTTTTCCTTTATAAGAGTTGCAATGGTCATGGTGTCTCTTCACAGCAGTAGAAACCCTAACTAAGACAGAAGTTGGTACCAGGGACTGGGGTATTGCTGTGATAGGCCTGACCATACTTTTGTTTGGAGTAGTATGGATCTTGGGACTGTGGGTTAAAAAAGCAGTTGATCACTTTAAGTGAGGTTAATGGGCCATCCTAGTTAGAATATGGAAGACAGTGGTGCTGAGTGTGATTTCAACTGTGGGTGTCTAGACCAAGAGGTTTCAAAGGAAGAGAATATTAAAGATTGTTCTTGTGATATTTTGGTGAAGAATGTGGCTGCCTTTTGCTCTTGTCCAAAGAGTCTGCCTGAGGCTAAAGTGAAGAGTTTTGGATTAATTCTGTTGGCAGAGGAAATCTCAACACAGCCTAGTATAGATTCTGTCATGTGGTTATTAGTACTAACTCTAATGAAGATTTATAATGAAAAGGAGCAAGCTGAGCAAGGAAAAATACAAATGTAAAATTTGAGGAGAAAAGGAGCACCAGGAAGTGGAATAGAGCTAAGCCCTATGTTCAAGAAGATAAGCAGGTTAAGAAATGGAATAAAAGGAGTGGTGACCTCAGGGCAAGATCCCACCCAGCTAAGTTTCCAACTTGAGAAAAGGAATTAAAGAAAAGCTTAGAGCTGAGTGTGGTGGTGCATGCCTTTAATTCCAGCAATCAGAATGCAGAGGCTGGCAGATCTCTGAATCTGAGACCTGCCTGGACTACAGAGTAAGTTCGAGAACTGTCAAGCTTAGGCAGTGAAGGAAACTATTGAAAACAGAAAGCTGGTGAATATGCAATTAAAAGATCTCAGAGTTCGCCTGGTCTACAGAGTGAGATCCAGGAAAGGCACAAAGCTACACAGAGAAACCCTGTCTCGAAAAACCAAAAAAAAAAAAAAAAAGAAAAAAAAATCTCTGAGTTCAAGGCCAGCCTGATCTACAGATTGAGTTCCAGGACAGCCAAGCTTAGGCAGTGAAGGAAACCATCAAAACAGAAAGCTGGTGAAGATGTAATTGAACGAGGGGCCATGTTCCAGCCTCAGCAATCAGCAGAACTTGGTAGCTTTGGCCACATGGTTCTGGCTTTAGAATCAAGGACAGAAGAAAGGGGTTATGGAATATTCCTCCGCGACTAAGGAAAACCATTGAGATGAGAATGTGTCAGGGGTGTCCCTGAATGGGGGTCCAGAGAGGCCATTGTGTGAAGCTGTGAAGGAGAAGTCTAGATTGCCTTGGAGACCCCAAGATGTTAGAGATGCCAGAGTTGTGGGATACCTGCTGAGGAGAGCTGCTAACAGGGAGTGGAACCAGCCCAAGAGAAAGAAGTATGTTGCAGTCAACAAAGCTGAAAGGAGGTGGAGATCTGAAGAGCACTTTGACATCACACATGGAGGTGCAGAGTTTGGAGTTTGCCCAGTTGGTTTTCTGTCTTGCTTTGGTCCAGTATTTCCTCACTATGCTCCTTTCCCTATGTTTTGGTAATGTATATCCCATGCCATTATATGTTGGAAGTATGTGGTCTGTTTTTTTCTTATTTTGATGTTATAGGGGATTACAGTTAAGAGATTGCATGAATCTCAGAAGAGACTTTGAACTTTTAAACATTGTTGAGACTGTGATAGACTATGGGGACTTTTGAAATTGCACTAAGTGCATTTTGCATTATGTTATTGTTACAAACTTATGGGGGCTAGGAAGTGGAATGAGGTAGCTTGAATGTAATTGGCCCCCATAAACTCATAGGGAATGGCACTATTAGGAGGTGTGGCCTTATTTGTAGATATGGTCTTGTTGGAGGAAGTGTGTCACTGTAGAGGCAAGCTTTGAGATTTTGTATATGCTCAAGCCACGCCCAGTGTTTCAGTTCATTTCCTGTTGCCCACAGGATCAAGATGCAGCTCCTTCTCCACTCTCAGCTCCTTCTCCAGCACCATGTCTGCCTGCATGTTGCCATGTCCCTCCATGATGATAATAAATAAACCTCTGAAACTGTAAGCGGGCCACCCCAATTAGATGTTTTCCTTTATAAGAGTTGCCATGGTCATGGTATCTCTTCACAGCAATAGAAACTCTAACTAAGATGGAAGTGTAGCACTTTCCTAGGGAGCACCAGGCCCTAGGTTTAATCCCCAGCACCACATAGATAAATAAAAGCATTTTTTAAAGCCCTATACTAATGGTTTGAGTTGGGACCTGTGGTAGCTGACTGAGTGTCCAGGGCTCTTGCTGTATGAACGGTCTAATCCATTCATAGATTCGTGGCCACACTGTGAAAGCTAGCTCTCTCTGCCCCCTTTGCCTCATCCTATCATGTGATGCCTGCCACCACAGGGGAAGTCTCTCTCCCACACAACTTTATACTTACACCTCAGAATCGTGAGCTCAACACACCTCTTGTCTCTCTCTTCCCTCTCTTCCCCTCCCCCCTCCTATCTCTGCTGTCCTTCTCTCCCCCACCCCACCCCCTTTTTTTCTTCTGTCACGCTTTTCCTGGTCTCCTAGCCAAAGCTGGCCTGGAACTCTTGATCCTCCTGCCTCAGCCTCCCAAGAGCTGGAGTTACAGGCATACAGTGCCAACCACACTCCCATGATTCCACTTTCAAGGTTAAATTTATAGAAAGTAGGAAGTAGAACTTGGTTAGCTGAGGCTGGAGGTAGGGGAAGTGGTTTGTTTATGAGTTTAGGGTTCAGCTTAGCAATGTGCAAAGTTCTAGAGATCTCTTGGGCAACAATGCATGTACCCCCACTAATGGCTGAAACAGTGAGTTTACACTCTATGATTTTATTACCTGTTTATTTAGTAGGGGAGCATAAGATAGAGAGTTTACACTCTATGATTTTATTACCTGTTTATTTAGTAGGGGAGCATAAGGTAGTTTTACACTCTATGATTTTATTACCTGTTTATTTAGTAGGGGAGCATGTTCTGCCACATCAAGTGTGTGGAGGGGAGATGACATCTTTAGAGAGCTCATTCTCTCCTTCTATCATGTTAGTCTCAGGGTTTGAATTTACGTTCAGGCTTGGCAGTGAGCATCCTCATCCGGGGAGCCATTGCTGGCCCATCACGTGTTTTAACGCAAGCAATATTTGGTCCAGCCTATATTGTTTGCTCCCAGGGTCCGTGGAAGAGTCTAACAGCCAGCTGAGGATTCTAATCTGAGGGATAGTCAATGAATCTCAGCACACTGAGTTTGTTAGTCCATTCGCTTTATTCTTCTAAGTCAATTCTATCTGCACAGTTTCTTTTCTGTTCTCCTACTTAGCTCCTCTCGGTCCCTCCTGTTCTCAGTCCCTCCTGCTGTTCTCTCATCATTCTATCTAGTTCTTTCCATCTCTGTCCTCATCTTTGTTCTTCTCCATCAATCCTCCCAGTGCTCTCAGAGAACCAGTATATACACCCACACAGTAATTCTTTGGTAAAGCAATGTGAGGCTTGAAGTTTTCAGGGTCGCGGAGAGAGGCGATAAGGACCCGCACATAAAGCAATTAATTATCAGCTTCCAATTATAACCCAAAAGGGGAGTGACTAAAGGGGAGTTCTCTGGTAGGGTCAACTAAAGGCTAAGAGCAATTAGGGAATTTGTGTGCTCAAACTATAATCTAGAAATGGCTAGGTAGAATGTTAGGGGTCAATAAGTCATTGGCGCTGCTTCCTGCCCCCCCCCCCACTCATTCCAGCTGCAGCTGCTTTCTGATGGGGGGGACATATGTTAGGTGGCTAAGCAACCTCTGTCAGAGCATGTAGTATTTGGTTAGTAAAAGCACTTTCACTCAGAGTAATTGCTGAGGAGAAAATCTAGGAATAGTGCCTGGTTGAGGAGGAATAAAAACTTAATTTGCACAAGAAAGAAGGTTGGTACCTATCACCTGCCTGGCCTGGAGGCAATCTCCTTGGGTCAGTGGGAAGTAACTGCCTTAACTCAGTATTTAGCAAATGGCTAAAACTTCATCCCAGGAATGTGGGCAGTAAATCTCTTAAATTAGGGTATTGTGTAAATAGCCCGGGATGAAGTTAAGGAGTTGAGGATTTAATTGTTAGTGGTTCTTTTCTCTATCTGTGGGTGAGATGAGCTAATGTTTAGCTATGTGCAGTTTAGTCCTTGGAACAAAGGTATCTCTGCTGAATACTTTTGACTGAAGAATGGCCCTGGCCAGATATATGTTAATGAAAAATAAACACAGCTGGGGACAATTATCCAATTACCCCAAATGTATAGGGAAAGTTGTGCTCAAGATTGAGATGCTATCGTAAGAGTACATGTACACGTAACATGGAGATGCATGGTAAATGGGGAGAATCACAGCTGTTATTGCACAAGAAGTTTACAACAAGAGACAGCCAGTTCATTCAAAAGGCAGTAATCCCATAACGCCTTGTGTGATGGTTTCCTCTAACAGAACTCTTGGTTCTGATAGGTTGACCTCCTGAACTCTAGTTGTCACTGCTGTATACTCTCATGGACTTTTGCTACCAGCAGCTCTCAATAATATTTGTTTGTTTGTTTTTAACCACAATAAAGTAACGCATCCAACGTTGTACATTTGTTGTGGCTATAAAAACAATATTATTGGGCCGGCAAGATGGCTCAGTGGGTAGAGACAATTGCCACCAGCCTGATGACCTGAATTCTATCCCCAGGACACACAGAGTGGTGAGGGGAGAGAATTGACTCCCAAAAGCTGTCCTCTGACCTTGTGACCCACAGACACACACAGACACTGACAGGCAGACAGACAGGCACACACACAAAAAAATGTTAAAAAAAAAATTATTTTGAGGCAGGGTCTCTGTTGTTGTCACTGGCCTAGAACTCATAAGGTAGCCCAGGTTAGCCTCCGAGTTATATGGGCCAGTCTTCCTGATGCTGCCTCCGGGGTGCTGGGGTGGAAGGCTGTGCTGCCCCACCCAGATTTCTCCCGTAGCTTGGGAAGCTGTGTGCCTTGGTTTGCGGCTGGACTGGGTTTCTTCACACGCATCCTGCGTTCCTGGGAATCTTGGAGCTTATTCCAAAGTGAGAAAATGTGGCTCACAAGTTGTTTTCTTGTTCCTTGAGGCATTTTGAAATGCTAAATTTAACAATGGTTAGACTTGACAGGATGTTACACTCGGGAAACATTTCAATGCTTTTTTTTTTTTTTAATTGGAGACAATGAATTTTCACTTTTTACCCTGCAGAGCTTGTTCTGTTGGCTTGAGTTTTGTTTGTTTTGTTGTAGTTTTTGCTTTGAGACAGAGTCCCACTGGGTAGCTCTAGCTGGTCTGGAGTTCCCTATGTAGACCAGGCTGGCCTCGAACTCACAGAGACCCACCTGCCTCTCCCTCCCTTGTGCTGAGATCAAAGGCATGAGCCAAAATGCTTGGTTTGCTTTTTTTTTTAATAATTTGAAGTAAGGTGTCATGGAGCCCAGGCTGGCCTAGAACTTAATATATAGCCAAGGATGATCTTGAACTCTGGATTCTCCCGAATGCAGGGATTACTGTTGTGCATTGATATTGAAACCAGGGCCTCAAATATGACAGACAAGGACTCTACTAGGTGAGTGTGCTAGTGAGCATCCTCTAAAGGAGGAGAATGAAAACAATATATATGGGATTTATAGGACTGGTTTATGGGCTGTGGTCTGGGGGGCCCAACAATGGCTGTGTCACAACAGAAAGGCCAAGAATCCAGTAGTCAGTTGTTCAGTCCAGGAGTCTGGCTGTCTCAGAAATTCCCAATCTGGTGCTGGAAGCCTGGAGGACTCCTGAAGAGTCTATGCTGGAATCATAAGACCAGCGGAGGAATGCCTCGGCACTGGGATAGATGAACTTACCAACTGGAGTGAGGACAAGCAGGCGGCCGGCATGGTGGCTGGAGCAGCAGCCTCTGAGAGCTTACATCCCAAACTGCCAACAGGAGGCAGGGAGAGTGAACTTGAAATGGTTTAAGTCTTTAAGTTCTGCCCCCAGGGATGTACTTCATCCAGCAAGGCCACACTCCTTGAGTCTCCCCAAACAGAGCGACAACTGGGGACCAAGCATTCACATTCCCGAGATTATGGGGAACGTTGCGTTCAAACCATTCCGATGTGACAAGACTGTAAGGATTTTGGTGTCTCCTGTGCAGAAGGAAGATCACCTACCCTGAACGTTTCCCTTTCTTCGTACAGTGGCCAGGAGGAGTCATTGGCAGACATTTAGGAGGAGGCAGACCCCTGGAGATGGGACATTGAAAGAGGAGGAAATGTCCGAAAAGGTGGCTAAGAGAAAAGAAGGCTAGTGGAGAGAAAGCGTGGTGTTGGGCACTGATGGTAGAAGGGATAACCCTGCACAGAGGTCTGAGGAAGCCAAATTCTAGCCTGCCCCTGCAGGGCACAGGAGAAGGGACCAGCTCCAGGAGGAGCATGTGGAGCCATGGCAGGTTCTGAGTGACAGTATGGAAAGAAATCTGAGTCCCCAGTTGTGAGCCGCCAGGAGGGCAGGCTGAGCACATCCCCAAGGCTGCCTGCCCCAGCGATCTGGACAATTAACCTGCCTCATTTAGACAGCTGGCATGAAATAACATTCTTTTTTAAGTTTTGTTTATTATGTATACAGTGTTCAGCCTGCAGGCCAGAAGAGGGCACCAGATCTCATTACAGATGGTTGAGAGCTGCCATGTGGGTGCTGGGAATTGAACTTGGGTCCTTTGGAAGAGCAGCCAGTGCTCTTAACCTTTGAGCCATCTCTCTAGCCCCTAAATAACATTCTTTTTTTTCTTTTTTCCGAGACAGGGTTTCTCTGTGTAGCTTTGCGCCTCTCCTGGAACTCACTCTGTAGCCTAGGCTGGCCTCGAACTCACAGAGATCCGCCTGCCTCTGCCTCCCGAGTGCTGGGATAAAAAGCATGCGCCACCGCCACCTGGCTTAAATGACATTCTTAAAACAGGTCCACAGTGAAGAATGCAGGGTCTGGGTATAGACCAAGTTCAAATCCTGACTCCGTTACCAAAAAGGTAAACTTCCTACTGTTTCCATTTTGTTTCTGGCACTGTGATGAGATGTCCCGACAGAAGGAACCATGGGGTATCTCAGCTGAGAGGTCACAGCCACCAGGGCAGGAAGGCTCAGCGGCAGGTGCTGGAAGCAGCTAGTCACCTCATAGCCACCGTGAAGGGCAGCAGGGAAGGAATGCCCACATGCTTGCTTGTGCACAGCTCTGTTCCTCTGCTCTTCTGCCGTTGAAGACCCCCTGAATGCTGCTGCTGCTGGTTGGGTCTTCACACACCAGTTAACTTAATTAAGACTATTCCCCCATAGGCATGCCCGCAGGCCAGCCCAGTGCAGACAATTCCTCCTTGAGAGTTAAAGCTAACCACCACACCTGCTATGTGACCCTGGGCCAATTACTCACCCTCTCTAAGCCTTAAGTCACAAAGAGAAGGAAGTGTGATCAATAGTTCAAGGACTGCTTGGACTACAGAGTGAGGTCAAGGCCAGTCTGGACAGCTTGGTGAGAACTTGTCATTTTGTTCCTCAACAGAAAATGAGGGTTGGAATGTAATTCAACAGTAGAGGACTTTATCTAGAATCCCCCAGTGAGGGGCTCAGGTGTGACTCAGTGGTAGAGCACCTGCCTAGAATCCCCCAGTGAGGGGCTGGGGGTGTGGCTCAGTGGTAGAGCACCTGCCTAGAATCACCCAGTGAGGGGCTGGGGGTGTGGCTCAGTGGTAGAGCACCTGCCTAGATCCCACAGTGATGTCTTAGCACACATGAGGCCCTATATTCAATCCCCAGTATTATAAAAGTGAGGAAAATGAGCAGAGAACTTTCTTCTGTGGTTTGAAAGCTCTGTGTGGTCCCTGGGGACTGTTTGGGCTGTGTGCCTCGGTGTCCTGGCCACCCACCCCGGAAACTGTAGCTATGCTGAGCAGGCAACACTGGTAAGCATGTTCGCAGTTTGGGGAGAATGACAGGGATTTGGGCACTCACAGGAAATTGGGACAGGAAAGAAGAGTTTAGAGACAATTGTCCCCATGACGGGGAGCGGGTCCAGAGGTACAGATACAAGGAACCTCTCTCGGATTGACCTGGGACAGTGTCCTAGTTTGCTCTTTCTGTTGCTGTGATAAACACCATGACTAAGAACAATTTAGGGGTGGGGGCTGGCTTATTTGACTTACAGGTTACAGTCCCTCAGAGGAAGTCAAGACAGGAACCTGGAGGCAGGAACTGGAGCAGAGACTATGGAGGGGCGCTCCTTACTGTCTTGCTTGACCTGGCCTGCTCAGTCTGCTGTCATACACATTCAGGGCTACCTGCTCCAGATCGGCACTGCCCACGGCGGTCAGGATCCTCCCACACCAATCATTCATCTAGAAAATGCAGCCGGGCGGTGGCAGAAGCAGATGGATCTCTCTGAGTTCAAGACCTGCCTAGTCTACAGAGTGAGTTCCTAGCTAGCCAGGGCTACACAGAGAGATCCTGCCTAGAAAAACAAAACAAAACAAAGAAAGTGAAGGGTCCAGGAATACAGAAATATAAAATTATAAGCTTAAGAGATGGAAACTGACAGCCATCAGCTCTAAAGGTTAGTTCCTAACAATGGCTGTCTGCTTTACAGCCAGCCCCTCTGTCAACAGCCAGGGGTTAACTTTTAACCCCCTTTGCCCCTTATAGCCAACAACTGCCTG
This sequence comes from Peromyscus eremicus, assembly GCF_949786415.1. Taxonomy (NCBI): domain Eukaryota; kingdom Metazoa; phylum Chordata; class Mammalia; order Rodentia; family Cricetidae; genus Peromyscus; species Peromyscus eremicus. The sequence continues at coordinate 25,593,828 of NC_081438.1, read as the reverse complement.
GACCAGAGTTAACTTTTAATAGTTGTTTCTACGCGACTTCTAACATGCATCCCATGCTGATGGTCCTCCATGACTCCTAGCATGCACCCCACGCCTGACACTATAAAAGGGGGCCAGTGCTCACCTCCATGGCCACAGCCCCAGAATTCCAACATTGGCTGTGGTCTCAGCTAGCTGATAAGCTTTTGTGCCCCGCAGTGTTTTATTTTTATTTTTTTTTTATTTTTAATTTTCATTTTTTCTGGAGTAAAGTTTGCTTCTGGTTTAATAGACTTTGGTGGTCTGTCCCCCAATATTGCAAGACCCCAGACCCAACAAAAGAAAGAAAAGAAAAAGAAAATGTTCCACAGACTTGCCTACAACCATTCTGACGGAGGCAATTCCTCAGCCGGGATTCCCTCTCCTCAGGCACGCCCAGGTGTGTGTCAAGTTGGCAAAAATTAACCAGCATAGAACTTCTTGGAACCTTAGCCTAGGCCTGGCTGCAGTCCTCTTAGGACCTAGACAGATTCTCACCAGGCTTCTCTGTTCACCTTGGCTGCTGAGCCTTAAGACCAAGGCAGGCAAATGGTGGATAAGGAAGACCTCCTGAGCCAGCCCTTGTCCAGACCCTGGGTGGCCACTTCCTCTAACAGTCCCGGCTGTGCAGGTGCCTAGAGGAAATGAAGGGACTCTTTTGCCCCATGGAATGCTCCCTTCTGTCTCTCTAGTTTCTCAGAAATTGCCCCGGGGCCCAGTGGCTGGTTAAAGGGGCTGAGCGGTAGCCCTGAGGGGGCCGGTGGACAGATGAGTGACCGTGGTGCTGTCCCCACTCCACCCTTGGCATTTAGCCCAGACTCAGGTTCCTCTCTTCCCAGAATCGCATCCCCTGAGTGGCCTTACGTGCTTCATCCTCATTAACCTCCGGAACCTTCTAGAAAGGGGATGGAGACGCCCTGTCTCATTTTTCCACTGTGGAAGGTGGGGGTGAAGCGGGGGGAAAGGAAACCACCCAGGGTTGGGGGGAATCAACTGTCCAGGCAGAGGATTTTCCTAGGAGGGTGGAAAAGCCACCATCCCTGCCTCCCACCAAGGGCCCCATCAGTCCGCCCACCACCAGCAACCAGCCCCTCCCCCTCATGCCCTGGCTCTTCCAGTCTGATCTGGATATCCAAAGGGGCTCTCAGCTGGGCAGTGGTGGCCCACACCTTCACCTCCAGGACTCGGGAGGCAGAGGCAGAAGGATCTCTGAGTTCGAGGCGAGCCTGGTCTACAGAGTGAGTTCTAGGACAGCCAGGGCTACGCAGAGAAACCCTGTCTCAAAACAAACAAACAAAATTAACAGAAAGAGGGCCTCTCAGGTCTGCCGTGAAGACTCCTCCCACACATTGCCATGTACTCTTGACACCCGGAAAGACCCAGAACTTTAGATGTGACTCCATCTTTCTCCTCCTCCTCCCTTCTCCTCTCTCTCCCTCCTCCTCCCCTTTTTCTCCTTTTCTCTTTTTTTAAATTTCTATTTATTTATTATGTATAGTGAGTGTTCTGTCTGCATGTATGCCTACATGCTAGAAGAGGGCACCAGATCTCATTACAGATGGTTGTGAGCCACCATGTGGGTTCTGGGAATTGAACTCAGGTCCTCTGGAAGAGCCCGTGCTCTTAACCTCTGAGCCATTTCTCCAGCCCCCCTTTTCCTTCTTCCTCCTCCCTCCTTTCCCTCCCCCCTCATCATCTTCAGCTTTTTATATTTGAGGCAGGATTTCTCTGTGAAACCCTGGCTGGTCTGGAACTCTGTATAAACCAGGCTGGCCTTGAACTCACCGACATCCACTTGCCTCTGTCTCTCAAGTGCTGGGATTAAAGGTGTGCCAGCCATTATGTTCAGAATCAACTCTATTTCTTTTTTAAAATTTAATTAATTTTTAAAATTATATGCAGGTGTGTGTGTTTTAGTCACCATTCTATTGCTGTGAAAAGACACCATGTCCAAGGCAACCTTATAAAAGACAGAATTTGCCGGGCAGTGGTGGCGCACGCCTTTAATCCCAGCACTCGGGAGGCAGAGCCAGGCGGATCTCTGTGAGTTCGAGGCCAGCCTGGGCTACCAAGTGAGTTCCAGGAAAGGCACAAAACTACACAGAGAAACCCTGCCTCGAAAAACCGGAAAAAAAAAAAAAAAAAGACAGAATTTAATTGGGAGTTTTCTTACAGTTTTAGGAGTTAGTCCTTTACCAGCTTGGTGAAATGCAGATAGACATGGTACTGGAGCTGTGGCTGAGAGTCATTCCAATTCACAGGCAACAGGGGGAGAGAGAGAGAGAGAGGAGAGACTCTGGGCCTGGCCTGGGTTTCTGAAACCTCAAAGCCCACCCCCCACCTACTCCAGGTCACACCCACTCAAACAAGGCCACACCTCCTAATCCTTCTCAATTCCAGTAACTGGGGACAGAACATTCACATTTATGAGCCTATGAGGGCCATTCTCATTCCAACCACCACAGTGTGTATACCAACGTGTGTGCCCCATGCATGCAGGTGCCTGCAAAGGCCAAAAGAGTACATCAGATCTCCTCAGACTAGAGTTACAGGAGGTTGTGAGCCACCCAGTGCCTGTGGTGGGAACAGAACCTGGGTCCTATGCAAGAGCAGTATGTGACCTTTTTTTTTTTTTTTTTTAAAGATTTATTTATTTATTATGTATACAGTATTCTGTCTGCACATATCTCTGCAGGCCAGAAGAGGGCACCAGATCTCATTACAGATGGTTGTGAGCCACCATGTGGTTGCTGGGAATTGAACTCAGGACCTTTGGAAGAGCAAGCAGTGCTCTTAACCTCTGAGCCACCTCTCCAGCCCCAGTATGTGATCTTAAACACTGAACCATCTCTCCAGCCCTCAACTCTTTGAGACGTGGTCTCAAGCTACATAGCTCAGGGTGGGTCCCTCACCACCACACCCCTGCTTGGTCTTCACCCGGTCACATGCTTCCCATTCCCAGGTGTAGACCACACCTCTTCCTCATTCATAAAATAATACCAGCCATAGGATTGCCCCAGTAACTTCGGGGTTCACGTGTGTGAAGTAGCCCATCCTGTCTTGGGCCAGAAGCAAGTACCAGGGCCAGAATAAATAAGCTGAATCCCCCTCGTCACTGTTCAGCTGGGCTTCTGGGTTAAAAAGATGAATGTGGGTGGACAAGGCTGGTCCAGGCATGCATGTCTGTTTTCTGCGGCCTCCCTCCATCCTATCACTCCTCCGAAGATGCCCAAGGAGCCTACGGCTTCTCCATCATGCAGAGGACAATGATGCCCAATGACCCTATGGCTTCTCCATCATGCAGAGGACAAAGATGCCCAATGACCCTACGGCTTCTCCATCATGCAGAGGACAATGATGCCCAGTGACCCTACGGCTTCTCCATCATGCAGAGGACAATGATACCCAGTGACCCTATGGCTTCTCCACTATGCAGAGGACAAAGATGCTCAAGGAGCCTACAGCTTCTCCACTGTGCAGAGGACAATGATGCCCAATGACCCTACGGCTTCTCCATCATGCAGAGGACCTTGTGATTCAAAGGACAAATGGCTGGGGGTGGACAGATCATGGACAGCCAACAGAAGGCAACACATGACCTGAGAGGGATTGGGTTCTGACCGAGGGGGTGGGTGCAGGGAACAGAAAATAAAGGGTGCAAAAGTGGAGGACTGTGTGTGAACCAGGAGCCACTGTCCTGGTGACCTGGGAACCTCAGATCTGACTCTGGGCAGCTCAGACTCCCCCGAGCAAGAAAATTATGGCCTCTGGAACACTGAGTACCCGCATCCAGGATTCCCAAGGGGAAGCCCCCTCAGCCTGGGCCACGCTTCCTGGGAGGTACCCACGGCAGGGTGGCTGAGATCTAGAGAGACCTCACTCTCAGAATATCTTCCCTGCCACTTTGTGTGGCCAAGGTGGAGACAACTCCCCCTACCTTACTCTATGGGGTCAGAGCAGGAAGCATCCTGACCGCCCCCCAACACTGGGACAATTGGACCCTCCTTCTAGGCCTCACTCTTCTCTTCCCTGCCTGGCTTCGACTGCCTGTGTCCCAGGACTCACAGACTCCTTGGATAAGTCAGGATTCTTAGAAGAGCCTCAGGTCCAGTGCCAAGAAGGGGGTACAGGACCGGCAAAATGGCACCGTAGGTAAAGATGCCCTGCCAGCAAGCCTAACGACCTCGGCTCCATTCCCGGGACCCACACGGTAGAAGGAGAGAACCGACTCCCACAAACTGTCCTCTGACCTCCACACATGTACCGGACATATACGAAATAAATAAAATCTCGGAAAAAAAGTCAACGGGTGTAAACACACCCCTGACTGAGCCAATGGGACTGGACCACCCACTCTCCCGCTCCTCGGTGATATACGCGGTACACTTTGCTCCGGTGGAATAAGATAGTGGGGTGTCTGGAGGAATAGTCACGGCCAGAAGGAGCCCCAGCTGTGCCCACCATTTGGAAATGGATTATAAGTTGCTCCTGGAGCCAGGGAGACGGTTCAGTCGGTAAAGGTGCCGGCCACCGAGCTTGATGACCTGAGTTCCATGCCTGAGACCCACATGGTGGAAGGAGAGAACTGATTCTCCAAGGTTGTCCTCTGGGCTCCACCCACCTGTTATGTTACGAATGCACTCATGCACGTCACACACACAAAATGATAATAAAGTTTTTACTGCATTTGTGTGTGTTTAGGTGCGTGTGGTGTGTGTGTATGCATACGTGTGTGGTGTGTGTAGTGTGTATGTGTGCAGTATATTGTGCACACATGTGCATACAGACCATGGCATGTCTGTGGAGGTCAGAGGGAGTCAATTCTCTCCTTCACTGGGTAGGTCTCAGGATGGAACTCGGAGGCTCAGACGCAACAGGAAAATCCTTTACCCAATGAGCTACCTTGCTGGCCCAACACCCATTTTGTCTGCCTTTTCTGTTTCTCTCCCCCATTGGGCTCAGTGAGGCAGAAGCCAGCTTTTTATGTGAATTTGAGAGTATTGGGACAGCCGAGTCTGAGCCAGCACAGCGTCCTCCTGGGAAGTGACTTCAGTTCCCATGGTCAGGGTTAAAAATAGGGACATGACACAGTGAGATGTGGAAGGGGGGGGACACAGATGGAAAAACAGACAGGGACAGAAAGAGGCCACAAGACTGGCTCTTCCCACCCATCTGCGATCAGGATGCTCTCAGGGGGCACAGGGTTCCTCAGACATAATTTCTCCATTTAAAATTGTCATGTCCACGTGGGGCTGGAGGTACAGGTCTGCCATCCAGACACTCAGGAGGCTGAGACAGAAGAATGGCAGGTTCAAGGCCTGGCTGTAGAGTGAGTTAAAGCCAAGTCAGGGAACTTAGAGCCCAGTCTCAAAATAAAAAGTAGAAAAGAGGGCTGGGGGTGTGGCTCAGTGGTGGGGGCTTGTCTAGAATCCCCCAGTGAGGGGCTGGGGTGTGGCTCAGTGGTGGGAGCATAGCTCAGGGGTGTGGCTCTGTGATGGGGGCTTGCCTAGAATCCCCCAGTGAGGGGCTGGGGTGTGGCCCAGTGGTAGAGCCCCTGCCTAGAATCCCCCAGTGAGGCTGGGGTGTGGCTCAGTGGTAGAGCCCCTGCCTAGAATCCCCCAGTGAGGGGCTGGGTTGTGGCCCAGTGGTAGAGCACCTGCCTAGAATCCCCCAGTGAGGGGCTGGGGTGTGGCTCAGTGGTAGAGCACCTGCCTAGAATCTCCCAGTGAGGGGCTGGGGTGTGGCTCAGTGGTAGAGCACCTGCCTAGAATCCCCCAGTGAGGGGCTAGGGTGTGGCTCAGTGGTAGAGCACCTGCCTAGAATCCCCCAGTGAGGGGCTAGGGTGTGGCTCAGTGGTAGAGCACCTGCCTAGAATCCCCCAGTGAGGGGCTGGGGTGTGGCTCAAGCATAGCACATTTCCTGGCATACATGATGCCCTGGGTTCCAATCACACATACACACATACACACCACTGTCCTCTAATCTGTGTCCCCAGGTATGTCCCTCTGGAATTGGAGAAAACAAAAAGCAGGCTGTTGTAGCCTCACCTTGTGGTGGGTGGGAGCCACTGCCCCTCACCAACCCTGCACATCCCATAGGGATGTCCAGATGACTAGCAGAGGCTCCGTGTCGTCCCTGGAAAGCCCTCTGTCATCCTCCGAAGCCAAGGCCACACACTGGTGTGTCCCCCTCTCTTTGCAGGTCCCCTCATTGTCTCTGTGTATGATCAGCTGCCACAGGCTGGGCTTTGTGGGCCAGGAGTGCTTTTCTGGGTGTGTGGGGGACACATGACACACGGTTAAAGTCTGTGACAGTCGCTGAATGTGGAGGGAAAGAGGAGAGGGGTGCCGAAAAGGAGGGAGGAAGAGAGAGGGAGGTCGGGACAGACAGGAGACAGGGCTGGAGAAAAGGGGGGAAAGGGAACAGATGGGGAGGGACTGAATTTGCTTACTCATCATGGGTTAGGAGGCTGGGGCCCAGGATGGGTCAAACAGCACCAAGGCTTGGCTCTGACAGGGACCCAGGCACTATCCCTTGACTCTTTCCTGGGAACAAGTCATGTGACACCCATGTCATCCTAGGGAAAGTGGTCAGTGGCATTATAGGGTCAGGTACCCTGGATCATAGCCACACTTTGCCACTCTCAGCTTTTCAGGGTGAACAGAGTGTAAAGAAGCCCCCACCCACCTACCACACACATGCGCACACACACATACACACACACACACACACATACACATACACAAGCACACACATACACAAACACACACATATACAGACATACACAAACACACACACACACACATACATAAACACACACATATACAGACATACACAAACACACATACACACACATACACAAACACACACATATACACACATACACAAGCACACACATACACAAACACACACATATAAACACATGCACAAACACACATATACACACATACACAAACACACACATATATACACATATACATAAACACACACAAACACAAACACATACACAAACACACACACACACACACACACACACAATGACAGCCACGCTGTGCTGGGCTCTCCACGTGTAGCTGAGGTCAACTTTGGCCTTAGCTCCAGGCAAGGTCCCAAGGAAGTGGACTCATCTCTGTGGCAGGGCTGTCTCTGTGGGAGGAAGCAAGGCACCTGGTCCAGGACTCAAGCTGGACCGGTCCGGGGTTTGATGTAAGGACCAGAAGACCTCGGAATGGAGCGCATGCAGGACTCGGCAGATCTAGGTTCAACGGGTTGACTTGAGGGACCATGAGACTGTGTAGCAGAGTGGATGGGGAACGGAGAACACATGGGACAGCTAAGGAGAAGATGGAGGCCGTTAGCACCAACAAGAGACAGCTGAGGTGTGGGGCTGTCGCCAGAAACAAAATTTTGATAAAGTCAGTCATGAAGATTTGTGACTGCAATCCTAGCACTCACGAAAAATAAATAACTAAATGTAATTTAAAATGAAAACGAAAAACAAGGCTTGGGGATGTGGCTCAGTGGGTAGAGCGCTTGCCTAGCATGCAGGGAGCCCTGGGTTCCATCCCCAGCACCCCATAAAATTGTGTGATAGCACACCCTTGTGATTTCAGCACTCAAGAGGTAGAGGCAGGAGGATCAGAAGTTCAAGGTCATCCTCAGCTACATAAGGAGTTTGAGGACAGCCTGGGCTACATGAGACCCTTCCTGTCGCAAATAAAAAAAATAAATCCCATTCTTGTCTTTTGTCCTACTGTGTGTCTAGGAGCTTGGCTTCTGATTGGGTGTAGCCCAGGGCAGGACGACAGAAGGGGTTTGTGTCCTCAGGCTCTTTCTGGGGGGTTTGTTTCCCCATCTTCCAGGATAGGTCCTGGCCCTTCCCAGGACTACTGTGTACACCCATCATTCTTGGGGCTCAGGGGTTCCTGCTAGCCGTAGGCCACCCACACCCCTCCTCTCTGTAAACACTCTCAATTGCTCTTCCGGACAAATGACCGTCTGTTTCCTGCCATGGCGAGGCTCGTTCGGGGCGTGGCTCGTTCGGGGCGTGGCTCGTTCGGGGCGTGGCTCGTTCGGGGCGTGGCTCGTTCGGGGCGTGGCTCAAGATCTACCAAGCAGAGTGCTTTAAGGATCAACCTTGGCCTTTCTTTCCCTCTTTTTTGTTTGTTTTTAAGATGGGGTCTCACGTAGCCCAGGCTAGCCTCAAATTACAGGCGTGCACCTGCACCATTACATCAGGATTACGCAGTGCTGGCAATGGAACCCAGGACCCCATGTATGACAGACAAGCACTCTGCCAACTGAGGCCCATGCTTGATGCCCCCTCCCCTTGCCCTTTAGAGACAGGATCTCCTGTAACCCCAGCTGGTCTTGAACTCCCTATATAGTGAAGCTGGCCTTGAACTTCTGACTCTCCCACGGCTACCTCCCATTCCTAGGATGAGGTGTGTGTTGCCATAACCAGCTTCAACTGCAGCTTTTGACCTAGGTGGAGGGGGGAGGTCTAGACTGAGTAAGTAGGCTGTCCAGGATCACCCAGAGTGAAAAGACTGTGGAGGGGCTGAGGGTGTTGACCAGTCTGGGCTACAGAGAGAGACCCTGTGTGGTGGTGCCTGTCTTTGATCCCAGCATTTGGGAGGCAGAAGCAAGTTATAGGCCAGCCGGGGTAACAGTGAGAGCCTGTCTAAAAAAAGAGAAGGAAGGGAGGGAGGGAGGGAGGAGAAAATAAGAAGGGGCAAGAGAGATGGCTCAGGGGTTAAGAATGCTTGTTGCTCTTGCAGAAGATCCAGGCTTGGTTCCCAGTGCCCACATGGTGGTTCACAACCATCCATAACTCCAGTTCTAGGGACTCTCATGCATCAGACATACATGGACATCCACGAAGGCAAAACGTGCATACACATAAAATAAATAAATAAAGGGCTGGGTGGGCATGATAAGGCATGACTGTACTGCATCTTGGGAGATGGACACGGGAGAATTAGTTCAAGGTTATCTTTAGCTACATAGTAACTTGGAGACAAGCCTGGGCTACATGAGATTCTGTCTCAAAAACAAACAAACAAATAAATAAATAAAAGGCTCTAGAGAGGCCCAGGGTGGAACTCTGTTTACTCTCTAAGCCTTCCTGCTTCTCCCAGCCAAATTGCTAGAGCTTCCTCCATAGAGGAGCCTTATCTATCTGTTCAGGATCGTGAACTACTCAGGGCCATTAGCAGGCACCGGGGAACCCAGCCAGCCGTACCTCGCTTGACTTCCTGCCTCCTAGGGTGAGGCCCTACGTGTGGCACCAGCGATCACCCACCCTCCCTCGGGTCACGCTGTCCCTAAACTGCCCGGCAGCAATCTGCTGCTGCTTTTGTTTGGGCACCCTGCCCTTGTCCACCTGGCACAGGTGTCCTGCCCCGTCACCCAAGCCACATCGCTCCAGGAAGCCTCCGCTGTGGGTCTTTCCAACAGCTGAGTGCGCTGCTCCCTGCATCCCCGCCCTTGGCAACCAGGGAAATCGTGGGGGCAGAGCCTTACCGGGCATCTGCGGTGTGGAGCAGGGTTGATGATGATACATCCTGTGTGGCCTGGATTAGGTTGCAGGCTGGGGTGGGTCTGTTTTGCTTCGGGCAGAGTTGATACTAGTTTTGGGAACCACAGCTTCATACGTGTATCCTGCCTCTAGCCCCCAGCCCTGTCTGGGCTTCTCCATCTGGAAGTGTGGGTTGTACCAAGTGCAGTTCCAAGATAAACCCTAACTTTTCTTTTCCTAGATTTTTGTTAGTTAAAAACAAAAACAAACAAACAAACAAAAAAACCAGGGTCTCTCTCTACATAGCCCTGCCCATCTTAGAACTCACTAGGTAGACTGGGCTGGCCTTGAACTCACACAGATCCACCTGCCTCTGCCTCCCAACTTCCCAAGGATTGGGATTAGAGGTGTGCACCCCCATGTCTTTTAAGTCCCTCAATGGGACTAGGAGCTAGCTGATCTACCTAGACGTGCTGGCTAGTGAGGCCCGGAGATCCACCCACATCAGCCTTCCCAGCTCTGTGATTACAGTTGTGTGCTACCATGCCCAGCCTCTTTTGTAAGTTCTGGGGATCACCTCCGGTCCTCATGCCTGCCTGGCAAGCACTTTACCGACTGAACCATCTGCCCATCTTCACTCCTGGCCTTTGATAGGATGCTGGCCAAGCAGGACAGTGGTGAAGGCTTCTTCTGGGTCCATGGTCTCTACTATCTACAGGCCTCTTGTTTACAGGTTCAGTCTTCCTGTGGGCCAGGGAGACCATTGTTTAATAGAAGGGACATGGGTAACTCAGCAGGCCTCAAAGCCTGAGTCTTCCTTTCTTTTTATTCTATTTATCTATCTATCTATCTATCTATCTATCTATAATCTATTTTTGGTTTTTCAAGACAGGGTTTTTCTGTGTAGCCCTGGCTGTCCTGGAACTCAATTTGTAGACCAGGCTGGCCTTGAATTCTCAGAGATCTGCCTGATGGGGGATTAGAGATGTGAGCCACCACTGCCTGGAAAACTCTGAGTCTTGACATCTTACTTGAAAGCTTCTCCCAGGGGAGCTAGGACAAGGGGACAGGAAGACGGCCCAGGTGGTGTCTTAGTGTTTCATTGCTGTAAATAGATGCTATGATCATGGCAACTCTAATAAAGGAAAACATTTAATTGGGGCTGGTTTACAGTTCAGAGGTTTAGTCCGTTGTCATCATGGCGGGTTGCATGGCGGCATTCAGGCAGACATGGTGCTGGAGAGGTAGCTGAGTGCTGTGGGATGTTCTGTATGTTAAATGTGTTGCTCTGATTGGTTAATAAATAAAACACTGATTGGCCAGTAGCCAGGCAGGAAGTATAGATGGGAGGAGAGAAGAGAATTCTGGGAACAGGAAGGCTGAGTGAGGAGACGCTGCTAGCTGCCGCTATGAGTACCAACATATAAGATACTGGTAAGCCACAAGCCATGTGGCAAGGTATAGATTTATAGAAATGGGTTAATTTAAGATAGAAGAACTAGGTAACAAGAAGCCTGCCACGGCCATACAGTTTGTAAGCGATATAAGTCTCTGTGTGTTTACTCGGTTGGGTCTGAGTGGCTGAGGGACTGGAGGGTGAGAGAAATTTGTCCTGACCGTGGGCCAGGCAGGACTGGAGAAAACTTCAGCTACAGCTGAGAGTTCTACATCCAGATCGGCAGACAGCAGGAAGAGAGAGTGAGCCACTAGGCCTGGCTTGAACTTCTAAAACCTGAAAGCCTGCCCCTTAGTGACAAACTTCCTCCAACAAGGCCACACCTACTCCAACGAGGACACACCTCCAATGATGCCACTCTCTATGAGTCTATGGGGGCCATTTTCATTCAGACCACCACAGGTGGCTAGGTGTGGTAGCCCAAACACATAATGCGGGCACTCAGGACATCAAGGCAGGAAGATCATGAGTTCCAGGCTGGCCTGGGTTTTATAGTGAGACCCTGTCTCAAAGCAAGTGGGCATGGTGAGGCACATGCCTGTAATCCCAGCACTTCAGGAGGCAGGTGCAGGAGAATCAAAGCAAGTTCAAGGCCAGCCTGGTCTACACACAGAGACCTTGTCTCTTGGGACTCGGGAAATGACTCAGTTGGTACCTTGCAATCAGGACCTGAGTCTGATGCTCAGCACCTGTGTAAAAATGCTGGACTTGGGTAGCACAAAAAAAACCAGGCAGATAGGCCAGGAGGTGGTGGTGCACACCTTTAATCCCAGCACTCAGGAGGCAGAGCCAGGCGGATCTCTGTGAGTTCGAGGCCAGCCTGGTCTACAGTGCGAGATCCAGGACAGGCACCAAAACTACACAGAGAAACTCTGTCTCAAAAATCAAAAAACAAACAAAACAAAACAAAACACCTGGGTGCAACAGCCTGTGTTCGTGATCCCAGGGCTGGAGAGACAGGGACCTCTGGGACTCAGTGGCCAGGCAGCTGAAAGGGACTGGTGAACTCCAGGTTCCCTGACAGACCCTGTCTCAAAAAAACCAAGGCGGGGCTGGAGAGATGGCTCAGCAGTTAAGAGCACTTGCTGTTCTTGCAGAGGACTCAAGTTCCCAGCACTCACAGTGGCTAACAATTATAAGTGGAACTCCAGTTCCAGGGAATCTGATGCCCTCTTCTGGCTTCCTGGGGCACCAGGCGCACATGTGGTATATATACAAATACATGCAGGCCAAACACTCATACATATAAAACCCAAATTAAAAAAAAAAAAGCAAGGTGGAGAGTGAGAGATGGGTTTCTACACGCACACATATACATGAGCACGTGTGTACACGCACATACAAAGAGAAGAGTGGCGGGGTAGGGGAGGTGATCCCAGGTACATGTCAGATAAATACAAAGATGTTAGGGAAATTTATTTCTGGTAAGGACTGGCTACTCCAAGCTTTGGGCTGAAAGCATTTCCCCCTAGAGTTCCAGAAACTTCCAGGCAGGCCCCAGCTCAGGCTCAGCCGCTTGGCCCCTGGAGAAAGCCCTGGGAACTTCTCAGGAACTCCGCTCGGCTCGAAGGCTGTCCATGTGGTGGGTGTGATATCGTCTCATGCGAACTTGCTGCTCTGGGCTGGACGCAGGAGTTCTCCAGCAACTTTGGGAATTTGGGTGGGAGAAAACGGGAGAGAAGGATTGATGAAGGGTCTTAACTCTGCTCCACTTTTGCGTGGATTCCGGGGATGAAACTGACATGGGGAGTTGAGAAGAATAACAGGGTTCTCTTTCATGAAAACAGCCCCGCCACCTCAGTTTCTAGCTCCCTTGCACAATGGTTTGAAGCTCTAGAAAACCTCAGTGGGGTTTAGATAAGACCCTCTAAAGTTATTATTATTGTTGTTGTTGTTGTTATTAGTTTGGAGTTGCGTCTGTGTCAAAGAGCACACGTGGGCCAGTGAGATGGCTCAGTGCGTGAAGGAGCCTGCGGCCAAGCCTGAGGACTTGAGTTCGATCCCTGGGTCCCACACGGTCGAAGGAGAGAACCAACTCAAAAGAGTTGTCCACTGACTTCCACATGTGTGTTGTGGTACACGCGTGCCCACACACAAAATACATATATCAAGTGGAACATAAAAAACAAAACAAAACTTTACAATCGGCTCCTTCCTCTCTGTCATTTTGTGCATTTTTATGTGTGTTTATTTAGTTTTTATTTTATTTTATTCTGAGACAAGGTCTTATTGTGTAGGCCCTGGCCGGACTGGAACTTCCATATAGACCAGGCTGGCTTTGAACTCATAGAGATCTACCGGACTCTGCCTCTTGAGTGCTGGGATGAAAGGCCTGTGATGCCATATCCGGCTTTCTCTCTGTCCCTTTAAAACTGTACTGGCAGGAATGAAGATAATCTTTTTTTTTTTTTAAAGACAGGGTCTCAGCCGGGCGGTGGTGGCGCACGCTTTTAATCCCAGCACTCGGGAGGCAGAGGCAGGAGGATCTCTGTGAGTTCGAGGCCAGCCTGGGCTACAGAGTTCCAGGAAAAGGCACCAAAACTACACAGAGAAACCCTGTCTCGGGAAAAAAAAAAAAAAAAAAAAGACAGGGTGTCATTTAGCCCAGGCTGGCCTTCAACTCCTTATGTGATGGAGGTTGGCCTTGAACTCCTGATCCTGCTGCCTCTACCTCTGAAGTGCTGGAATTACTGGTGTGCACGCCCACAAATATCTGTTTTAAGCAGTGCTGGGGATACCTTTGTGCGTGCTAGGGCAGGCACTATACCAACTCTGCCACTGCACTTTATTCCTCGGCCCAGGAATAAAGAGATACTTATGCCCCTCCCTTTGGCTATCAGACTATAAAACAATGGATCCCATGAAATTCCTCAGGAGTCTCATGCCGGGGAAGGAGAGGGCTGAAGCCTGGTGCGGGCCAGAGGGAGCGTGGCCAAAGACAATGGTGAGTGGTCAGTGATGGCTGGGACCACACCTCACCAGGAGTGCCCAGCCATGCCCATTCCTTACCCTCTATTTAAACCTAGACCGTACGTCAGGATCTTGTCAGGATCCCAGAGATCGACTCAGAGAGTCACTGGGTCTCTTTGTTGCTCTTTCACGTTGAATACATCTCCTTTCTCTGCCTTCGACTATTTTTGATTTATTTTATTCTATTACTTTGAAGTGTGTGTGTGTGTGTGTGTGTGTGTGTGTGTGTGTGTGTGTGTAGAGGCCAGAGGCACTGGATCCCTCTGGAGCTGGAGTTACAGGTGTTTGTGAGCCGTCAGACACGGGTGCTGGGGGCAGGAACTCAGCACTAAGTGTAGCACACGCTCCTAACCACTGAGCCATCTTTCCGGCCCCTGCCTCTCATTCTTACCCGGCTGTCTAATTGGCCCGTCCAGGATGGGTGATGGAAACTAGCTTGCTAGGGCTGCCAGCCCCCAGGCTTTGACCCTAATAGGTCCAGTAATACCTTCTTAGTGCCCGGCCCCACCCTAAATCCAGGGATCCTCTCAACCAGTGGTTCTCAACCTTCCTACCACCGTGACCCTTTAATACAGGCCCTCATGTTGCGGTGACCCCCAACCACAACATTATTTTCATTGCTACTTACTTCATAACTGCAACTTTGCTACTGTTATGAACTGCAGTGTAAACACCTGCTATTCAGGATATCTAATATGTGACCTCAGTGTAAGGGCCGTGCATTTGCAACGGGGTCGTGACCCACAGGTTGAGAACCACCGCTGTAAACAGTATCACTCGGTCTCTCTTGATCACACTCCACTGCTGGTTCCCACGGGTCTGTGAGGCGCGGTTCAGTTCCCCTGCTGAACACCTCGACTCCCTGCTCATGCAAACTGTGTCTGTTTCCCGGAGCCTCCCCGACACCTCCCCACATCCCTGCCTCCCCTTCACAGAGATGCCTCTCCAAGTCTCTCCAGGCGTTGGGTGTCTTTTCTTCTGGGAAGTTTTGTGCCAGCACCCAGTACTGCAGCTCTCTGCCTGAGATCTCAAAGCAAAGGCTTTCAGTGGACTGAGCCTGAACGCAATTCACCTTTCTTCCTGGGTGGGTGGGTGGGTGGGTGGGGGGCGGCTCACTTTTGGAGTGTTTTCTGACTACCCGCTTGCAATTCCACATACTGCCGCGAGGGGGCAAGCGGCGACCGCTGAGAAAGCAGGCCTTTGATGGAGACAAGGGAGAGGGATTGCAGAAATCTTCGCCTAACCTTCTGGGCGAACAACTTCATCAGACAACAGCAAGAAACGACCAAGGCTACTGCTGGGAGGCAGGAGAGCACCAACCCTGTCCACTCACCAAGCAGCTATGACCAGGATGAGGAAGACCGCTAGCAAGATTGACAAGAAGGTAATGATGATCACAGTACTCTTGCTCCGGGACTCTGGGGCTCCTTGGAACATCTGGGCTACACAGAAGAGCAAGAAAAATATTTACACCCCCCCCCCCAAAGGACCATTTAGGCAGCTTCCAGACCAACTATCCTGTGTGCACTGGGGACATGTGAGAATCGAACAGGGACGGACTAGAGGAGGGATAAAGGCAGAGAATAGGCTAACACTGCTTCCTGATAGGGGGAGACCTACCTTCCCCAGCCCCCGATGTCCCCAGGTCCCTTAGCACCCCCTCTACCTTCTGAGATGCTCTTATGTCCCATACCTTGCTGCAGATAGATGTCCTTGGACCACTCCGTCTCAGCCGCAGGTCCCGTGGCATTCATGGCCAGGAACTTCACTCTGAATAGGAGACAGCATTGGTGGTGGAGACTCCCCACGGTCCTGAAACCCTCAGCTCTTGATGCCTGGGATCCTGTCCTCTGGGGAGAGTAGCCTGAGGCAGGAGTCAGGGACCAGGACTAAAGAGTGCAGCCCCAGAGCCCAACAGAAGCTGTGTGATACGGGCAATGGCCCTCACTGTGTGTGCGGATTGAGATCTCTCGATACCAAATACGAGTAAATCAAACATGTAGTGCGGGGAGAAAGAGGACCAAGGCTAGTCTCCACCTATGAATGCCTGGTCTGGATGAGGGACAATCCATATGCCTGGTCAGGACCTCCCATGGCGGGTGAGGGCTGAGTTAGAATTGCTACTTTAAAAGATGTGAGAAGGCGTGCCAGGCGGTGGTGGCGCACGCCTTTGATCCCAGCAGTCGGGAAACAGAGGCAGGTGGATCTCTGTGAGTTCGAGACCAGGCTATAGAGTGAGTTCCAGGAAAAGCTCCAAAGCTACACAGAGAAGCCCTGACTCAGAAAACGAAAAAAAAAAAAAAAAAAAAAAAAAAAAAAAAAAAAGATGTGAAAAGGTCTTAAGAGCACATTTCACCATGTCAGGTAGCTCAGCTGCCTGTAACTCTAGTTCTAGGGGATCAGACATATGTAGCTTCTGAGGGAACCCACATCCATGTGAACAAACATACACACACATAGTTAAAAAAAATTTTTAAAAATCTTTCTTTCTTTCTATCTATCTATCTTCTTCTTCTTCTTCTTCTTCTTCTTCTTCTTCTTCTTCTTCTTCTTCTTTTTTAAAGAAAGAAAAAAGGCCCAGTGCTTAAGAGCACTTCTTGTTGTTGCAGAGGACCCAAGTTCGATTCCCAGCATCCACAGGAAAGCTCAACACCTCCTTGGGCACCAAGGACATATATGGTACACAGACGTACATGTAGGCAAAACAGTCATACACATAAAACAATAAAAATAAATTTAAAAAAGAAAGAAGGATGTAAGGACCTGCCTATGATCCCCCAGTGAGAGGGTGAGTGTGTGCTTGCTCCGTGTCCCACCCCAAGGACCACTAACATACATAAGTAAGGAAAGAGGGAAGGAAAAATACTGGGGAACGCAGGCACCCCCATTTAACCTCGATGAACTATCCAGCTGCCCTGGGTGTTTGTCCCAGGCAGGGCCCCTCCCCCGTCGTCTTCGCTGCTCACCTGTAGGGGCCGGCACCTGGAAGAGGAGGATTACAGCCCCGGGAGGTCGAGGAGCAGTGGGTATCATTGCCAACACGGAGGACTCGAAGCTGGCTGCCAGATTGGCTGCCCTGGTACTGTACCCGGCTGGCCCTCATTGTGAGGTAGAAGCCATTGCGGTCAAAGCTGGCAGGGGCGTGTGTGTCCTGTATCTTCTGCGGGGCAGTAAAGTTCTGGGTGGCTGAGGGTGGCACCGAGGGTCAGCCAATGGGGATCACATGGTTCCATGCTCACAGGCTTGACAGCCTTTCCCAGCCACGGCCCCCAAAGCACCTCCTGGCCAACTCCCCCTGCCCGCTGTCCCTCTCAGCCCCCAGGCCTGTTTGCCCATGTCACAGTGAGAAGCCAGCACGTACCGTTGCTGTGAGCCACCACCAGCCAGATGGGGTCTGGGTCAGAAAGGTTGACATTCTCAAACTGGCCCAGGGGCTGCTCCAGTGTGAAGGTAGACTGTGTGAGCCTTCCCAGCAGGGTGGTGTTAGCGAGCTGGGGGACGTAGTTAATGCTCTCTGGGGAGAGTGGGAAAAGAGGCCAGAGGAGGCTGAGTAAATCAGTCCAGCGTTAACCACAGCAGGACGGACCTGCCTCCGAAGCCCCAGTCCAACCATTTTTTTCCACCACGGTTTTATTAATTGATTAATTCATTGATGTATTTATTTATTTATTCTCTCTGTCTCTCTTTCTATCTCTGTCTTTCTCTGTGTCACTCTGTGTGTGTGTGTGTGTGTGTGTGTGTGTGTGTGTGTGTGCATGTGTGTGTACATACCCATGTGTGTCACAGGTCAAGGACAATTTTGGGGAGTTGGTTCTCCACCACGTGGGTCGCGGGGAGCAAACTCAGATCATCAGGCTTAACAGCAAGGATCTTTACCAGCTGAGCCATTTTACCGATCCAAATTTAAGGAATCTTTATGGCAGGTGTCCTTGGGGGGCTGTAGAGCACCTGGATCCCCCCCTCTCTTGACAGCCTATTGGGGAGGGGTACTGTATCACTGGGGTGATGGCCAAGGAATGGCAGATGGACAGAGGGAGGTTCAGGAGACTCAGATTCGGGGCGTCCAGAACCTTGGGCTGGGCTTGCCCGGAGACCCTGGGTGTCCCTCCGGCTCAGGTCATGTGGTCCAGGCTCCTTTGTTTGATGAGAAGAAACAAGAGCTGGAGAGATGATTCGGCACGCAGTAAAGCGCTTACCTCCCAAGCAGGAGGACATGTGTTTAGATTCCCAGAACCCATGTCACAAGTCAGGCGGGGCACCTGTAATCCCAGAGATGGTGAGATGGAAGGCCGGGACAAGAAGATCCCTCGGACTGATATGAGGACCAGCCTGGCCCACATGGCAAAGTTCCTGGCCAATGAGAGACCCTCTCCCAAAGAGAATGGGGGAAAGACCCTGAATACTAGCATCCACGGTCATCTGCGGACCTATACACACCCCATAGAGCCACACACCTGTACCCTCATGTGCATATGTGTGCACACATGCGCACACACACAGAAAGAGACAGACAGACAGACAGGAGACAGAGAGAGGTGACCTGCACGGAAGGGGCAGAGGGGGAGGCACACAAATGTCCCCTGGACTTGAGACCCTAGCTTGGGACACAGATCGTCTAGTGGGGTCAGAGGCTAACTCATTCAAAGACATCAAGCTCCCTTCTTGGTGTTCTGCCAGCTCCCATCATCTTCCATCCTCATTGTGGTCACATGACCAACGCCATCGTGGTCACATGACCAGTGTCCATCCTTTAAATCCTCATCCCTTTGTCCCCTTCTCAGATCTGTCTATACAGCTTCATATGCTACAGGGGACCCCAGGGGAGCACCAACGGCTTTCTCCTGGGAGAAGCTCTGCCCTCCCCTCGGTCCTCCCTGAGTCCTCCCCTGCCCAGGACCAAAGCCACGGTGTGCCTCCAACCCCAAGCCCCTAACACTGGGACAATGAGAAAGATGAAGTGGACTTTTGTGCAAGTCTCGTGTCAATTCAGGGCTGCGGAGATGGCTCAAGGGGAAGCGGTCGCCTTGCAAACTTGAGGACCTGGGTTCTAATCCCCAGCATGCACATAAAAAGCCAGGTGTGGTGACGAACGTCTGGAAGCCCAGCTATGGTGGAGACAGGCCGGTCCCTGGAGACTGACACCTGAGGTGGTCGTCTGCGCTCCACATGCATTACCATCTCCACAATGCTGGCTTGTTTGTTTGTTTGCTTGCTTGAGACAGGGTTTCTCTGTGTAGCCCTGGCAGTCCTCGAACTCACAGAGATTCACCTGGCCTGATAAGCTGAGTTCTGTGCCCAGGATCTCCTGACAGTTGACCTCTGACCTCTACACTTGCATCACAACATGCATTCACCAATCCCCATACACACACAGACACAGGCACACACACACACACACACTAAACAAACAAAAACAAAGCCCCTGTCCTACCTGAGAGGACTAGAGTATCCTGTATACAACAGGTAGTTAACATTTGCTTAATTTGAGGGAAGAGGAATGGGGGTATGGAGAGGAGGGGGTTACTCAGGAGCTATTAGTAAAAACGTGGGTGTGAGAATCCCAAAGGGAGAAGCAGCGTTCTCGCTCTTCATTCTGGGGGGGGGGTTGAGGGACAGACGTCCGTCTGTGACTGTGTGAGGCGGGCTGAATGCCTTGACATACCCAGAAACCCAGTCCACAACCAAGGGAAGAGGCTCTGAAGCCCCCTCCCCCCCGAGCTTCAAAGGAAGCCTTCCATCCTCCAGAGGGCTGAGGAAGTGGGGGTACCCCGCACTCCTCAGCTTCACTCACCCAGAGCTGCCCCAGGCTGGACCCGAGTCACCAGCAGCAACAGTGGCATCAGCAGCAGAGACTGTCTCTCACGGAGCCCCATGGCTGGGATGCCTGTCCTTCCTCCCAAGTCTACCTGCAGTGTGGGCCCAGCTGCTCTCTCTGGGCTGGGCTGCTACCGCTTTGGGGGGGTGCCCCCTCCTCTCCCATACAACTGGTTGGACAGGTTCAGGGGCTGAGTCTATAGGCTCTGGGGGATTCAGCATCACTAGGGATGGGTCTGAAGAGAACAGAACAATGAGAGATTAACCAGGACACCTGCACCCCACTCCAAGAGGACCTGGGCTGGGAGGGGCCAGGTATGGGGCAGGCAGCTCCGGGTATGGGCTGTCCCATAAAAATCCTGCCTTACCTGGCCACCGGGGCACCTTACAGCCCCCTAGTGAGGGAGGGAGGGAGTCCCTTTATCTTCTAGACAAGGGACACAGAAGGTAGGTGTTCCTTCAAGATCACCTAAGCTCACCGGCAAAACCTTGAGGTGGTCCCAGCAAATGCCGGGCCAGGGACTGATTCTCTCCTTCTCTCTCTCTCTCTCTCTCTCTCTCCCTTTCCCCTCCCTCCCTCCCTCCCTCCCTCCCTCCTTCCCTTCCCTCTATTTTAAGATAGTCTCTAAGCTGGCCTCCAACTCAGTATATAGCCAAGGATGGCCCTGAACTCCTGATCTTCCTTCCTGAATGCTGGGATTACAGGAGAGCGTCACCACAGCCAGCAAGCCACAGTGTATGTCCACAAAGATAATATTCTATATCTCTGTGTATGTGTGAGAAATGTATGAGAAAGATAACAGAAAGATAGACAGACAGACAGATAGACTGATGATGGCTTAGTGAATTAATAGATGTTATATAGATGATAGGTAGAGAATAGGTAGATAGATAGATAGATAGATAGATAGATAGATAGATAGATAGATAGATGATAGATAGATGCATAGATAGGTAGGTAGATAGATAGATAGATGATAGATAGATAGATAGATAGATAGATAGATAGATAGATAGATAGATGCATAGATAGATAGATAGGTTGAGACATAGCTCAACGATAGAATTCTTTCCTGGCATGTAAATGGCTCTGGGTTCTTCCCCAGAATCACAAATATATGGGAGGTAGGTGTATGCGTACATATATACATACATACATACATACATACATACATACATACATACATATTCTCTCTCTCTCCTTCTCAAAAGGAAGTTGAAAGCAATCATCAGAACAAGGAGCCAGATACAGTTAGTGTCTCACACCTGTAATCCCAGCACTCGGGAGGTGGAAACAGGGGGATCAGGAGTTCAGGGTCATCCTCCGCTACACAGCTAAGGTACCCCGTCTAAAACCAAATCAACCAAACAGGGTGGAAAGGGTGCTCCTTGCAAAAGCATGTTCTTGCTCATCCTCCCTCAAGTCCCCAGAACTGGGCAGGGTCAGCCTCACGGTTAATCATATCATACAGATGAAAGGACGTTTCCATCAGGGAGGGTAATGCCTGCACCCTCACGGTGGGTCAACCGTGACCTCCTGCATTCTTACGGCAGGTCAGCCAGGTCAGCCGTGACTCTAGGAAGCAGCCCCGCTCTCCCTACACCCAGGCAGGCTGCTGCTTGCTCTTTCTGTGTCTAGTTCAAGACAAACAATTCATTTTATTTCTCCTCATGTTCCCTCTCCATTCCACCCCTGCCCGCTGCCCCAGGCATCCGCTCTAGCCAGTGCGGCAGAGACCCTTCTATCACCTACCTCCGGTGGGATAACAAATGACCCCAGAACTAAAGACTGAAAGGAATAAACACTTCTTTTTTCTCTTCTTGAATCTACAGTCTTTTTTCTCCTTTCTTTTTCTTTTTCTTTCTTTCTTTCTTTTTCTTTCTTTTTTTTTTTTTTTAAAGGATTTATTTATTCAGCCAGGTGGCACACGCCTTTAATCCTAGCATTCGGGAGGAAGAGGCAGGCTGATCTCTGTGAGTTCGAGACCAGCCTGGGCTACAGAGTGAGTTCCAGGACAGGCTCCAAAGCTACACAGAGAAACCCCGTCTTGAAAAAACAAAACAAAACAAAACAAAAAAAAGCAAACAAACAAAAAGATTTATTTATTTGTGTATTTTATGTATGAGTGCTCAGTCTTCATGCACACCAGAAAAAGGAATCTGATCCCTTTACAGGTGATTGTAAGCCACCACGTGGTTGCTGGGAACTGAACTCCGAAACTTCTGGAAGAGCAGCCAGTGCTCTTAACCGCGGAGCCATCTCTCCAGCCCCACTTCTTTTTTTGTTATTTGTGCATGCATTAACTATTTATCTTTGTGTGTGTGTATGCATGACGTGTGTGTGTGCCATGGCTTGTGTGGAGGTCAGAGGACAACTTTCTGCTTCCTCCTTGTTGAGTCAGGGTCTTTCTGGTTTCTGTTGCCATACTGTGTCATACTCCAGGGTAGGTGGCCCAAGAGGTCTGGGTGGTTCTCCTGTTTCCATTTCCCATTTTAGCATACAAGTGCTGGCATTACAGATGTGCACTCCTGTATCTGGCCTTTTAAAAAAATGTTTACATGTATGTGTGCGCGTGCATGTGTGTGTGCACGTGTGTATGTGTGTGCACGTGTGTATGTGTGTGCACGTGTGTGTGCATGTGCACGCACACGCACCTGCTAATATAGAGGTCAGAGGGCAACACTGTGGAGTCTGTTCCCTCCTCCCACCGAGCATGGTGGGAGCTGCCCAGTTCGTGGCAGTAGGAGTATGTAGTAAGGTCGTTCACATCATGATGAACCAGGCAGCGGAGAGAGCTCAGGATAACCTTTGCAGACCCACCTCTAGTGACCTGTTTCTGCAAGTAGACCCCACCACCTCTGCTACCTTCCCAAGCAGGGCCGCCAGCTGGGGGCCAGGTACTCAAGGCACGAGCCTCTGAGGGACATTTCAGACTTAAGCCGGAATGCGGTAGCTGCCTCTTGCTCCATTAAACCGAGGGCAGGGGTCAGCCTGTTTAGCTCCACCTGGTTTCTGCTGCGTCTATGATCTGGCAACTAGACTTGTCCGAAAACTGGTAATATGGAAACGTCCCTGCTCAGTGTGTCTGGCTGTGGCCGGGACCTGCCATTTTACATCACAGCATCAGGTGGATGGCCAGAATGGCATGGCTTCTTCCCTTCTGGGTCCTAGAAGGGCCCGACACTAGAGAAAACTAGCACGAAGGGGGTGGGCCCTGGGGCCCCAAAGGGGCCAGCTGGTAGCCATGCCAAGTCCCGGGGAATACTCTACCCCTTTTGACTTTTCTTGCTGCGTACCTTTGGGGGTGACTCATAAGGCAGGTGGGGCCCTCACTTGCTGTCTCCTCATACAAGTCAAATAGAGTTCCAAAGACTCACCCAACTCTAGGTCACCAAACAAAGACTCAGCTCCACAGCAACCGTCACACCCACGGTCTGAGGAGGGACACAGGGGAACTGTGCCTCCAGGGATTGATCACGCTTGCCTCACGCCCTCTGAAGAGAGAGGGATTGGGGCTTTGTCTGGACCCAGAGAGAAAGCACAGAGTACTCCGTGCCCCCCACCCCAAACCCTTATCACCTGGGAAATGCTCCAGAGCCCCTCAACCTCACCCCAGGCCTGAGTCTTTCTATGACAAGTGCTTCAACCCTACCGGTTGTGCTGTGTGTGTCTTCTGACAGGCAGCTTGCCACCTCCCAAGTCCCCTGAGAGCTTCTGGTACCCGCCACCATAAACTAGGAAGCTCTTTCTCCATCAGGCTCAGCAGTGAAACACCTGCCTAGAATCCCCCAGTGAGGGGCTGGGGTGTGGCTCAGTGGTAGAGCACCTGCCTAGAATCCCCCAGTGAGGGGCTGGGGTGTGGCTCAGTGGTAGAGTGCTTATCTAGCATATACAGGGCCCTGGGTTCCATCTCCAGTGTGGTAAATATAATCAAAAGCTACAAAAACAAACAAACAAACAAATAAATAAACCATCAAAACCACCACCAACAACAAAAATAGGCATGATGACACAAGTCTGAAATCTCTCTCCCAGGTTGAGGCCATCTTGCATTCCCAGGAAATGCCAGGCTAGCCTGAGATGCTTACCTCCAAAATACGAAGAGGGGTTGGAGAGATGGCTCAGCAGTTAAGAGTCCTGTTGCTCTTCCAGAGGACCCAGGTCCAGTTCCCAGCACCCATGTGAAGTTTCCCAGATGTCTGTAGCTCCAGTGGATCCAATGCTCTCTCCTGACTCCACAGGCACCAGGCAGCATGTGATACACAGCCAGCAAAACACTTGTACAAATAAAGAAACAAATCTTTTTAACATTTTTAAGTTCTTTCCTTAAAATATACAAAGAAAAATAAAGTTCTTTCTTTTAGTAGAGGAAGTTTTCAATGACATCATATGGCATGGTGTCTTTAAATTAATTTTTGTTATAGCCGGGCAGTGGTGGCACATACCTTTAATCCCAGCACTCGGGAGGCAGAGACAGGTGGACCTCTGAATTTGAGGCCAGCCTGGTCTACAGAGTGAGTTCCAGGATATCCCGGGCTACACAGAGAAACTCTGTCTCAAAAAACAAATTAAGCCGGGTGGTGGTGGCGCACGCCTTTAACCCAGCACTTGGGAGGCAAGAGGCAGGCGGATCTCTGTGAGTTCGAGACCAGCCTGGTCTACAGAGCGAGATCCAGGAAAGGCGCAAAGCTACACAGAGAAACCCTGTCTCAAAAAACCAAAACAAACAAACAAACAAACAAACAAACAAACAAAAACAAATCAAGAAAAACTAATATGGGGCCAAGTTTGTCACCTCATACCTATAATCTCAGGAGTCTGAGGCAGGAGAATTGACTCTAGTTCCAGATTGTCTTGTGCTACTGAGCTACAGAGGGCTGGAAGTAGGGCCAGGTTAGACCCTACAAAGCCTGGGTCCAGGGACCTGCTTCCTTTAGTGAAGTCCCGCCTCCTCCAAATCCTACAACTCAAAACACTGTCACCAGCCGGGGTCTGAGTGGGGAACATTTCATTTTTAAACCATAACAGGCTCTGATTCAAAGTTTCTCTGAAGATGTGAGGCCCTCTGTATTGAATCTTGAGTGGCTCGAGACTGAGGTGCTGTCAGAGGACAGAGGGGGGACCCTAAGTCTGACCAGTCACCCCAGCAGCACCCTGGGAGCAGCCCGGTGGGGTATGCGTGGGAGTGGTACAACCCATCACCTACGCTCCTGTCTTCCTGCATCTCCTCAAACGCTTGGTTCATTTTGTCGGTTTTGCAAAGCCTAGGATTGAACCCAGGGCCTCACACAAAACAGGCAGGTGCTCTACCACTGAGCCACACCTCAGCCCCTCACTGGGGGATTCTAGGCAGGTGCTCTACCACTGAGTCACATCCCAGCCCCTCACTGGGGGATTCTAGGCAGGTGCTCTACCACTGAGCCACACCCCAGCCCCTCACTGGGGGATTCTAGGCAGGTGCTCTACCACTGAGCCACACCCCAGCCCCTCACTGGGGGATTCTAGGCAGGGGCTCTACCACTGAGCCACACCCCAGCGCCTCACTGGGGGATTCCAAGCAAGAGTTTCTACTTCTGAGTGACATCCCAGCCCTTCACTTGCAGATTCTAACGCGGTGCTCTCTGTTGAACTCTGCCCTCAGCCCAAAAGACTATAGATTAAAACAAACAACAATGATGACAACAAGAATCATACTCTTCCACTGTAGCCCAGGCTAGCCTCAACCTCTTGCCTCAGCCTCCCCACTTCGAGATTACAAGCATGAGCCTCCAAGCCCAGCTCGCCTTCCTGCTTTTTATTGCGTCTTTCTTAACCCGAGCAGCCCCACCTCACAGGGAAGACTTCACATCGCCCAGATACTTGGGGTAGCCTTAGGGCAGCCCATGCTTTGTCCCAGGCTATCTCCCCTACCTACTTTATAAAGTTGTTGGTTTTTTTTTTCAAGATTTTTATTTACCTTTTATTACATGCATGTGTCTCTGTGTTGGGTGTGTGTGTGAGTGGGTATGATGTGCACCTGAGTGCAGGTGCCTTTGGAGGCCAGAGACATCAGATCCTCATGGGGCTGGAGCTGCAGCTGTGGGGTTGGGAAGCGAACTCAGATCCTCGGCAAGAGCAGTTGGTGCTCTTAACTGCGGAACCATCTCTCCATCTCTCCAGACGCTCTACCTTACTTTCTTTCTTTTTTTTTTTTTCTTTTTTTTTTTTTTTTTTGGTTTTTCAAGACAGGGTTTCTCTGTGTAGCTTTGCGCCTTTTCCTGGAACTCACTCTGTAGCCCAGGCTGGCCTCGAACTCACAGAGATCCGCCTGGCTCTGCCTCCCGAGTGCTGGGATTAAAGGCCTGCGCCACCACCACCCGGCTTAACTTACTTTCTTGACCCGTGCTTTCACACCCCTTCATCGGGGCGGGTTGAGCACCTCACAGGATCAGCGGTGACACCTAGCTCCCAACCCTCCTCCCTCCACCCAGCTCTGATGCCCGCCTTGAGGAAGGCCCCTTTGTGCCCCACCTCACTCTGGGTCGGGCGCCTCCCTTGGGCTCCCACTACTGTTCGTATTGTCCCCTCTTTCACGGCTCCTCTCCCCAGCACTGGACTCTCTAGGCTGGTTTCAGCTGGGTCTAGTGGAGGGTGTCCAGGAGAAGGTGCCAGAGAGGTCTGGAGGACCAGTCCCCTCCCTGGCACTCCCAGGGGCTCTCTCACTGCCTTGGCCCGGTGGCTTAGGAACAGAGCCACGGGTGGGGTTCCAGGCACAGGGGCTGAGGGGGCCAAGCTAAGCCCAGGGCTCCATGACACACTTTGAGGAACTTGGGTTGTTTTCCTTGAGGAGCCTAGGGGGAGCAGGTTGGAGAGGGAAAGGGAGGGGCTGGTGATTAATGGCCATTCCTCTAGGTCCCTCATGGGAGGGAAGCCAGGCAGAATGGTTGTCAGGGCAACGCATTCTTTTCTTTCTCTGGCCTGTGTCTCTCACAAGGGTCGGGAGGTCAAGAGTGCTGTATGAGATGCCAAAGGGCCCTGGACATCTTCTGGGTTAAATGTTCATCTCACAGAGGGCAAATGGAAGCCGGGAAAGATGGGCAGGGCTTCCTGGTGGGGCTAACCCAGCAAACGAGGCACAGAGAGGCGGATGTGGGCTCCTGTCTTGCTCACAGGGCCCTCTCCACAGGACTCAGAGACATCTGGGCTGGGATAAGCAAGGAGGGATGGAAGGGAGGTGTGGTGAGGACTGGGGTTCAGTATCTCTGGCTTTTCTAGCGATCCCTGTCTGACCTCTGACCTCTAAACCCTCATTCACGTCTCATATCCACATGCCATTTCTTTCTCTTCCTTCTCTCTCTCTCTCTCTCAAAACAGGGTCTTGTTCTATAGCCCAGGCTGACCTGGAACTTGAAGTAATCTTCCTCCTTAACACGCCGCCCCCCATGCTAGAATTATAGGCATGTCTTCAAAAAAAAAATTGTTTTTGTTTTGTGTTTTGAGACAGGGTTTCTATGTGTGCCCTTGGCTGTCCTGGATCTCGCTCTGTAGTCCAGGCTGGCCTCGAACTCACAGAGATCCACCTGCCTCTGTCTCCCAAATGCTGGGATTAAAGGCATGCACCACCACCATCTGGCCAAAAGTATTTTTAAGTTATTATTTTATTATATGAGTATGGGATGTTTTTCCTGCATGTATGTCTGTGCACCACATGTGTTCCTGGTGCCTATGGAGGCCAGAAGAAGGGGTCAGATCCCCTGGAACCGGGGTTAGCGATGGTCGTGAGCCACCACGGTGGTGCAGGGTCCTTTGGAACAGCTAGTTTTCTTTTTTTTTTTTTTTTTTTTGTTTTTTGTTTTTTGTTTTTTGTTTTTCGAGACAGGGTTTCTCCGTGTAGCTTTGCGCCATTCCTGGAACTCACTTGGTAGCCCAGGCTGGCCTCGAACTCACAGAGATCCGCCTGGCTCTACCTCCCAAGTGCTGGGATTAAAGGCGTGCGCCACCACCGCCCGGCTGCTAGTTTTTTAACCACTGAGTCACCTCTCTCCGACCCCTAAGACAATTTTTATTGCATTTATTAAATGCGTATGCATGTGTGTGTGTGTGCGTGGAGGAAGGGGTTGTGCACAACTTTTAGAAGTTGATTCTCTCCTTCCCCGTGTGGGTTCTGGGGACTGGATTTGTGTCCTGGGGCTCGGCAGCCTTTACCGGTAGATGAGCGAGTGAGAGAGTTTCATGAGGCGTGTTCCCACCCTGTGTTCCAACAGCTCTGATCTGCTGACTGATGAATCACCGTGCAGTCATACCCCCCAGTCCTGGATGTTTTTCCTTTTCTCACAAAGTACTTGTTTCTGACTGATGAGCCATGAAATTTTGGGCCAATGGGTGTCATGACACTTCCTTATATAGTGTCCTCAGGGATCATTTTAAAAAAATGTCATTTAATAAAAAGTTCTTGGCAGCAGGGACAGTAGTAAAGTCCCTGCTTAGAATCCCCCAGTGAGGGGCTGGGGTGTGGCTCAGTGGTAGAGCACCTGCCTAGAATCCCCCAGTGAAGGGCTGGGGTGTGGCTCAGTGGTAGAGCACCTGCCTAGAATCCCCCAGTGAGGGGCTGGGGTGTGGCTCAGTGGTAGAGCACTTGCCTAGCATGTGGGGGGCCCTGAGTATAACCCCTAGCACCACCACAGAGTAATAATAAAAACAATTCTTCACACTGGGTGTGGTGGCTTACACTTGTAATCCCAGCGCTTGGGAGGTGGAGGGGAAAAATCACAAACTGGATGCCATCCCAGCTTACATAGGAGACCCCATCTCAAGAAGAAAGGAATAAATGCAGGTGTGGTGACCCACACCTTTCATCCCCGCATTCAGGAGGCAGTGGCATTCAGGTGTCTGTGAGTTCAAGGCTAGCCTGGTCTACCTAGAGAGTTCCAGGTCAGCCAGGGCTACATAGTGAGACATTGTCTCAAAACAAAACAAATAAACAAGAAAACCCTCTTCATGACATGGTTGGTACTAGAGACCTAAAGACTCAGCCCAAGGTTGGTCCCCGAAGTGCTAGGGACTGTCTGGTGTTGCTGGTGTGTGGAACTCTGGGGCAGAATGTCCTGCCAGGGTGTGAAGGGGCCCAGCATAGCAGCACCTGGGCAGGGCCACTGGATTCTGTGACACCTCAGCTGCCATAACCTAGGGCGGGGTATCACCACTGGGTGGCTCCCCGCATGGCCTCCAGATGGGGTAGGAATCTGGTCGTGAAACATCAGCCACTTGCCAACACCCTTGTGCAGTTGACTGGCTATTAAAACAACATTCTCACCTATGTAATCCCACGGCGGTGTCCAGTTCTCTCAGGGCTGGGCCAGACGTCCCTGGAAGAGCAGTGAGACCGTGAAGATGAACGCCTGTGAGGAACAGCTGGGTTGTGCTATCAAGGCCAGTTTTTAAGCTATTTATTTATTTATATTTTTTTTAGATAGGGTCTCACTAGGTCACTCTGGCTGCCCTGAAACTTGCTATGTAGACCAGGCTGGCCTTAAACTCACCAAGGTCTACCTGCCCCTGCCTCTGCCTCCTGAGTGCTGGGATTAAAGGCATGCACCGTCACAGTTGGCTCAATTTTTTAAAAAATATTTTTATTTATGTGTGTGTGTGTGTGTGTGTGTGTGTGTGTGTGTGTGCAAGTGCTTGTGGGTACCCAAAGATACCATAGAGGACTGGATCCCCTGGATCTGGAGTTATAGGCAGCTGTGAGCCGCTGATGTGGGTGCTGGGAACCAAACCTGGGTCCTCTAGAAAGAGCTGCAAACATTCTTAACTGTGAGCCCTCTCTCCAGCATCCCCACTTTTTGGATTACTATCATTCTGCAGGAGAGAGGGTGCGGGTGATGCCCCAGGGTGCAAGTGATGCCCCGGGGTGTGGGTGATGCCCCGGGGTGCGGGTGATGCCCCGGGGTGCGGTGATGCCCCAGGGTGCGGGTGATGCCCCGGGGTGCGGGTGATGTCCCAGGGTACATGTGGAGGTCAGAGCCAACTCTGTGGAGCTTGGTCCCCCCTTTCATCTCTATGTGGGTCCCCAGGATCAAGCCCAGGCTTCCTAGCTTTGGCGGCAAGTGTCCTTCCAGGCTTAGCCATCCTGCCTACACTCCACGGCCAGGAAGTGCTGCACACCACGGGTTTTTACAAGGGCTGCGTTGTGCTGCTTTGGAAACTTTGGTTGCTTTTAAGGCTCTCCATTTTCTTGCCCCATCCCTCTGAAGGGACTAGGGAGGAGGGAAGAGCCACCGGACACTAGAGCATGCTTAACTTTCTGCCTGCCGTCCTTCTACTGGCTTGAGACTCCAGGGGAAGAGGGGGCGTGTTTAGTTGTCTGTGAAGAAAGCTATTGATTTACTTTATATGCTGGTATATTTTAAACCAAACTTGAAGTTTCTTTCTTTGTTTTGTGTGTGCGGCAGTGAGTGGAGGTCAGAGGACACAACTTTTGGGAGTTAGTTCTCTCGTTCTACCATGAAGGTCCTGGTGACCAAACTCAGGTGACAGGCTTGATAGCAAGCACCTTCACCCAACGAGCCGTGTCACGGTGTCTCTGTTGGTGTTGGAACAACTCAGGCGGCTAGGGATGTAAATTTCCCTCAGGTCACTGGCAACGCCTGCAGGAATCTAGAACAATGATTGGAAACAAGTCTCCGGGCTGAAGAGATGGCTCAGTGGTCAAGAACACAGGCTGCTCCTGCAGAGGACCCGGGTTCGATTCCCGGCATCCACACATGCTGACTCACAATCCTCTGTAACCTCAGTGCCAGGGAATCAACCCTCTCTTCCGACCTCTTCAGGCACCAGGCACGAATGTCGCACACACACATACACACACACACACATACACACACACATTCAGGCATAACACTCACACACATAAAACAAATATTTTTTTAAAAAAATTTAAAGAAGGCTGTGTTATTTCCTATTGGAAAGGGGGGAAAAGGCATTACCAGGCAGATATCCCATATACCTGTCACTCTAGTAATTGAGAAAAGACCATGGTGAGTTCAAGGCCAGCATGAGCAAGATCCTATTCAAAACACACACACACACACACACACACACACACACACACCACACACGTGGATGTCCCCCCCAAAAAAAACAACTCCTTTACCTGGGAATCTGTTGGAACTTTCGCTGGGGCGGTACATTCATTTTTGGTGCATAAAGGTCTCCGTTTTCGTGTGTGTGTGTGTGTGTGTGTGTGTGTGTGTGTGTGTGTGTGTGTTATTTTGTGTTTGTGAATCTTAAACTTTGTGTATCTGAGAACGGTCTTGAACTCCTGATCCTCCTGCTTCCATCTCCCGAGTGCTGGCCTCAAAATCACAGTCCTTCTCATGCTTCGGGCACGTGCCGCCAAGTCCGCCCTACCCCATCTCCCCTCCATTCACTACTTCGTGGAGATTGCAAAGGCATACTCACGCCCCCGTGTGGCGGCGGCGGGAAGCGCCGCAGCCTTTGCAAACGCCTCCACAGCAAGCCACAGGGCACCAGGATCCCAAAGTCGGGGACTCTTTCCCAAGGCTAGCTGATCCTTGGGCCCCGTGAGAATACACTCACCTGAAAAATGAAAATCCCTTACTTGTGTTCGCGGGTGAGTGTGTGGGTGGAGTGCGCACAAGTGCCACCTGCGTGGAGGTCAGGGTCTGAGGACAGCCCCGTCTCTCCTCCCATGTGGAAACAACCCAGGTCTGCCGTCTCACCCGCCCTTCATTTTTTTAACTCAGCAAACACCAGTGATCCATAGACACCAGGACAGGTGCTGGTGAAGTGGTGGGATGGGGTAGGGGTGAGGTTAACCCTCTCCAATCCCAAGGAAGGAGGTTAAAACTCCTGGTCTACAGGGCCTTGGGCTTCCGTCTAGTGCAATTTCAAAAGTTGCTCCATGCTCTATGTTTCTCTGGTCAGTGGAACATTTGGCCCGGTGTAGCTTAGGTCTACACCTCCAGGGGTCACTTGAATGCTGGGGTGCGGCAGGATGGAGGATACGACTCTGACACAGGGGTTTATGGCTTGATAAAAATCTGGTCAACAGAGCGAGCTCCAGGACAGGCACCAAGACGACACAGAGAAACCCTGTCTCGAAAAACCAAAACCAAACCAAACCAATCTGCCACTGAAGCATATGCCGGGAGAGAGTCGCTGTGGCCACTGGATCCTGAAATGTGGCCGGGTCTCGCTGTGGCTCCCAAAGCACAGGCTGGTGGGAATCAAAGGACCCACAAGAGACAGCGTCAGGACCAGAGGCTGCACGCTCCTGTC
The DNA here is from genome assembly GCF_949786415.1 of Peromyscus eremicus. Taxonomy (NCBI): domain Eukaryota; kingdom Metazoa; phylum Chordata; class Mammalia; order Rodentia; family Cricetidae; genus Peromyscus; species Peromyscus eremicus. The sequence goes on along the minus strand of NC_081438.1, from coordinate 25,561,770 downwards.
ACAGAGCCGGCGTGGGCAACACTCCTGCCACAATAACGTTTATTAATTTCCAAAGAGCTTGATCCGACAGGCCCAACGGGACATGGGGTGGGGTGGCTGCACAGTGTGGGCAGGCAAGCCAGTGGGCCTCAGGTTTGCCACCGAGGAGGACGGGATAGCTCTGCGGGCTTGACCTGGCTGAAGCCGGGAAGACACCCTTCCCCTGAGAGGATGGGGGTGCAGGCACGCAATGAAGTGGTTAACAGGAGCGCATGCGCGGGCCCTGCTGCCACGTGGCTACAGCACACGGGCGCCCCCGCGTGGTGATAGCGGGAACCACAGGCTTTGTCCTGGAGAGTTTTTCCTTTGATGGAGTGCTGTGGGCCCCAAAGAGCATGTGACCCTGAGGACAATGGGAGGGCATGGCATCTCCCCAACAGTAACAGATCCCACATCTGGACAGGTGTCAGTCTGAGGTTCAAAGCAAGGTAGACAGACTCCTCCAAGTCAGAACCAGCTGTGCCCGAGCCCGTGCCTAACCCTGTATGTGGCTCACAGCAGGTGTGCAATAAATGATGTGTGGAGTGAGCAGACAAGTGTGTGAACCCTCTCACTGTGTGTGGAGGGCCTGGGGTAGGTAGCCGAGCTGTCATTAATAACCATTTACACTCTCTACCCTTTACACCGGCGACTCCCACCCTCTGAAAGAGCCAGGCTCTTGAGACAGGGTGGGACATCTGCAGATGCATGCCAGCCCTGGTGACTGGGTAGGACAGAAGGTGGTCCAAGGCTCCTGTGCTTCATGATGGGCCCAGCCCAACGTACTAACTGCAGCAGAGCAAGGCATCCTCTGGGTTTTTGCTTGCTTGGTTGTTTGTTGGTTTTGAGATAGGTTCTGCTCTACAGCCCAGACTAGCCTAGAGCACATGACCCTTCTGCTTCCATGACCCTTCTGCTTCGGCCCTCTAAGTGTGTGGATCACAGCCTTGTGAGACCACACCTATCTCCTCCTGAGTTCTCCGAAGTCTGGTCAAGGTCGGGATGGACTAACCACTTCCTCTAGCCTTACGTAAAGGAAGTTAAGCAGAACCCACTCTGACCTTGACCATCTCCAAATGCACTTACAGACCAAGGCCTAGTGAGGGACAGAAACAGATACGAGGAGCTGTGAAGATGCCAGACCCCCCTACAGGCCCTGTGTCCCTGCTCTGTCCCTCACCCCAGGCCCAAGCTGCAGAGACCAGGCTACGGGCTGAGACTGGGAAGGGGATCCAGGCTAGGCTCACAGCCCACCGGCAGGGTGGCAGCCTCGCTGGGGGGGATGTGGTGCGTCATGTAGCGTTTTCCCATGAAGGAGCCAATCCGTAGCTGCTCAGGGGCTTCCTCGGGCCACCACAGGCTGGAGCTGCACATGACAGAAGGGGAGAGGCGAGTTACATCCCAATCCAGAAGATGTCACATGACAGCTATGTATGTCCCCTTCCCCAGCATGCTCACCCCTCAGTCTGTCCCCTCACCGACCGGCCCTCCTTTTTATTTGGTGCACAAAATGTGTAGTGTGTATGTGTATGCACATGGGTACACACGTACGTGTGCGTGTGCGTGTGCATGTGGGGAGACCAGAGGTTGAGTTGAGTGTCTTTCTCGATCTCTCTATATTTCATAAATTTAAAAATATATATCGGTTGGGGGGTGCACATGCCACGGTGTGTGTGGAGGTCAGAGGAGGAGTCAGGAGTCAGTTCTCTCCTTCCACCATGTGGGTCCCAGACAGAGGTCCCACCCAGGTCATCAGGCTTGGTGGCAAGAGCCCTTACCCACTGAGCCAGCCGGACAACCTTATCTTTTTAAGACAGAGTCTTTACCTGAAACCCTTCACGACTGGCTGGCCACAGATTCTAGGGACCTCCCTCCCCTGGGTTAGATTTACAGACACTCACAACCACATCTGGATTTTATGCGGGTGCTGGGGCTCTGGACTTGAGTCCTTGTTTGTGCACTGAGCCCTGTACTTACTAAACCATCTCCCCAGGTCTCTCTTCCCTCTGTATTGAAGCCAACTGGAGAGGCACCTCCTCCAGGTAGCTATCCTTAATATCTACCCCAGGGGCAGTTACCAAACCACTCCAGGGGCCCCTGGAGAAAAGATAAAGGCCAGGGGAGGAGCCCCAGCAGAAGGCACAGAACCCGACCCCGTCTTCAGGTGAGCTCCTATCACCCAGGTGACAGACGCAGAGTGGAAATTCTCTCCACACTGCCTGGAAGGCCATGAGCCAGCTCAGAACTGCGGCATTCATGAGAGGACTCCAGGATTGAGGGATCAGGACGGGGAGGGGGGTTCCAGGCAGAAAAGGTGCCCTCGGGGTGTCATCACTCACAATCGCATTGTCCAGGCTGCCAGGAAAGCCAGGAGCAAGAGGCCGGCCAGGGCAGAGAGGATGGACGTAATGACGATCATACAGCCGCTCCGCCTCCCGGGCCACGTGTCAATGGAGCTGGGGGATTTCCCTGCACACATAGGAATCATTCAGAGGCTGCCCACCCACCCCAAGCCTGTCTATCCCTCACCATTCAAGTTCAACGTGCTTCGAGGCTTGGATGAGAGTCTCCCAAACCCACCTATCCTGTCCATTTCCACCAGCCTGGATCCGCCATTGTTCCAACCTTCTACACTGGATTCACCTTCTAGACTATTCCCTCCAGTTCCTCCACCACTGCCCACACGCAGCAGGCAGATCTGGGGACTCACTTTGTCTCCATGTTGGTCCCTATGTCTGAAGGCACTCAAAGCCTTCAGATGACAATCATCTGTCACCCCACCCAATTGCCTTGGTAGCCTGTCTCTGAGACAACCACCACCCCCAACACTGGCCTCCACCTGGAAGATGATGCCTGGGCCCTTCTCCCTGCAGTAGAGAGAACCTGGGGCTGATGAGGCAGGGGCTGGGCAGCTAAGCAAGGGTTCATAGATGATGAGCTAGGACTGGTGCTACATGTCTGTAATCTCAGCTACCTGGAAGAATAAGGCAGGGGATCTCAAGGATAGGCCATCCTGGGCTACAGAGGAGAGTCAAAGCCAGCTTGGGCAACTCAGACCCTATCTCAAAGTAAAAAGAGGGCTGGGGATGTACTTCAGTGGTAGAATACCTGCCTAGAATCCCCCAGTGAGGGGCTGGGGTGTGGCTCAGTGGTAGAGCAACTGCCTAGAATCCCCAGTGAGGGGCTGGGCTGTGGGTCAGTGGTAGAGCACCTGCCTAGCATGCATAAGAGTCAATGTCTAGTACTAAAAACAACAACAACAACAAAGGTTTAGCACCATTATGATGGATCTGACCCAGGTCTCACTCTACAGCATAAGGTTCAGGTAGAGGTTAAGTCAGTCTTCAGTCCCTCACCCCAGCACTACCTTGGTGGAGATAAATGGGATTGGACCACTTCGTCTCAGCCTTGGGTGGACCACTGGCATCCATCAGAAGGAACTTCACGCTGGAGACAGAAAAGCAATGGGGACAAACGTAAGACTCGGATGTCTCGATCGGGGCATGGTGGCACAGGCACTCCGTAGGCTGAGGGAAGAGGGTCCTAAGTTCAGTGCCTGCCTGGCTACATGGCAAGACCTTGTCTCAGAAGAAAAGGTAAAGATGTGTTGAGGATTCAGCTCAGTGGTAGAGCCCCTGCCTAGAATCCCCCAGTGAGGGGCTGGGGTGTGGCTCAGTGGTAGAACACCAGCCTAGAATCCCCCAGTGAGGGGCTGGGGTGTGGCTCAGTGGTAGAGCACCTGCCTAGAATCCCCCAGTGAGGGGCTGGGGTGTGGCTCAGTGGTAGAGCACCTGCCTAGAATCCCCCAGTGAGGGGCTGGGGTGTGGCTCAGTGGTGGAGCACCTGTCTAGAATCCCCCAGTGAGGGGCTGGGGTGTGGATCAGTGGTAGAGCACCTGCCTAGAATCCCCCAGTGAGGGGCTGGGGTGTGGCTCAGCGGTAGAGCCCCTGCCTAGAATCCCCCAGTGAGAGGCTGGGGTGTGGCTCAGTGGTACAGCACCTGCCTAGAATCCCCCAGTGAGGGGCTGGGGTGTGGCTCAGTGGTACAGCACCTGTCTAGAATCCCCCAGTAAGGGGCTGGGGTGTGGCTCAGTGGTAGAGCACCTGCCTAGAATCCCCTAGTGAGTACTGATCTCTGGAGACTACGGGGCCACCCATATGAGAAGAAGGTAGGCCTCTAATTAATAGCCCTGGCAAAGGCAAAGAGATGGAGGTAGGGGTATGGTTAGGGCCTGTTGGGAGCCTTGAGGGCCTGGACAGTAGGGAGGGGGAGTACTTGGCTCTGGGAAGAGAGCATGGTGTGCCCAGTAGAGTGGAGGGAGCCAGCACTGGTGGCTGATGGGAAGAGGGCAGGGTGGAGCGGCCGGGAGAAAGGTGTTATGGCCAGCATTGATAAAGGAACAGAGGGAGGCTGGATGGACAGAGGTGCCATCTCCTGAGACTCCGTTCTGCAGTCTGGGCTCCCACTGTTCCGAGGACACCTGGGATCTTCATCTCATGATGGACCCTGAAAAGAACCTTGTTTGAACTCCAGCACAACAGGCCTCAGTTTCTTCATCTGTACTATGGGTTGGGAAACCCACGTATTCTGTCAGATCTGCTTATGACCAGAAACAGTGATCTCATCCTGAAACCCACCTTCCCCTCTTAGGACACACTTGGAAAGAACTCTCTTTTTTCTTTCTTTGAGGTTGAGTCTCATGTAGCCCAGGCTAGCCTTGAATTCAATATGCAGCTGAGAATAACCTATACTCCTGGCTTCCCTGGCTTCTCACCCTCTTGAGTGCTGAGATTTCAGGCATGCACCACCACTCCGGGTTTATGTGGTGCTGGGATGGAACCCAGGGCTTCACAGATGCAAAATAAACACTATCACCTTAGCTACACCCCCAGCCAGATGATCTTTTGCTTAACACAGTCTTATGTAGTAGCTTGCCTCAAACTCATTATGTCGCGGTAGCTGGCCTTGAACTCACGATCCTCCTGCCTCTGGCTCCAGAGTACTGGGATCACATGAATGTGTCACTATGAAAAGGTCTTTTTGATGCCCCCACTACTCAAAGAAAGTAAATTGCAGCTAGCATGGGGGAGGAGCTGTGACTGGCCAGCATCCAGAAGAAGGTCCCTAGCTGCAGGGTCTGAATCTGGTCCAAGAAGTCCCGCCTTCCTCCCTGAAAACATCCAATCCCAGGGCAGAGGCTCCGACAACCCACCTGTAAGGCCCCTGACTGGGGAGGGGAGCGTTGCAATAGGGTTTCTGGTAACAGCCGGAGTCATGGCCCACTCGAAGCACCGGGACACCTCCACTGCCACCCGTGGGATCCTCACAGGGCAGCTGATCCAGGGACAGGGGTAATGTCATATAGTGGCCGTCAGTCAGCAGCTGTGGGGAGGTCGGGATCTCAGCAGGGGTCTGCGGGTTCTGGAAGTCCCTGGAGACTGGAGGAAAAAAGGGTCAGGTAGAGGCAAGAGCAGGGGCCGTGGCTGTAGCTATGTTATGTGTACGAATACAGAAGGATGGTGAGAGGTCAAGGCGCTTGCGCCAAACCTGGCGACCTGAGTTGGATCCCCGGGACCCTTGCGGGAGAGAACCGACTCCCCCAAGCTGTCCTCTTGAATTCCACGTGAACACCCCTGGACCGACATATATGTAAAACAATTATTTTAAAGGAATAGAGAACAGCTGACTGTTTCTGTCCCAAGAAGTGACCTGCAGAAGGCACGGTCTAGGCCGGGCGGTGGTGGCGCACGCCTTTAATCCCAGCACTTGGGAGGCAGAGCCAGGCGGATCTCTGTGAGTTCGAGGCCAGCCTGGGCTACCAAGTGAGTTCCAGGAGAGGCGCAAAGCTACACAGAGAAACCCTGTCTCGGAAAAAAAAAAAAAAAAAGAAGGCACGGTCTGATTTCTCCAGGTGACAGAACGGGATATCTTAGAGTAGGGCTTCTCAACATGTGGGTCATGACCCCTTTGGGGGTCGAACAACCCTTTCACCGGGGTCGCACATCAGACATCTTGCATATCAGATATTTACATTATGATTCATCACGTAAATTACAGCTATGGAGTAGCAATGGAATAATTTTATGGTTGGGGGCCACCACAGCGTGAAAAACTGTATTAAAGGGTCACGGCATTAGGAAGGCAGAGGACCACTGCTTTGGAGTGACCAGTGTCTCTAGAGGGCAAGCTGTGATTTAACACGCAGTTGGTAGAGTACTGGCCCAGCCATGCTAAACCCTGGCCTCTGTCCCCAGTACCACATGAACTGGGTGTGGTTGTGCATGCCCACCATTCCAGAACTTGGAAGGTGGAGGCAGCAAGATCGGAAGTTTAAGGCCTTCCTCATGGGCTACAGGAGACCCTGCCTCAAAGAAAAAAGAGGGAGAGGCGGTCCCTGTTGACCTTGGAGGACTTTTACCCACCTGGGGCATAGCACATACCGGGCCAGTCTCCAGCCCCAACCCCCACACCCAACACCCAGAGACAAAGTCAACAGTGCCATCCACCAAGAAGAGCTCCAGGTAGCCCCTCTCAGCCTATGCCCCTCACCCGAAGACCCCCGGTCCTCACCACACACCATTACTGAAAGCCACCACCAGCCACACGGTGTCGTTGGCTGAGGCATGCTCATTGAAGACGCACCGAGGCTGCTCCAGACAGAACGTGGTGGCGGTGACCTTCCCTTCCAGGTCCCAGGCTGTTATCTGCGGCTCGTAGGGAATCAGGTCTATGGGGGACAAAGGCGAGAAGCAAGGAAGACGTGGCGGGTCTGCGGGCCTCCCCTCCCCCACCCCTTCTCCCAGTTCAGGAGGTGGAATGGGTTCCAGCTACCCCAGGTCTAAGGGAGTCCATTTCGGGAGTTGCACTCACCCAGACTCAGGCTTGGGGAGAGCCACACCAGCACCAGGAGGAGCAGAGGCCCAGGGTGAGGCTGCCTCCGGGTGAGCCCCATGACTGCCAAGCACTTGCCCCGGGCAGAGGCAGGCTTGGGGGCTGGCCCTGTTACACCCCACCTCCAACACCTCTGGCCTACTCTGGCTGTTACTCAGGCTGCCGGGACAGCAGGAAAGACCTGAAAATATGAATTCACCCCTTCCCCCTCCCAGCGCGTCCAGCCCATCACGGGGAGGGGGAAGGTGGGCTCTTGTGGGGGGCGGGGCCTCCGGGAGAGGGGCCATTTAGGATCGGCCTTCACAGGACCTCCAGCCACCCCCACCCCAGGGCTGATGACTAGACTGTGGTACCACCTAATTCCCTGCCCCCGGGAGGGAAGCCCCCCTCCTCTGTCTGAACCACATACCTGAGATTCCTGAACTCTGGGTGCCAGGAGCCACCCTCTGGCCATCCATCCCCACCCAGGAATGGTGGAGCAAGCTTCGGGTAGGCTGGCCTTGGCAGCTCCCGGACACTGCTGCCCTCTAGGTACCCTGTGCGCTCCCCTGTGCCCCGTGGATCCACATTTTCCCCAGCTCTGAGCCTCCAAGGCCTTCTCTGGGGCAAAAAACTTGACCTCCGAAAGGACAGAACAAGTCACGCTTTTCACTTACGCAAACCCTTTGAATCACATTCTATGTAGTTTTACATTTTTATTTATTTATTTATTTATTTATTTATTTATTTATTTATTTATTTATTTATTTATTTATTTATTTCAAGACAGGATCTTGCTGTGTAGTCCTGGCTGTCCTGGCACTCGCTCTGTAGACCAGGCTGGCCTCGAACTCACAAAGATTTGCCTGCCTCTGCCTCCCGACTGCTGGGAATAAAGGTGTGTGTGCCACCACCACCCAGTTTATTGATTGATTGATTGATTGTTGAGGCAGAGTCTCCTGTAGTCCAGGCTGGCCTCAGACTCACTATGTAACAGAGGCTGACCTTTGAACTCCCGATGCTTCACTTCCCAACTGTGGGATCACAGGTGGGTACCCACCACAGCTCTGATCTACACCGTGCTGGGATGGAACCCAGCGCTCTGTGCATGCTAGGCAAGCACTCTGCCAACTGAGTGACACCCCCAGCCCTCATTCTATGTATTTTTTTAAATTTGTTTTTCATCCTGACCAAAGTTTCCCCTCCCTTCTCTCCTCCCAGTCCTTTCCCTACACCTCCCCTCTGCAGCCCGCAGCATCCCACCCTCACCCCGCCCCCGCCCCCAATCCACTCCTCCGTTTCTATTCAGAAAAGGGCAGGTCTCCCATGGGTATTGACAAAACATGGCATATCAAGTTGCAGTAAGACTAAGCACCTCCCTATGTATTAAGGCTGGGCAAGGTGACCCAGTATGGGGAGTGGGTCCTCAAAGCCAGCAAAAGAGAGACAGCCTCTGTTCCCGCTGTTAGGAGTCCCACAAGAGGGCCAAGCTACATAACTGTAACATGTACACAGAGGACCGAGGTCAGTCCCATGCAGACTCCCTGGTTGTCGGTTCATGTATTCTTTATATATAACTCATAAATACTGCTGTAAGACCCGCAGGTCAGTGACTCATGTGTGTGTGTGTGTGTGTGTGTGTGTGTGTGTGTGCGCGCGTGCGTGCGCGCGCACGCATGCAAGCCCTTGTTTTTGAGACAGGTCTTGCTAAGAATCTCTGGCTGGCTTGGAACTCTTGCTATGTAGTCCAGGCTGTCCTTGCATCCTGTCCTCTTGCCTTAGTCTCTCAAATTCTGGGATTCAGGAGTGCAGGGCTATGCCAGCATGCATGTGCTTTCTTTTTTGTTTTTGCTTTTGAAGATCTGGGTTGGCACACAGGACCGTGCGTGTGTTAAGCAACCATGCTGGGTGTGACCCCCTAACTTACAAAAAGAAAAAAAGGGGGGAAAAAGGTATTTTTAAGTTGCACAGCCATCAGTACTAATGTCAAATCCCTTTTATCATCCCAAATGGGAAGACTGCCTTAAATACTTACTCCTCAGTCCTCCCCACTGCTCCTCCAACTCAGATCGACCTCCTGTCTTTCCACACTTTGACTATAACCGACATTTTATCGCCGTGGTTTTTATTGTTGTGTTGAAGTAGTGAAGACTGACTGACGTAGGACTTGGAGCATGCCAGGCAAACACTTCACAAAGCTGTAGCCTCAGCCCTCTTTTTTGTTATTTATTTTGTAGTGCTGGGGACCAAATCCAGGGCCTTGCCTTTGCGAGGCAGGCACTCTACCACTGAGCTAAACCCTCAAGTTCAAGGAATTGTCGAATCAAGCTTTTTTTTTTTTTTTTATTTTTTTTTTTTGGTTTTGTTTTTTTGGTTTTTTGTTTTTCGAGACAGGGTTTCTCTGTGTAGCTTTGTGCCTTTCCTGAAACTCACTTGGTAGCCCAGGCTGGCCTCGAACTCACAGAGATCCGCCTGGCTCTGCCTCCCAAGTGCTGGGATTAAAGGCGTGCGCCACCACCGCCCGGCCGAATCAAGCTTTTTTTTTTTTTTTTTTTTTTTTTGGTTTTTTCGAGACAGGGTTTCTCTGTGTAGCTTTGCGCCTTTCCTGGAACTCACTCTGTAGACCAGGCTGGCCTCGAACTCACAGAGATCCGCCTGGCTCTGCCTCCCGAGTGCTGGGATTAAAGGCGTGCGCCACCACCGCCCGGCCGAATCAAGCTTTAAAACAAAAAATTTCTCCTGGGAATTGGACTCAGGGGCCTCCTGCACGTTAAGGGAGTGATAGCCCCAACCCTCTCTTTTCACTTTGAATTTTTTTTTTTGTTTTTTTTTTTGTTTTTTTTCGAGACAGGGTTTCTCTGTGTAGCTTTGCGCCTTTCCTGGAACTCACCTTGTAGACCAGGCTGGCCTCGAACTCACAGAGATCCGCCTGGCTCTGCCTCCCGAGTGCTGGGATTAAAGGCGTGCGCCACCACCGCCCAGCTCACTTTGAATTTTGAGACAGGGTTTCTTTATGCTGCCCAGGCTGGGCCTTAAACTCACCCAGTAACCAAATCACAGCCTTGAACTTGCCATCCTCCTGCCTCCGACTCATGACACAGAGAGCTGGTGGGCCTTCGCAACCAGGCCTGGGTTGTGGGTCTTATTCTTATTTGTTGTTCATTCTGTTTACTTGTGCATGGGAGGAGGGTTTTGTGCCATGGTGTGTGTGTGTGGAGGTCAGAGGTCAGCTTGCAGTAGTTCTTCTCTTTCGACAATGTGGGACCTAGAGATGGAACTAGGGTCATCAGGCTTAGTGGCAAGTGCACCTACCCAGTCATTTTGCAGGCCCTTAGCTTATTTTTCTGAGACAGGTCTACGCCACTCAGTATCTTTTTTTTTTTTTTTTTTTTTGCCCTGGTTGTCTTGGAACTGGCTTTGTGGAGAAAACTGGCCTCGAACTCAGAGAGATGTGTCTGCCTCTGCCTCCCAAGTGCGGAATTAAAGGCATGCACCATCATGCCTGGAGTTACTCTGTATCTAAATTAGGGTTTTCTATCGCTGTGATTAAACACCATGACCAAAAGCAGCTTGGGAGGAAAGGGTTTATTTTAGCTTACAACTCTCAGGCTACCTCCATCACTGAGAGGTCAGGGTGGGAACTCAAGGCAGGAACTTTGAGGCCAGAACTGAAGCAGAAGCCACAGAGGAACGCTGCTTACTGGCTTGTGTCTGATGGCTTGCTCAGCCTGCTTCTTTTAGTCCTGGACCACCTGCTCAGGGATGGCACTGCCCACAATGGGCTAGGCCTTTTCACATCAATCATGAATCAAGAGAATGCCCCCCATGATTGCCCACAGGTCAGTCTGGTGGGAGTGTTTTTTTCCATTGAAGTTCCTTCTTCCCTAATGTATCTAGCTTTCTGTCAAGTTCACAAAACAAAAAACCACCACCACCACCAAAAGAAACCTAACCAGGACACCAAGGCTGGCCTGGGACTGGGATTCAGGATCCTCCTGTCTCAACCTCTGAATACAAGCCACGCCACGTCGCCTGGGTTCTCTATCTGGCATCTTTGCAGGACTCACACACAAGTGCTTCACTCCTTTTTAGGATGAAGATCCTGTCACATGCAAATACCAGCCTTGTTTTTTATGGGCAGTTGGGGGTTGGGGGTGTTTCTTTTTGCCTATTAGGAACGTTGCTACACATATTTGCATACAACTTTTTTTGTGTGTGGGCATGTTCCCATAAAATAACCCTCTGTGGATCCCTGGGAATGAAACTCACCAGTCATGTGGTAACCCTATTTATGAGGAACTGTTGCCCAAAGTGGTAATATTTTACATACCCAGCAACAATGGGTAAGTGGCCAATCTCCCCACCCAGTACTTCAGCAGTCACTTCTGATGTATTGGAGATATACATATACATATACATATATATATATAAATTTTTTTTTAAATTAACTTATTCTATATCCTTACGTTGGTGGAGACCTCTTCCCTGCCTTGTCCTTTGGAGGGCTGATGATAGCTGCTCCAGTGCCTGGCATGTATCTCCTGGTTTTGAGTTACAACTGCCAATCAATCAATCAATCACATAACATTGTTTCAGGTACTGGACAGTCATTTACCCCACTTTGGACATGGTATGTCCATTGCTTTGGGGATGGGGAGAAAAAGCCTCCAGTCCCTGTGACTGTGCGGGTATGTGCGCATGCCACTGCCCTCGGATGCCCTGAAGCTGGAGTCATCAAATTTGAGTGCTGGGAACTGGACTCAGGTTTGTTTTCTGCAAGAACGGTATGTACGCTTAACTGCTGAGCCATGTCTCTAGACCCTGTTGATTTTTTAAATTTATGTGGGTGTTATGTGTGTGCATAGGAGGGCCCTCCCGGGGTTGGAGGTGGTTGTGAGCTGCCCGACACAGGTGCTGGAAATCAGTTGGGTCCTCTGGAAGGGCAGTGCGTGCCCGGCTGAGCCTTCTCCCCAGGTGCCGGCCCCCTTGTCCCTGCTCTGGATACACTCCCTCATCAGGTGTGTGACTGTGGCATCTTCTCCCGGAATCTTGCTGTCCTTCAATGGCAAAGCTCTAAGGCTCCATAAGGGCCCAGAGGGTGACAAAATTTGGGGACGCATCCCAACTGCTGTCCTGCGTAGGCAGCGTAAGGACTGGAGTGAGTCACAAATGTGGTCTGAGGGCAGCCAAGTCAGGGCTCTGCCAAGGAAACCGACGACCTTTTCCCCAGGGCTCACTTACACCGTGGGCACACAGTGTCTCTAGAGCCACATGAAAACGTTCTTTGAAAATCAGAAGAGGAAGGGGGGGAGGAAGTGTGTGGGAGGCAGAGGTTGTGGGGAGCACTATGAAATGCTGTCGTCTGGAGAGGACACAGCCACTCCACTCAAAGTCACAGCAGCTATGGTCACCTGTACAAGATGAGGTCTATCCACACTCCATCGCGGACAGGGAAGGGTGCATGAGGCTCCAGCCCTACCTGAGGAGCTACAGGCAGTGGTTGCTAGGGGAGAGGGAGTCATTTGTCCCCCAGTGGTACAGCCAGTGCTAAATTGCCCATGTTCCTGTGAATAATCCCCTTCCATGTCGGTGCAAGCAACTCTAAGGAAACTTGGTTACTCACAAAAACAAGAAAATACAACAGGGCAATGAGAGGGTAACAGGAAGTGAAAAGGACAAAAATCAGGGAAAAGAACGAACCTGTCATGGGCAGTGGAGTACACCTGTAATCCCACACTAAGGAGGCTGAGGCAGGAGGATTAAAGAATGGCCTCCGAAGGTCCCTGCCCAGTCACTCTACCTCTGAGCATCCTCATCACTGGGAAGCATGGGGACCGCACACTCTGTGTGTACAGCACTTTGTAAAGCAGGCTGTGTAATAAGGGGTAGCTTCTCCAGGACCACAGTGCTGAGACCACACAGCAAGGAGCACGTTTGTGCATCCAAGAGTCTCTCCGCTGAGCTCGGTCCTCGCTTCCTAGATGTGACTTGAATGAGCATCAAGATGGCTCCCTGCTCCACACAGCAAGTGTGCCATACAAAAGGTCATATCTCCCATTCACACACACACACATGCACACACACAGTCACACACACGAAGATGGCTTCCTGTTCCACACAGCAAGTGTGCCATACAAAGGGTCATATCTCACATTCACACACACACGCACACGGAAGATGGCTTCCTGTTCCACATAGCAAGTGTGCCATACAAAGGGTCGTATCTCACATTCACACACACATACACACACACACATACATACACATACACACACACACATACATGCACACACACACTTCTCCACAGACACACACTTGTTGGCTTTAGGGTCTTTATTGCAAATAAAATCTGAGGTATGAGAAGCTGACCAGAAGCTGGGAGGGTAGCCCCTGCTCACCCCTTGCTGGGTCACCAGCCCACCAGAGGCTGGAAGGCCCTCCCATCTGTGCACTGAGGTAGCTCCAGCTTAAGCCTCCACAAGTACAATACTGAGGGCGCCTGCCCACTTCCCAGGCAGACCCCAGCCCAGACAGGAGGGTGGCAGGAGAGGCAGGGAGAAGCCCTAGCTTCAGGAGGGGTACATCCTGCACCCCAACAAACATTCTCGCCTCTCAACAAAGGCACACCTTCCTGCCTACCCACCCACCCAGGGGCCGCTGGGGCGGTCGCCAGAGGCAGCCTGAAGACTCACTGCTGCCCCAGGCAGTCCTCGGTGACTCCCTGGGCAGCCAGCTCGGCTAGCACATTCTGCAGGTAGTTGGGGTCTGGATAGCCGTGTCCTGTCAAGTTCCGGTCCATCTCCGTCTTGTGGTGGATCTCATTCCACACGACCGTGTCTGTCTCGCCCGTGGTGTTAGACGTCCCCACGGTGAAGATGAGTCGTCTCTTCCAGGCCACCTTCAGGAGCTCCAGGACCTGCCAGGGAGAGGGTCTTTGACAGCCACTGGGGCTCCGCGCTGCCACATGGCCGCTGGCCCAGGCGACGGGCCCGTGCAGCCCCAGGCACTGGAGCACACGTGTGGGGGCTCCTGGAGCGCTCCACACCAGCCTTGCCCAGCCCTCTCCATCTTGGCACTACCCTGGAGTCGGCCTTCCCTCCAGATCTGACTGGACCAGCTGCCCCTCACTCCTGCAGGCCTCCTGCCCTCGTCATGGCCTCCACACACAGCTGGGCGGTAGAGGCTCCACAAAGCCGATGACCTGAGCTCGATGCTCAGACCCACGTAGTGGAGAGGACGGACTGGCTCCAGGGCTAGCTTCTGATTCCGCAGGAAAGCCACGGCACGGCCCCTGCAGCCCCGCACCCCCAGCAGCCAGGAGCACTCCACATGCTGCTGCTTAAGAGCGCTGACCTGCGGCACCCTGGAGCTTCCTCGCCCCGTGCTTTGGGCCCGGCCCTTCCCCAGGCCCATCGCCAAGGCCCCGAGAGCAGTTGTTCTGTGGACCTGGAAGCTTCTTCCTAGCCCACAAGTCCTTGCTGAGGTCCCAGGCTGGCGGGTGTCCCTAGTCTCTCCTGAGGCAGCCCAGCTCTCCTCCTGGAGCTGGGCTGGAAGAGCCAGCTCACGGTGGATCCCAGGGGAGGGGAGGCAAACGGGGTGGGGACGGGGTGGGGACTTTACCTTGCGCCCTTGAGGGTTATCTGGCAGGTAGCACTGCCGGGGAAAGCCTCGGGCTGTGAACGGCTTCCCAGGGCTGGGGTGCTCCGGTCCCTGTCAGAGGAAAGCAGACAGCTTGACGGCAGAACTGTGGCCGGCTGCCGCTCACAGGCCGTGGCCGTCTCATCCACAGCCTAGCCTTCCAAGCTGGGCCCGCTCCTGTGCCAACACTCAGTCAGTGTGGCCTCCTAGCCACAGTCACCTGTCCATAACCTGCACCCAATGGCCTGGAAACTTCGTTCCTAAGGACACTGTGAACTCTGCCAGGGACAAGGACGGGCACTCCTGCTCCTCTCGCTTTTCCTCATGGAGCCCTGGAGTGGGATGCTCCACGGAGCCTCAGTACCAGGACGCTTGGCAATAAGGGTCCTGCCCCTCTTCAGCCTTCCTGCCCCACACCCTACCACCTGCACATGCAGGAGCCCCAACTGTTCCTCATGCTCTTCTGCCCAGACCACCTCAGCTCAGATGTCTCCTCCTGTGGAGAGCCTTCCCTCACTCAGAAGGGCCGGAGGCCACCTTCTCTTTCTTCCATCACCCAACCCCCAGCACTGCCCCAGGCAGGGCCATCCCGACCCTATACTGGACGGAGATATTGAGAACACAGTGAGCAGGAAGAGGGTGCTCAGGAATGGTGACTCAGCCAGGTCCCTGGTGGGGAGCTGGCCCTCACCTGGATGCCGTGAGGGATGTTGTAAACAATGAGTATAGTCCCGCAGTCCTCGTGGCCTGGGAGAGACGCGTGGAACCTGAACACCTCCATCTTTCCCCACGGCTGTGTTCCAGTCTTCTCCCCATAGATGGTTTTGCAAGAAGGACACTGTAGACTGCCGTCCTAGAGGACAGGTGTGACGGGCTGAGCTGGGGCGCCCAGCATACCTCAACGGCCAGCCGGGGCCAGATGGCAGGGGGTCAGCGTGTTTTCCTCTGCCCCCCCCCCCCAGCCTCTCCTCACAGAAACTGGACCTCAATGGTGAACGGAAGAGGCTAAACTGGGCACCACAAACCCGATTCTCACTCAACTGGCACGGTACCGGGAGACGGGCACATGGTAGGGTCACAGACCTCCTGCACAGGGCTGTCATGGAGTGTACAGGAACACGGGGCCTCAGCCACTACAGTGTGACCTGGTTCCCCTCCCACCTCCTCCCACCCCCTCCAACCCCTGACTACACTCCTCCACAGGGCGGCAGCTCAGTCAGGCCGCCCCCTGTGAGAAGGGGCCTGGACGCTGCAGTCAGGAGTGGGTCAGGACCCTAGACAGAGCCCTACTTTTGTCTTTATTTAGCTAACTGTTGATTAATGTGTGTTTCCGAGTACGTACGCGCACCTGAAGGTCAGAGGACAACTTTACAGAGTTGGTTTTCTCCTTCCACCTTGACATGGGTGCAGGGCGGGACTTGTACAGAAAGCTCCTTTACCTGCTCAGCTATTTCACCTGCTCTGTCTGTCTGTCTGTCTGTGAGGATCTTATGCAGCACAGGCTGGCCGTGTACTCCTGAGCCTTGGGCATCACCCTCCTAAGTGCTGGGAAAGCAGGTGTCCATGCTCGGTGCCCTGAGTTTTTTATCTGCACATGGCTGACTACTCAGGACTGTCATAGGAAGGTATGAAATGCGTGGAAGTGGTAGTGTAAGGGAGACATAGGCCTAATGCTCAGAGGAGCCTAGGATTCCTCCCTGAGGCAAGCTGGAGGAGTCATGTTGGCCATACTCCTACAGCTTGGGGTGGGCCTCAGGGACCCGATATACATTCAGAAACATCTCTAAGCCTTTGGCTCTTTTTCTGCTGCTGGGGGTGGAACCCAGGACAAGTGCTCTACCACAGAGCCACACCCCAGCCCCTCACTGGGGGATTCTAGGCAGGTGCTCTACCACCATGCTAGACTCCTAGCCCAGGCCCTTATTGGTCTAAGCGGGAGTGAGCCCATGCCTTTCAATAGCCTGCTGCTGTACGAACACCAAAGATCTCTTGGGCTACTTCTTTGTTGTTGTCTTGAGACAGGGTCTCTCTACGTAACTCAGGCTGGGCTAGAACTTTCGCTCCTACTGCCTCAGCTTCCGGAGTCCTGAGGTGACAGGTATGTGACACCATACCCAGAGGCCACAGGCCGACATGGGCTGTGAGGACAGGTCACCGCAGCCCCACCCAGCCCTCTGTGGTACCTTGTTCCCATTGCAGTACATGGCCAGCAGGCAGAGCAGGTGGAAGGTATGGCCGCACTTGGTGAGGCGGCCCGCAGCCATGGGCCCGAGGGTCCTGCTGTCAGCCATGTCACTGTACCCGGAGGCCACAGACAGTTTCTCCATACAGATGATGCAGTCCTGCAGGAAGGCACACAGCACATGCTTGCCACTGTGCAGCCACCCCAGCATTCCCACGCCAGTACTGGGCCGCAGTGAGCCAGTGCAGGGGTGGGGAGGAGTCTTGGCTCTGTCAGAAGGAGGGAATGCTAGGCCTTCGGAGTCAGAACAGGGGACCACAGAGCCATCTCTCCCCTCCGTTCTTGAAGGGCCACAAAGCGAAAAGAACTCTAACTCACCAACCCAATGGTTCTCACTAGAGACAAGAGCCAGAGAGGAAAGGGTGTCCCTTGGAAAAGGCCACCTTGTTCCTTCACAAAGCTGGCCTAAGCGGAGCTAGGCTCGACAGTCATGCTTACCCCACAGGCCTGAGGAAGCACACTGCTCAGGGCGTCAGCCTGGCCGTGAGGTGAGACTGAGCTCTGGCCACCTCATCTTGGTCATGTCTACCCAACCCTAAAATCAACACCGGGTCTGGAGCACACCATCGGCCTCCTGCGGGCCCAGAGGGCCAGGGTCCCCCTCCCAGGACACATACCTCATCGGGGGTCATTCTCAGCTCCTCAGTGTACTTTCTGATCACGTGCTCCGGCTCGGGCTTAGGCGCCCCTTCTGGAAGAGAGCAAGATGTGAGTGCTGTCCCAGGCCTGCGGGGCGGGGAGGGCGGTGCTGAGTTAGGAAGCAGGCAGGCAGAAGTCCCAGCTGCCAGGAGGGACCGTTAGCAGGGCCGAGACAGGAAAAGTTAGCTCGAGAGACAGGGCGGCCTCCAATGCAGGCACAGGATGCCGACACCCAAGCCAGGCCACCTGCTCCGGGAGGACTGGTCCCAGGAGGCAGAGGGTCCGCAACAGAGCAGCAAGTCCCCGAGCCATGCCCCCAGGACACTACCCCAGAAGTGTCAAAGGGCAGCCTTGAGAACAGAGGACCCCAGCAGATCCTGCTCAACTGTCAGCACTCACACGGACACCTCAGTGACAGAGGGAGTGAGTCTAGTGGGTACGGAGCGGGGGCAATGTGAGCATCTGTGGGCACTGAAAACCCCGCCACAACACATTACCCCGCTACACACATCTTGGGACTGGAGGGTCTTAGTCACAAGCCCACTGGACTCTGAAGCCTAGTGATCCGGAAGTGGCTGGCTGTGCATGAGTGCGTGAAGCTGAGGGGAGCCCTGAACCAGGGACTAGACATCTCCAAGTACAGAAGAGTTGGGACAGAAAGGGGGTCAGGGAGAACAATGCAGCCCTGAACCCCACTGTCTACGCTGAGGTCACAGTGAGGTTCCCGTCTGAGGCCATCTTGCAGCCTTCCACTTATGGCTGAAAAGATTTGTATGAGCGAGCCGGACTGCAGGACCCTTCCAGACCAGAGAAGCAGGTGACAGCCACATGGAGAGGCAGCTTAGTGCAGAAGCTGGAATCAGGGAAGTGAGGTTTGATTCTAGTTCATGTGCTATGACCAAATCCTACCACCTCAGACACAGACACCCAACAAGTTGTCACTGGTAGAAGTGTGAGTTGTCAGCTCCTGGACAATACAGAAACCAGCAGAGGGTGCCATGTACACCCCATATGTGCCCTATAACTCACCAAACACACACATACAAGAGACACTAGACACACACACACCCCTCACAATCCCTGCAAAGTACTCACACTCTGGCCACTGGCAAGAAAACCAGACAAAATGATCAACAGTACAGTTGCTGCCACACAGGAAGGACTTCCCCTAGATCAGGGGGCCTTTAGAAAAGCCCACATGGTGGTACATGCCTTGAGAGGCAGGACTGAAATGCCAGGCTAGCCTTGGGTGGACAGCAATACTTATCTCAAAAACAGAAGACAGGAAGGCCCTGTGGCTACACAGACCAGTCTCTGGGTAACCTCTGACTTCCCTCTGCTCAGAATCAGCTGAGTATCTTGCTGCCTGTCTGCCCACACAGCCTTCTAGAGCTGAAAGGAGCCTCAGTTACCGGCATTTCTCAAAGTGGGCCGACCAGCCACATCAATCCCATGAGAGTCACCAAACCCAAGTTGGCCAGAGGGACTGCCAAGGTCTGTCTTCTTCACAAACAAACCGAGTGTACTGAGAAGTTGCCGGCCTGCCCTGTCCACAAACGTGTCTCTACAGAAGCAGAAGGCAAGTGTGTGCAGCGGGCTGGGACTTTCAGCTTAGCTGGTAGACTGCTTGCCTAGCATGCAAGAAGCCCTCCCAGGGTTCCAAACCCAATACGACATGTACTGGGTGTGGTGGTGCACGCCTGTAACACCAATGCTTAGGAGGCGGCAGCAACAAGATCAAGGGTCAAGGTCAGTGACGTGCCCTGAAGAGACAGCGGTATGATCGGCAGCCAGGTCGGCACTGCAGTTCCAGGGCCTCAGTAACAAGCCCGTCGCCCACCACTACTGAGCCGGTAAAATGCCAGAGCCCGGCAGACAAGGGCGGGGAGAGGAGGTGCAGAAGTAGAGAAGGGCCATGGAGGGCAGAGAAGAGAGTCCAGGCAGCGAGATTTGGAGGAAGCTGAGCAGGGCTAGAGTGTGTGTGAACCGGAACTACCTTTCACGGACATTTTCCTCAGCCTCTTAACTGAGCTGTGACCTTTAGAGGCCGGACGGGAGGCAGGAGGGCCGGTGGGCCGGGGTGCGCGGCTAAGACACACAGGGAGTCCAATGGCTGACAGCACACTCGTCATGCCTGCACGGGTGCGAGATCAGACATGCAGAGGACACACGTTAGGAGGAGGCATTCCGACCCGGTGCTCAGGACCCTGCTGGGAGTGAAGTGGTGACGTGGGGACTGGCCATCAAGACCGGGCATCTCCCCAGGAGCGGGATCTGGTCACTGGAAGGGTGCCAGGGCCTCCCCAGGCTGGCCATGCAGTACTCCAGGCCAGACCCCAGAGAACCTGGACCCCAAGTTCCCCAGCATGTGCCCACAGCATGCAGGGAGGGGTGTGAGGACAAGGTGGCTTTAGGGAGCAGGGGCAGAACAGCCTGGTGCCTCCTGCATGGCACTGCCCCATGACAGGAGCAGGGAAGGAAGAGACTGGCAGGGTGCAGCCAAGCTGTGGCAGCAGGGGCAGTCCCAGCAGGGCAGGCGTCCAGGGCCTGAGGTCTTCCCTGGACTCGGCTGTCCACAGCCTGTCTGGACTGAGTAACAACGGTGATGGCTGACACTAAGTGTCAACCCGACAGCTCTGGAACCACTGGGAGACAGCGCTGAGCCTCTGGGCTAACTGAGGTGAAGACCACTCCACGGTGGGCTACACTGTCCCCTGCGCCACGGTCTGGACTGAGGGACAAGGAGGAGAAGGAAGCCACGCCACCTGCAGACCTTTCTCCGGCTTCCCGACGGGGTGCTTTCCCACCACGTCTCAGACTGTGAGACGGAAGAGCCCAATTCTCCTTCCTCTCTCCCTCCCCAGCTCTCCGTCTGCTGTGCTGTGACAGCAGGAAGTGACACACAGCTGACACAGTGGTCCAGGGACTGCTCCCCACTGAAGCCACCCCAGGGCCAGCTGGGGCCTCCTTCACCACTAGGAAAGAATCCGCACTGGGCCGGGGTTGACACTGGACAGGCTACTATCTCCAAACCACAGGCCTGCCCCATCTTGGGGTCCACTTTTCCGAGATGGACACTTGATGCCCCCCCCCCCCCACTCCCTGGTAACCTGACACGTCCTGGGATAGAACGCTCTCTTGCTGGAGGTCCTGTCCCTGTCACACTGTCAACCCACACAGAAACACAAGTCCTCCGGGATCTGAGTCTGGGTCCAAAGCACCTCCTTCCAGGAACGGAAGCCCCGGCTTCTTAGCCACCTTGAGAGCACTCTCCTGGTCCTGGGCACAGGCCTGCAGGGCTGGCCCAGCCCTCCCACATGCCATTCCTTCCCAGGACAGGCTCCCAGAGAGCAGAGGGGCTGCAGAGGGGCTGAGGGGCATCCAGGGCCACAGCTCTCGACTAGGCAGTGAGCCACACTGGGGACAGGAGCAGAGGCCAGCGGTGGCTGGGCAGCGGGGCTGCGGCAGGCTGGGGATCATGTGGTGGCCTCTCGCTGGGAGGCTCCAGAGCACACAGGACAGGCTTACCGGGTGGAGCCACCCAGTTACCAAGGGTCACCCATTCCAAGGATGTTCCCGGGCTCAGATGCAGTTCCCACAGGAAGTAGGGGTGCAAGCGGCAGGAGGAGGAAGGGAGTAGGGATGGAGTAGCTTTTCCTTCTGAGAACCCCGACACTCTGCAATGGCCCACTGAGCAGCATCCTGCTCGGGTGTCACGGTGACAGATAGGCTTGTGATGGTTAACACTGCCAACCCGAGAGGATCTAAAATCACCTGAGAGACAGCATGGGCATGTCTGAGGAGGAGATTTTAGATCAGGATAGCTAAGGTGGGAAGGCCTACACTAACCATGGGCAGCAGCATTTCACGTGATCTTGGACTGAATAAAATGGAGCAAGCCAGCTGAGTACCAGCAGTCAGCTCTCTCTGTGTCCTGACTGTAGGTCATGTGACCAGCTGTCTCACACCCTTGCTGCCACACTTCCAGTGGGCTGCACCCCCGGAACCATAAACCAAGACAAACGGCCTCCATCCTTAGGCTGCCCACCAGGTATTTTGCCACCCTGACAAGGAGAGTAACTAACACCGCGATGCTTCCCTCAGACCCCAGACACTGGGCAGGAGTCCCCCAGCAGGCCGGCGTCACTATACACACTGAGGGTGACAGCCATGCATGCCATCGCCCCCTCAGCCTCTGTACTGTGCTCCAGGCTCCTTCTTTGTACCCAGCAGTCTGAAAGCCCTCAAGCTTCTTTTAGCTGGTACCATTCCCTCAGCACGGGCCCCACAGGATAAGGATGCCACTGACCCACTCCCGTCTGCCTCGCCTCCTGGCAACACCCTTACGTCGGAGGTGTGGTGTGTGTCTGCAGAGGCATCGCCTGGAACACCACTACCAGCCCCCAGGAACCAAGTCTCAGTAGTCCTTTCCCATCCACCACAGTGCTCAGTCACCAAACACCTACATCAGAATGAAGACGCCTGGAAAGGAGTAACCTCTGGGCTGGGGATGTGGCTCAGCCAGCAGGGTGCTCGCCCAGCACTCACGACATCCTGAGTTCCATCCTCAGTGCTCCGTAAGATGGGCATGGAGGTGCGGCCCTCTAATTCCAGAGGACACTGGGTCCCTGGACCACAGTTACTGAGCGGTGTTAACGGCCATCCGGTGCGTGGGAACCATGCCCAGGTCCTCTACGAGAGCACCAAGTGCTCCTGACTGCTGAGTCACCTCTCCAGCCTCCCTTCCTCTTCACACACCACACGACTGGCAAGTGACCTCAGAGGTCCCCAACAACAAGGTGTTATAAAGCACCAGCATGCGTGGTCCCAGCGACCTTCCTGGACTCCAAAGGACCTTTTCATGTCCTATTCAGTCTCTCCCACAAAAGCCAAGCCCACCCACCCTTCCTGAGCACAGCTCTCCTGAAATGGACAGCCACAGGCCCAGTACCTCTGGACTGTCCCACCTGTCTATGCCACAGCCACCAGCCCTGTCCAATGCTCTTGCCATATGCAGGACACCAATGCAACACAAAGGAGCTGAGGGTGCACTGTGTCCTAGTACAAGGTGGGTACAAAAAGACTTCAAACCAGACAGGATTCAGGAGGCTGCGGCAAGAAGACCAATACTGAGATTCTATCTCAGAACAAAAACTGTAATCCAGCTGTCACGGGGCTGAGGTATCCGGCTCAAGAGTTTAAGGCCTACACGGAATCCCTCCCGCAAACAAAACAAGACCAAATTAGGGGGAGGGATGGAGTTGGCAGAGTGTGTGCCTGACATGCCCAAAGCTCTGAGTTCCACCTCAGCCCCTCACAAAGCAGGCCCAGTGGTGTGGGTGTGCCTAGCTTTGCAATCCCGGGGCTGGAGCCAGGGACAGTCAGATTCCAGGGGCTGGCTAGTTAGGGAGTCAGCCAGCCTAGCACACCCCAAGAGTCCCAGGCCACCAAGAGACTGATTAGATCTTACAAACCAAGGTGAACGGCTCCTGAAGAACAGCACCTGAGGAAGTCCTCTGGATCCCTCCCACATGCACACTCACGAAACAAATCAAAAGACAAAATGCCAAGACCTAGGGGCTGGAGAGAGAGCTCAGCTGTTAAAAACGCTTGTAGAAGATTCGGGTTTGGTTCCCAGCACACACATGGCAGCTTATAACCGCCTCTGGTTCTAGTTCCAGGGACTCCGACGCCTCTTCTGTCCTTCCAAGAACCTGCACTCATGTGGTAAACATACACACATTCAGGCACATACATATACGTAATAAATCATGAAACACACATACACACAAGACCTCACTAAGGCCAAAAGAAATGCTCTAACTATAGTTCAAGCTGATGCAAATACTAGGACAGTATCCACCAGGCCTGACATCCCCCCAGGGCTGGAGAAGCTCCTAGACTTACTCCCTGGGAGTACATCAATCACCCCAAGGAGTCCCTTAGCATTTCCCTGAGGACCCGAGGGTGCCAGGCCCCGTCTCCACCATTCCCTCCCCACTAACCCCATGGGACAGTCTGTCAGGACACTTACCTGCAAGCGCCTGTTGGACCCTGCTGGCCTTGGGCATCTGCACGGGCACAGTGGTGGGGGCGCTCCCTGGGCTGCTGGAGGAGGGACCGCTGGGGAAGGAGGCACTTGGGGAGAAAAGAGAGCAGACTCAGTGGATGGTAGCTGGCTGAGCAGCAGCGAATCTGCAAGGTGGGGGGTTCTCTGGCTGCACTTTCTCAGCAGTCTGTGGCTGGAGGCCCATGTGCCGTTACCTTGGGCACTTCAAAAACTGAAGACAAGGTGGCATTCAACCAGGTTTCAAGTGACTTTAAAAGGCATTCTGTCACTTACATACGGCGTTCCAATTAAAAACAGAATCATTCACTCATACACATACATACATACATTCATACATATACATACATCAAGGTCAATGAGATGGCTCATCACTGTATTTGTGAGCTTCCTACCACTGAGCTGGCCGCTCTGAGTTCAAGAACCAGAACCCACAGGGTGGAAACAGAGACCCAATTCCTGCAAACTGTCCTCTGACCTGCATGTGGGTTGTGGCACGTGGGCATCCACACACACTAAATAAATATAACTACGGAAGGCTCTCGGCTGGGCATCACGGCATACACTTGTAATCCTAGCACTCAAGAGGCAGAGGAGGAAGCTGACAGGACTTTAAGGCCAGCCTGGTCTGCATTCAGAGTCAGCCAGAGGCCAGCCGAGGCTACATGGGGAGACTGTCTCAACCAAGTAACCCAGGAACAAAAACAAAACAGGAAAGCTCCGAGGTACCGGAAGAGGCTGGCCACTCTAACAAGCAACAGAGCCCCACACTGCCAGTAACAGGACGATCAGTGTCACACACTACACAACCAGTTAGATCCACGCTATTTCTGCGGAATTCCTAGCAAAATAAATCCTCAAAATAAAGCTTAGGGAGTTGATATTTTAGTGAAGTGAGGGTATTGGGGATGGAGCGTTGTCTTGTGTGTAAGGCCCTGGGTTCTATCCTTAGCACTGCAACAAACATTAAAATTTAAAGTTTTTTGAACGATTTATTTTAAATTATATACGTGTGTGTGTGTGTGTGTGTGTGTGTGTGTGTGTGTGCAAGAGCCTGAGGAGGCCAGAAGAGGGAGCTGGAGTCACAGGCAGTTGAGAGCTGACCAACACGGGATGCTTGGGAAGCAAACTTGCTGTCCTGCATTTTAAATGGCTGCTGCCTTTTAAGCCACAGCTGTCAGAATCAGCAGCTGCAATCCCGCAGCTACCAGAGGCAGGTAGGCCGCAAAGGCCGCAGCCTGAGGGAAATCTGCTTCCTCCAGCTCCAATTCGGAACTTAACTAAACCTCTCCCTCTAAAGAGCTCAAGATTCAAAGATTAAGGTGGAATTAATTCTGCTCTTCAGAGGCTGAATAGCAAGTAATTCACCTCCTGTCCTTGCTTGAGTCCTCCAAAATGCCCTCATGCTTCTCCTCGCCCCTCCTTATAAACCCTTTCTCACCTGGCTCCCCCCACCACTTCCTGTCAGCTAGTTGCTGACCCAGCCTCCTGACCACTGGTAAATTTTATTTAATCAAACACATCTTTGCTTCATTAAACAAACGTTCCAGAGCATAAACAAAAGTAACACATCTTGAAATAATATTCTACAGCACAAACTCAGAGACTGTTATCCACTGTGGTGCTCCAGCGCTCATAAAATAAAATGCTAATTGAGAGGTTCAGAACCTGGGGGGGATGGCTCAGTGGGTAAATTCTTGCTAGCACGAGGACTGGAATTTGTATCCTCAGGGCTTGCAGGCCAGCCAGTCTAGCCAATCAGTGAGCTCCAAGTTCAGGGAGAGACCCTGTCTCCAAAAAAAAAAAAAAAAAAAACAAGGAAGGCAGAGGCAGGTGGATCTCTGTGAGTCTGAGGCCAGCTGCTCTATACAGCAAGTTCCAGAACAGCCAAAATAAAAATAAGTAAATAATGTCAGGTGATGCGCACATCTTTTTAATCCCAGCACTTGGGAGGCAGAGGCAGGAGGATCTCTGTGAGTTAGAGGCCAGCCTGGTCTACATAGTGAGTTCAAGGACAACCAGGGCTGTTACACAGAGAAACCCTATCTGAAAAAAACAAACAAAATAATAAATAAATTCAAAAAGGTGGCAAGAGAAGACACCCAGTATTGACCTTTGGCTTCAACATGCATGCACACACATGCACACATACACAAGCACACACGTGTACCACAGATGCAGGTTGAGTTTACCACAGTGACTATGATCCAAGTTATTTATTTGGTTCTCATTCCTCATATTCAAATGGTAACAACAGGCGGACCTGGGATACAGGCCTGTCAACCCAGTCATTCTGGAGCCTGGGGCAGGGGGTCACCGAGTTCAGGACCAGCCTGGGCAACAACTGAGCACTTGTTTCAAGGGAAAAAGAGGTTCTGGGGGGCTGGTAAGACGGTTCAGTGGGCAAAGGCGTTTGCTGACAGGTCTGATGATCTGTCCATGACAGATGGAGCCCCTGGGATGGATAGAACTCTGACCTCTGGGTGTGCGTGAATAAGCAGACACAAGTGCATGTGTGCTGTGGATACACACACACACACATACACATACACACAATACACACGTGAATGTCAAAGGAGACCTGGGGACGCAGATCAGTGGTAGAGCCCCACCTAACGTAAGTGAGGCCGACTTCAGTCCCTCAGACAAAGTAACTGGAGCTGGACTGAGGGAAGGCCTCCTACAGGGCCTGGAACACAGCAGTGCTCCACGGCTGATCAGAGAGGTGTCATTTCCAGGTGGTAGTGGCAGCACAGCCTTTAATCCCAGCACTCAGGAGCAGAGGCAGGTGGACCTCTGAGTTCAAGATCAGCCTGGTCTACAGAGTGAGATCCAGGACTACATAGAGAAACCCTGTCTCAAAAGGGAAAAAAAAAAAAAAAAAAAAAAGGTTTTATTTGAATTTCTTGAATGTTCTCTACAAATAAGATAGCCTGGTGTGGTGGGCTTCGAAAAGAAGGCGAGCTGGGGGCTGGAGAGATGGCTCCATAGATCACATGGTAACACCACATGCAAGCCATTCTGGTTTGGGGCAGAGCTCTTCAAGAACAGCTGGCCTGAGTCCCTGCCAGCTCCTCCTCCTCCTCCACTCCTGGGGCCCTCCTGGGCCCTTCCAAGCATCCCTGCCCATGCTGATGATGAAATGTCACGGTTACAAAACCTCCCATGTGGTCTCAACACTGGAGCTCCTCAGGGCCCAGCCCAGAACTTGGAAGGCACTCAGGCACAGAGGACAGGCACTATCTGGTTCCTGTACAGCCATGGGCACACCAGCCACTGCCTCCAGGGTCTGCCCCAGAGACAGCCACAGATCACAGAATTTGGAGGATGGAAGCTACAGGCAGCTGGTGACCTCATCCAGCTGGGAAGTCACACACCCAACTGGAGCTGGACTGAGGGAAGGCCTCCTACAGGGTAGAGAACACAGCAGTGCTCCATGGCTGGTCTGAATGATCAGAGGTTTCATTTGCCAGGCAGTAATGGCAAACGCCTTTAGTTCTAGCACTCAGCAGGTAGAGGCAGGCAGATCTCTGAGTTCAAGGCCAGCCTGGTCTAGAGAGTGAGTTCCAGGACAGCCAGGACTGTTACCTAGAGAAACCCTGTCTCAGAAAACCCAAAAAAGGAAAAAAGGTAGCCCTCTACTCTCAAACCAAAAAGAAGGCTAGTTTGGGGGCTGGAGAAATGATGACTCAGAGGTTAAGAGCACTGACTGCTCTTCCAGAGGACCAGTGTTCAATTCCCAGTACCTAAATGGCAGCTCACATCTATCTGTAACTCCAGGATCCAACACCCTCATACACACATACAGGCACACACCTTTAATCCCAGCACTGGAGAGGCAAAGGCAGGTGGATCTCTGCGGTTCGAGGCCAGCCTGGTCTACAGAGCAAGTTCCACAACAGCCAGGACTGTTACACAGAGAAACCCTGTCTCACAAAACCCCCCTCAAAAAAAAGTAAAATAAAATTTAATAAAGAAAAATTCTGGACCTGCAACATACAATGCTCTAATCTCAAAGAGGACAAGAGAACCAGGGACACAAACCAATACTGGCTGATCCAAAGACCCACAGCAAGAACGGGGATGAGGCAGAGCCTGTACCCAAAGTTTTAATCACACAGGCAGCGCAGCCAGACTCCCAGGGCAGCAGTGGTGGGTGTGGCGGCTCATGCCTGTAACCCTGAAGTCGGGAGACTGAAGAGGATCATGAGTTCAAGGCAATTTGAGCTACACAGAGTCCAACGCATTGGACTACACAGCAAAATCCCGTCTCAAAAACAAAACAAAACAAAAAAACAAAAGGAGGGGGGAGGGGAGAGGGTGGTGGTGACAGGCAGGGTGAGATGGCTTAGTGGGTAAAGGCACACGCTGCAAGCCAGAGGACCTGAACTGATCCTTAGTACCCACAAGATGGAAGGAGAGACTTCCATGAGCACACACAAAATACAGGAACAAAATTAATATAAAAACTGTATCAAGGGCTGGAAAGATGGTTAAGAGCACTGGCTTCCAGAGGACCCAGATTTGATTCCCAGTACCCATGTGATGGCTCACAACCATCTGTAACTCCATTCCCAGGTAATCCAGCACCCTCTTCTGGCCTCCTCAGACATGCACACACACCTCATGTCATATACACATGTTTTCAAAATCTTTTTTAAAAACAAGGTGGGCGGGTCCTGAGGTAGTACACCCCAGGTTAACCTCTGGCTTTTATGTGCATGTACATTATGTCCACAGCACACACACGTGTGCACCCCCACACACCCATTCTCGTCCTACCTAAGTTTACAATCATGTGTGAGGCCACAGTCATGGCTGTCCTCAGCTAGATGAAGCCCGTGGGGCACAGGCTGGGTACACCCGGCTAATGTTTCTAGGCCGCCAGCCCTGTTACCACCCTTCATCAAAAAACCGAAGCAAGCTGTCCCGCCCTGCGTTACAGAGATGGGCGTGAGCATGATACACTCCGGAAAGTTTTCCAGCACCTTCATGAGAGCAGTTGGATGCTTAAAGGGATAAAACTTCAGCTACAGGAAATGCAGTGATACCCAGAAGCTCTGTTACAGCTGACACAGCTCTGTTTGGAGTGATGTTCCCAGGGGGGACAGCTAGTGTCACCTAGACTGAGCAAAGGGACGGGAAACCACACGTTCTAAAACCAAAAACCGAAAAAGGGCAGGAGATTCCACAAAAGCCGGGGCCATCGCTGGCTCCGTCAGGGGACTGTAAACTCTCACCCAATGCTGCTGACTCTCCCTTGGCTCGGAGACCTGGTACCACAGCCCCTGGGGAGAAAAAGGGGCCAAATGTTTGCATTTCTCCAGTGCCAGCTGGGGAGGAGATCAGGGGCTTAGTTAAGCCCATGGCTCTACAACCCATCCGGGCAGAGTGCTGCCTGAGGAAGGCCACAGAATAAATTACACATGGAAGACTGGCCACATGCCACCAAGCCTGAGGACCCGAGCGCAATTCCCAGGATCTCCTTGGTGGAAAGAGAGAAATGATTCCAACAGGTTCTTCTCTGACCTTCACAAGCACACACCAACCCTCCCACATATACAATATAGACTTTTTTTTTTTTTTTTTGGTTTTTTTCAAGACAGGGTTTCTCTGTGTAGTTTGGTGCCTGTCCTGGATCTCGCTCTGTAGCCCAGGCTGGCCTAGAACTCACAGAGTTCTGCCTGGCTCTGCCTCCCGAGTGCTGGGATTAAAGGTGTGCGCCACCACCACCGCCCGGCCATGTTTTTTTTTTTTTTTTTTTTTTTAAATTTAAAGAGATCTGAGTAAACGCTTGCTCAGACTGCATAGGTCCCTGTAAGTGAAAGGACACCTTTCCCAGCTCCTGAACAGCCTGAGGAAACACGGATGCACACTGTGACTTGGGCCGAGGCAGCCAGCTTGCTCTGAGGCTGCCCAACCCACACAGCAGGCTGGCCCAGTTCCTCCTGGCTCCTGCCACCGGGCAAGTAGCGACAGGCAGCGCTTGTCCGGCAGCAACAAGCCGGCCCAGTGACCTCCTCCATCACACAGCTGGCCTGCCAGGGTCCTGGCAGTGTCTACAGGCCTGCAAGTGGGGAGAGACCCCATCCAACGGGAGCCCCACACCAGGAGGAAAGATCCAAGACTTACTAAGTCTGACTCGCCCGAGTCCCCAGTCACAGCTCTGTGGAGTCTGCCCCAGCAGGACGTGGAGGCTCACTATACTCCGGGCACTCAGGAGCTGAAGGAGGCAGAATCTGAGGACAGCCTGAGCTACACAGTCAGTTCCAGACCAGGCCAGGCTAGAGAGTGAGATACTGCTTGGGGGAGGGTGGGGAGAAAAAGAGCGGGAAGGAAGAGAAGAGGAGAGGGAAGACAGGAAAAGAGGATTTACCTCAGAATAACTCCTAACAATTCACAAGGCTGACACTGCTTCAGTGCTCTAGGCTGCTCACAGGATCCCGTTCCCTCCAAGACCGACCCCACACACTAAGGGTGAGTGACATGAGAGAGGGGCACCTCCCGGAGCCTGCAGGCTCATGTCCATGTGAGAGCCTGCACAGGGACAGTGACACCTGTCTACACTCCCAATTCCCAGAGGAGATACATATACCCCAGCTCTAGAGACACCCTGGAAGACCTGGTCCTGGCCCTCTACTCTCCCTGGTCAGGCAGACCCCTCCTCCCTGCACACTCAGGCCA
This sequence comes from Peromyscus eremicus, assembly GCF_949786415.1. Lineage (NCBI taxonomy): Eukaryota > Metazoa > Chordata > Mammalia > Rodentia > Cricetidae > Peromyscus > Peromyscus eremicus. Next base: position 25,531,612 of record NC_081438.1, on the reverse strand, counting down.
GCTTCAGTGACGCTCTACGGGCCCCACACAACTAACGGCTTTTCTTTCAGCACCCAGGCATCAAGCTGGGGAGGCAGTATACTACTGAGCCATGCCGACAGTCCCTCACTGGGGGATTCTAGGCAGGTGCTCTACCACTGAGCCACACCCCAGCCCCTCACCGGGGGATTCTAGGCAGGGGCTCTACCACTGAGTCACACCCCAGCCCCTCACTGGGGGATTCTAGGCAGGTGCTCTACACTGAGCCACACCCCAGCCCCTCACTGGGGGCTTCTAGGCAGGGGCTCTACCACTGAGCCACACCCCAGCATGAAGGATTCTAGCGAGTATTCTAGCATTAGCCATACCTGCAGGTCCTCATCTATAGACTCTAGGCAAATATCCCTGATGTCTATCCCTGCCCACGTCACAACCATGAAGAATAAAACTTCCCCAGGTAACCAAGACCTGGCAGCTCCTATTTGAGCGGGTTGTAAAGAACACTACTAGCTTTTGTAAGATACCTGTGTGTGCCCGGCACTCCCCCGCCCCTTTGGTGGAGGGGCTGGGGATGGTAGAGGGATTGCCTAACACACAGGAGGAGAAAATAGGAGGAGGAGGAGGAATTCAGGCCAGCCTGGAATACAAAGGGAGATTTTTTTCTAAAAACAAAACAGAATAAAGAAAAGCATAAAGCACCAGAACCAGTGAGATGATTCAGTGGGTAAAGGAGAGCACCATCGAGCCTGCAGACCTGAGCTCAAACCAGACCCACGTGGCGGGAAAGAACCAACACACGCGAGTTTTCCTCCAACTCCGCACACACACTGTGACACCTACACCCACTCACCCAAAGAAAAGGTAATGATATAATTTTTTAAAAATACCACCTGACTTGGGGGCTGGAGACGGCTCAGCGGTTAAAAGCACTGTCTGCTCTTCCAGAGGACCCAGGTTCAATTCCCAGCACCCCCACGGTGGCTCACAACCATCTGTAACTCCAGTTCTATGGGATCTGACACCTTCTTCCGGCAACAGGCATGCATGGACGCAGACATACATACAGGCAAAGTACCAACAACACATGAAAACAAAACAAACCAGCAAACAATATGACAAAATTCCACCTGGCTTTGCGTGAGGACAGAACTTACAGCCCCACCGTCTGGAAGACTGAGACAAGACGACTGAATCCCAGGCCTGGGCTCCCTCTCCAGCACCACACACACACAGAACCTTTAGTACACGGCCTGGTATGGTCAGGCCTCTGACGTCATCATCTTTCTCAGAAGCTATACCCCACTCTCCACCTTTCTATCCACCTTCCTACCCCCTGGGCTCCTCTGAACTAAACTGTGGGCTCAGGGTTATAGGTACAGATGCTGTTTCCACCCCATATCTGCACTGCCTAGCACTTGGCAGGAGTCAGCGAGTACTCATTTATTCAAACTGTCCTCAACTGGGCAGTGGTGGCGCACACCTTTAATCCGAGCACTTGGGAGGAAGGGTCAGATGGATAGATCTCTGTGAGTTCGAGGCCAGCCTGGTCTAGAGCAAGTTCCAGGACAACCAGGGCTACATGGAGAAACCCTGTCTCAAAAAACCAAACAAGCCAGGCGGTGGTGGTGCACGCCTTGAATCCCAGCACTCGTGAGGCAGAGCCAGGCGGATCTCTGTGAGTTTGAGGCCAGCGTGGACTACAGAGTGAGATCCAGGACAGGCACCAAAACTACAAACCCTGTTCAAAAAAAAAAAAAAAAACCAGGAATGTTAAAGTGTTCTCAGGGTGCAGACCCCTCAGGCAGTCCACAAGCCCTGGCAAAGGTCTACTGTACCTTACCACCCTGAGAATGAAACGACTGTTGAGCAGTGGGTAATGGCCTACAATCCCAACACTGAGGCCGAGGCAGGAAGCTTGTTCAAAGTTCAAGGACAGCCCCAGCTACATAATGAGTTCTGGGTCAGCCTGGGCTACAGAATGAATGAAGTGCTTGCCTGGTAGGCACGAAGCCTTGGGTTTGATCTGCTAGCACATGAGAGGTAGAGACGGGAGGATCAGAAGTTTGAGATCATCCTCACTATATAGGGAGTTTTGAGACCAATTTGATCTACATGAGACCCTGTTATTTAAAATTAAAAGATTGCTGACCTCAGGGCTACCAGGACTCAGCGATCAAAGTGCCATGGTTTGGCAGCTCCATGGGGTGCCATACTGGAAAACCAGGGAGCCTGAGCACGCATGTGGCACTTGCAAGAGACAACACACCAGGACAAGCAGGCATGTGGGTGCAAGGCTGAGGGAGGCTTTCCGCATGGGTAAAAGCGAAGCCCGCACTGGAGGTACCTGGCTCCACTGGAGGCGGATGGTCCTGAGGGCAGGAGATGCGGCCCCAGGCGGGAGAGGCTGGCGTGAAACGGGGACTGGCTGCCCGGAACGGGAGGTGCTGTGCCCCAGGGGTTGGCGGTGTTCAGCCTGGGCGCAGACCTGGCCCCAGACAGCGAAGGTTTATTGTATGGGGCAAAGGCCTGGTGGGCCCCAAAAACAGTGGCGGTCCGGTGGGGTGCTTGGGGGGCAGGATATGCAGGCAGGTTGGTCATGGAGTGGCGGTAGCGACCTGACACAGGGCCAGTCCCGCTACCATGGAGGCACTGTTGGCAAGAGCAGACGAGTCCCGAGTGGCCTGGGGGCGCGATGATGGAAGTCACCGGGTACACCGGCCCCGCCTGCCGTCGCACACTCCGGCAGAAGCTGGACGTCTTGTTGGTCTGCGTTAGGGTGGCATAGTTGACTGTGTAGTTATAGCCCAGGGGGGCCAAGTCCACGACCTGGACGCCCCGGGCGACCTGCTGCTCCAGATAGTCACAGACACTAGCTTCATAGGCTATCCAAGATCCGTCATCACCCAGCCACTCCCAGATGATGCCCTGGCCTGGGGCGGAATTCTGTGAGAACAGGTGTCTGCGAACAGACCTCATGGTGCCTGTGGAGAAGGATCAGGACTCATAAATGAAAACTCTCCTGCTACTTCACACACTGACACTACAGGACATGTGTGTGCATCCAGGTGTGCATATATCTGTGGCTCGTGTGCCTATGTATGCGTGTGCATCTGTCTGTGGAAGGTGTTTAACAGTGTGTGTCCAGGGTGTGTGTGTGTCATGTTTGAGTACGTTGGTGTCTGGTTATACGTCTGCACATGTCTGTATATGCACCTATACATGCATGTGTCTGTGGTGTATGGATGGTATGTCTGAGGTTCACGTATGTCTATGTGTGCATCTATGTCTGCTGATGTATGTCTCCATGTCTGTGCGTGTCTGTGTTGCTGAAGACGGACCCCAAGGACCTCATCCATTCCAGGGATGTGTTCTACCACTGAGCTACATCCCCAGCCTCAGTCCCCCCCCCCCCCAAGTAATTCAACATCATCACTGCAGGTATACGGTCACACTGCTATTTGACTCAGGGACTGGCAATCTATTCTGTCCAGATTTCACTGTAGGGTACAGAGGCTCACAAGGCAAAGAGCACCAAAGGACCAAGTCACAGAGCAAGGGCTCACCCTCTATGGCAAGAGAGGCTAGCAGCTTACTTGTCAAACATGGCTCACACTTAATAAGGCTTTTTCTTTTCCCTCCCCTTGAGACAGTTTAGTCCCAAACTCTTATAAATCCTCCATCTGCAGCCTCCCAAGTGCTGGAATTACAGGCAAGCACCACAAGACTCTGTCAACTACCATGGCACCCTAAATCCATGTTAGCCAGCCTGATGAAGGAGGAAGGAGCCAGGAGAGCCTCCGCATGAGCTCCCAACACATCTGCCACTACTGCGAGGTCCATTTCTTCCAGCTGATGCTGGTTTCTTTTGAGATAAGATTTCGTGTAGCCTAGCCTAACCTAGAACTCACTAGACAGTCAAGGATGGCCTTGAACTCCTGACCTTTCAGCCTGCACCTCCAAAATGCTACAATTACAGGTATATACTCAACACTGGGTCTACACAGTCCTGGGCTCGAACCCAGAGCTTCTTGCATGCTAGGTAGCACTCCCGCAATGGAGCTACATCCCAGCCCTGGAAGCGATTACTGATTACAGCACCCTTCCATCAGGTGTGCTCATGTCAAGAGTCGGGAGGAAGGTGTGTCAGTCACAACCATAACTAAAACCTAGCGTGGTACCCGGCCCAAAGCCAGGCAGTGTGCCAGAGGCAGAAGGATCTTACCAGTATCCTGGCGGAACTGAGTCCAGCTGGGGAGGTCGATGATATAAGGGGCCAGAGAGGGGTCAGCTTGGCCTAAAGGGATGCTGTGGGCCAGGCTCCCTAGTCCAAAACGCTGGCCCTTCTGCTGGGCAAACTGCTGCTCAATGAAGGAGCAGACAGTGGCACTGTAGGGGTGCCAAGTGCCAAGCCCATCCTGCCACTCCCACACAGCCACCACCACAGGGCCAGGGTACACCTGCGGCAGAGACGAGCTTGGGGCCATGGCCATCTTCTGCTTTCCCTGAAGGCTTCAGACCACTCTGGGTTGCAGGCTCAGGTTCATTGCCCAGCACCTCCGGGGAACCTGGGAACAAGACACAGCAGTTATTTATGTGCATCGGGGGCCTTGTCAGGCAGCTGAAACCACCTTTCCTGTACCACCCTCAGAGCACCACGAACCAGTTCTTGACCCCATCTCTGCTCCAGCAGACAGGATAATGAAGACACTCCTTTCACTTACCCTACCCCAGCAACCACTCCAGAACAGGGACCACAGGGAAAGGGGCGAGCTGTTCGCTACCCGGTCATTTCCTTCTGAGTCAACGACTTTCAGCTCAGAGTTTTTCCTTCCTTCCTTCCTTCCTTCCTTTCTCACATGAGGGAATGGAGTGGACCTGCACACGCCACACATCCTTGCTCCACTCTGCTCTATTGCTGAGCCACACCCCTCAATCATAAATGAGGAATTCTCAGCAGATGCTCTACTGCTGAGCCATGCCCCTGGGACTCAGTGCATTTGTGAGTCACCCCAAATCTTTGTGGAGAAGGCCACGATGACCCTGTACATTTGTGTGAGAGCCCTACAGCTGTGAGATAGAGTAATACCTGCTACACTGTCCTCTCAGACGTTCCGAGGCTCAGGAAAAGGACTCCAGGACACCCTGGGGCAGTAGCTTAGGTGGGACTTACACCCAGGTAATGAATGGGTCAATAGATAGAACAGTTTGCTGTACAAACTAAGGATCCAGGTTTAAACCCACAGAACCCACAGAAGAGCTGGGCATGCTACCTGTATCTGTAACCCCAGTTATGACCAGTCTGGCCCAAACGGCAAGCTTCCGGTTCAGTGAGAGTCCCTGTCTCCTAACAGTTCTGTGGAAAATGAAAACAGACGTCCTAAGTCCTCCTCTGACCTCTGCATGCACACATGAGCACATACCACACAAAACCACTACCAAACAAAACAAGCAGCTAAGGGACTATCACTGACCACAAGAAACCCTAGATAAGAAACTAAAGTGTCCCTTGGCTGTCTCCACAGCCCTCCCTGTACCTGTGCCTTGCTCAGCGGCTAACTGGCTTCTGTTTACCCCAGAGACATTCTGCTCCTCTTTCCACTCCATCTTCTCCAGAGAACTTACATCCTTCACACTCAACTTCTGGGATTAAGGGGGCGGGGCTCTGTGGTAGACTGCCTGCCTAGAATCCCCCAGTGTCACATGAGCTCTGACCCTCCCCACACCCCCCAACCAAAACAGGAACTGAACGGGAACACATACAGGCACAATCCTGCCCCGGGTCTTCCTACCCCCAAGACAACAACAGCCCAATGTCCTATTCACAGCGTAGGGCCAGCACCCAGCAGGCACTCCATGCACACGATCTTAAAACAGCTGGAGACGTCAGGCAGTGACGTCATGATGTGCCCACAGCTGTCCCACGAGAGACCTGCCAGGGCACAGTTCTGTGCCCTCACACCTGCACCAGCTCTTGGCCCCTGAACTGAACCAGCTCCCTAAGCTCATGTCAAATTCCTCCCGGTTTCTCAGGCGGGGAGCTGAAACCTGCTCGGTCATATGGCAACAGACACTGGAGCTTCTAGCCTCTGTCACCCTTCAGAGCTTCCAGCGGGCCAAGGCCACGGTCCTAGAAGGGACAAAACACAGAGGCAGAGGCTCGGAAGTCTCTAGAAGCCCTACTCGCTCAGTATGTGTGCATTCATTTAGAACATGGAGATGTTGACATTTATGTTAAGTGATTTTCATAGGAACTAAGTCATGCAGTATAGAGCACCCCCAACACACACCCTGGCCTGGCCTGGTGTGGTGACAGATGCCTGTAAAGCCCAGCGTGTTGGAGGCCAAGCCGGAAGAATGTGAGTTTGAGACTGGCCTGGACTATATAGGGACTGTCAGAGAGAGAGAGAGAGAGAGAGAGAGAGAGAGAGAGAGAGAGAGAGAGAGAGAGAGAGAGAGAACGAACAAAATGAAACAAAACGCAACGTTACCTTAAGGGCTGTCACAACGGCTCAGTGGGTGAAGTGTTTGCAATGCAAACAAGAGGACCTGAGTTCAGATGCCCAGAATCCATGCAAAACAGTGTGCCTAGAACCCAGGCCGGGAGGGGCACAAAACAGTGTGCCTAGAACCCAGGCCGGGAGGGGCACAAAACAGTGTGCCTAGAACCCAGGCCGGGAGGGGCACAAAAGGCAGATTCAGCTGGCCAGCCAGCCTAGCTGAAATGAGACAGAGGTGAGCTCCAGGTTCAGGGAGAGACATTGCCTCAAAAAATAAGGTGGGGGAAAGACGATACCTTGACATCCATTTCTGGTCTCCATATGCACCCTCACAGGAGAGTGTACCTGACACACAACACACTCACAACACAAAAACACAGATGGGTGTAGTGGAACACAGGAGGATCAGAAGTTCAAAGCCAGCCTGGGTTACATGAGAGGATGCTTCCAACAAACCAACCAACTTAACTTCTAGGTGTCCACCCGGCGCAGGCTTTGGCCTTTTCTACTGTTTACTCACCTGCACACCCTTCAGGTGGCAAAGGGAAGGGAAACCACAGCATGCAAACACAGGCAGTGAACCAGGCCTGTGAGGACATGAGCCTAACTCTGGGTGCCAGGCTGCCACCAAGCCATCAAGGCCTCCAACAAAGGCCCAGACACTGCCTGAGGATGAGACCTGGGGTGCTCTGAGCAAGGCTGGCGCAGCTCAGAATCTACAATTAAAAGTGCCTATAACCTAGCCGAGACATAAGCAGACAGTTGATTTCAGAGCCTGTAACTCCCAGGATGTCACTCATGGCTTAGGCAGCTAGGGCCTACAGCATCATCGGCTCACAGGTGTGTTCCAACATGTCTGTCCATCCGCAGATCAACCAACTCACAGAGCTCTGCACAACAAACAGCCAAGGCCACAGTCAGTGATGCTGGTTCCAGCTTTCCATGAAGGTATGAGGCCACAGTAGATACTGGGTCCACCACCACATACACAGCTGGCCAGGCCCCCTCATAACAAGCTTTCCATCTTTGGACCTTATGCCCAGCCACAGTTGACTCTAGCAAGTTCCAGAAGATTCCAAGCCTTTCCCAGCCTCCAGCCATTGATTCTGCTGGTGTCTGACTGAGCATGCATGCAAATCTTTCCCGAATCCACTGAGTCTTCCTCCTGAGCCCTCTGGCCCACACTGTCACAGGGTGGTGACTCCACCCTCCTGTCCCCTTTAGCACAGAGGCCACAATCATCCCAGCAGACCTCCATGTCCTAGAGTCAGTCTCTTTGAGGGGACAGCTGCTACTGACCCCAACACAACACAACAGAACCTCAAATGTCCTTCAACCAAGAGGGTCTGAAACTCCAGGACCAATGAGGGAGGGAGGGCTAGTGAGATGGCTGAACAGGTAGGTAGGGAACTGCCTCTAAGCCTGGCTCTTGAGTTCTATCCCCAGGGCGCACATGACAGAAAAGGACCCCTGCAAGTTGTCCTCTCACCTCCACCCACAAGCCGTGACACACGCATATACAAAAGAGAAATACAGTAAAAACATAGGGGAGACCAACCTACTCTAGGGGCCTGGGCCTTTGAGTTGATGCCGAGACATGCCTAGCAGCTAGAACCCTGCATCACGCACACTGTGCCCAGTGTCGATGTGCCTATTCTCGACCACAGCCCCAGCCAGCACCAAGCTGCCCTTCAAAAACCTAATTTGTTTCAGCACCTAATGGTACAGCCATTTAGGGGCTATTCGTAATTATAGAAATTACACTAATTGGCTGTGGGGAAAAGCCTCAATCTGAAACAATATAAGCACCCCACAATGTGGGAAGTTCTTTTAATACTGGAGATGGCACCCAAGGCTGCCACTGAACTAAGTACCACCAGCCCTAACATGGAGTTTTTTTAAGACAGGATCTGGCCTTATAGCCCAAACTGACCTGGAAATCCAATCAATTCTCTTGCTTCGGACTCCAAGTGATGTTACAGGCATGACTCACGATGTCTAGCTCTTTTACAATTTTTATTATTTGTTTCTAATTGTGTGCTACGATGAGTTCAGGTACCTGCAGAGGCTTCAGACACCCCTGGAGCTGGAATAACAGGTAGCTGTGAGCTGGGCTAGGAACCGGATCCTCTGGAAAAGCAGCAGGCCCTCTTAACAGCCGAGCATCTCTCTAGCCCCTTGTTTTATAAGACAGTCTTACTCTATAGTCCAGGCCAGCCTGGAACTCTAGAAAATCCTCCTAAGAGCTGGGATTATAGGCCTGAGCTACCCCCGGCAGCCAACCCTGCCACTCCATCCCGCAAGCTATTTTCTAAGCTGGCTCTCTGAGTTCTGGGGCTTTCCAAGAAACATGGGTCTGAAACTCCACACCCAACGAGCTGACAGTTACAGTAAGCAGACAGAGACCTGAAAGATATCTCAGAGGCTGGGAAAGCCTCTCCAAGGGCCAGGAAAAGTCAGATTCCGAGTACAAATCTAACAAAGAAATGCCATACTCTTATTAGAAAATCTGACTTTAAAAAAATGGGGGCTATTGAGAAGACCCAAGTTTGATCCCTGGGACCCACATTGGGGGGAGGGAGAGCGAGCAAGAGAGAGAGAGAGAGAGAGAGAGAGAGAGAGAGAGAGAGAGAACAGATTCCTGCAAGCCATCCTCTGACCTCCACATCTGTGCACTCCACACCATGAGCACACACAAAGCATACATACACATACAATAAATAAGAATAGAATACTGCCAGGCAGCAGTGGTGCCTTTAATCCCAGCACTCAGGAGGCAGAGCCAGGTGGATCTCTGTGAGTTCGAGGCCAGCCTGGTCTACAGAGAGAGATCTAGGACAGGCTCCAAAACTACACAGAGAAACCCTGTCTCGAAAAAACAAAAAAAAAACAAAAATATTTTTTCAAATAAGAGCTGTGATTTACAGTGTAAGACACTGCCTACCATGCACACAGCCCTGGCTTTCAACCCTAACACCAGACCACACAAAACCAAACCAAACCACAAAATTAAAAGTGGGTGCTGAAGCGACTGAAGAGAGGTTCAGAGCACTGGCTGCTCTTCCAGAGGACCCAGGTTCGATTCCCAGCACCCACATGGCAGCTCACAACCATCTATAACTTCAGTTGCAAGGGATTCAATGCCCTTTTCTGGTCTCTATGGGCACTGGACATGCACACGGTGCACATACATGCAGGCAAAACACCCATACAAGCCAGGCAGTGATGGTGCACACTTTCAATCCCGGCACCCAGGAGGCAAAAGGCAGGAAGATCTCTGAGTTCAAGGCCATCTTGGTCTACAGAGTGAGTTCCAGGACAGACAGGGCTCTATAGAGAAATCTTGTCTCAAAAAAAAAAAAAAAAAAAAAAAAAAAAAATCCATTCTATCTATCTATCTATCTATCTATCTATCTATCTATCTATCTACATATTGTTTTTCGAGACAGGGTTACTCTGTGTAGTTTTGGTGTCTGTCCTGGATCTCGCTCTGTAGACCAGGTTGGCCTCGAACTCACAGAGATCCTCCTGCCTCTGCCTCCCAAGTGCTGGGATTAAAGTCATGCGCCACTGCCGGCGGCCAAAATATTTTTTAAAAATTGGTGCTGAGAATAGAACCCAGATACTCATATGCTAAGCATGCAATCTGCCAATGAAACACACCTATCCTCAGCTGCCATTTTTTCACATTTTCTGAAGTAAGAAAGTATTAGTTTCCTACTTAATAAATATAAAATAAAAAATCATCCGAGGCTGAAGAAATGGTTAGCTGGGTGAGACCAATTGCTCTGCAACCATGAGGACCCAAGTTTGAACTAACACTCTTGTGAAAAAGCTCTGCGTGGCTGTGCACGTCAGTAACTGCAGCACTGGGGGCTGACACAGGCAATGGAGAGGTCCTGGGAGCCGGCTGGCTGGAAGAAGCAAGCTCCCAGTTCGGTCAATGACCCCGTCTCAAGGGAATAAATACAGCAGAGAGCAGTGACAGAAGACACCTGACGTCCTAGTCTAACTTCCCTATCCACACACAGGCACGTGTGCCCCCCAGTCAGTCTGTCTGTCTGTCTGTCTGTCTGTCTCTCTCTCTCTCTCTCTCTCTCTCTCTCTCTCTCTCTCTCTCTCACACACACACACACACACACACACACACACACACACACACACACAGACTAAAAATGTTTTTCAATCTCTTTAACACGACACACACTGCTACAGATACAGCTCGGTGACCGAGCACTTACCTAAAATGTCAAACACTTTTAAAAGGTCAAACTCACCACCAAACTAAGCCAATGCTACTACCTCTGTTGTTCAAGATCACTACTGGGCACAGCTGCTACTATCCGCGTGGGGCTTCAGTCACAGGGGCCTGATCAACTCATTACAGCAATTCCCGGTCAACACCCCCCCCCATCCCTGACCTCCAGGAAAAACAAGCCACCCGGGTGTCGGGTGTCACCTGAGGGTTACAATCGTCCTGTGATTGCAGACCTACAATCCTCCTTCTATTTCACTCTTGTGCAGTAGGTCAGACCCAGTCAGTGACCTGACTGTTCTGCAACTTACTATGAAGCAGAGGGCTTTGAAGTCCTAATCTTCCTGCCTCCGCCCCCAAGGGCTGGGATGACAGGCGTACTCAAGAGCTGAGAGTGTACCTTAAAGGTAGAGCATCTGCCTATCATACACAAGGCCCCGGGTTCTATACTGAACACAGAACAAAAGATAGCAAAGGAAAAAACAAACAAACAGCAGCAAGCTGCTCGAACTAAAGAAGCTGCTCAAATAGTGCCCAACTGCACAAGCGGGATCTGTAGTTAGAAGCCAGCCTGGGATACAGGAGACCCTGGAGCTGCTCAAGGGCACCACAGTTCCCACGACTGTCCAGGATTAGGAGAAATAGCAAACCTCCTGCCAACACCAAAAGCAAATATTTCAGATTGTTCCAGTTACAAATCTGCTGCCATGAGACAAAAAGTTTATAAACTAACAGGAGTAACTGCATTCCAGTCACACTGTAAGAACAGCTCAAATGGCTCTATGTTAGAGCACCTGCCTAGAATCCCCCAGTGAGGGGCTGGGGTGTGGCTCAGTGGTAGAACACCTGCCTAGAATCCCCCAGTGAGGGGCTGGGGTGTGGCTCAGTGGTAGAGCATCTACCTAGGATCCCCCAGTGAGGGGCTGGGGTGTGGCTCAGTGGTAGAGCACCTGCCTAGAATCCCCCAGTGAGGGGCTGGGGTGTGACTCAGTGGTAGAGCAACTGCCTAGAGTCCCCCAGTGAGGGGCTGGGGTGTGGCTCAGTGGTAGAGCACCTGCCTAGAATCCCCTAGTGAGGGGCTGGGTGTGACTCAGTGGTAGAGCACCTGCCTAGAATCCCCCAGTGAGGGGTTGGGGTGTGGCTCAGTGGTAGAGCACCTGCCTAGAATCCCCCAGTGAGGGGCTGGGGTGTGACCCAGTGGTAGAACACCTGCCTAGAATCCCCAGTGAGGGGCTAGGGTGTGACTCAGTGGTAGAGCACCTGCCTAGAATTCCCCAGTGAGGGGCTGGGGTGTGGCTCAGTGGTAGAGCCCCTGCCTAGAATCCCCCGGTGAGGGGTTGGGGTGTGGCTCAGTGGTAGAGCCCCTGCCTAGAATTCCCCAGTGAGGGGCTGGGGTGTGGTAGAATGCCTGCTTAGAATCTTCTAGTGAAGGAAGGGCTGTGGCCTGGCTCAGTGGTAGAGGACTTGCCTAGCAAGCACAAGGTACTGGGTTCAATTCTCAATGCTTCTAACAACAAATTTTTTATGAACAAAAACAGGTGTGGAGATAGGCACTGGTGGTGCATGGCTATAAGTTAGTTATTCCAGCACCTGGAAGGCTGAGGTAGGAGGAGTACTGCAAGTTAAAGGCTAGCCTGGGCTACAGAGAAAGACGGTCTCAAACTCCCCCTCAAAAAAGTGGAAATATAAATTACAACCTGGGAGAAAGGCTAAAATTGACAATGCATGCCAGTTTTTCTAGCACTTGGAGGACCAAGAGAACAAGGTTGGGCAGGGCACAGCTGGAGACAGAGGCAGATAGAGCTCTTTGAGTGCCAGGCCAGGCAGGATGGCTCAGTGGGTAGAAGTGCTTGTCATGCAGACCTAACAACCTGGGCTCAAGCCTCACTACCCACATCAAGAGTGAAGTACAGAACGGGCTCCATGAAGTCCTCTGGCCTCCGCATGCACACCGTGGCTCCTACACCCACACCCCCACACACAAATAAAATAAAAAGGAGTCAAGGTCATCCTCAAATACACAGAGAGCATGAGGCTAGTGTGGGCTACACGCAAGTCTCACAAAAACAAAAAACAAAACCCCACAATGAGTGATGAGATGGCTCAGGGGATCAAGGTGCTTGCCACCAAGCCTGACTCCTGAGTTCAATTCCAGGATGAAGGAGGCAATTCTTACAAACTGTCCTCTAGCCTCCCCTCGTGTGCACCCACGCACACACCATGCACACACACAAAGTAAATAAACTATAACTTTAAATTTTTAACTGAATAAGTATATTAAAACGTGCATGCATACATACTAGAAGAGCAGATGTGGGGATACAGCACACTGGTAGAATGCTTGCTTAGCAATGTGCACACATCCTGAGTTCAAGCTCAGCTCAAAAAAATAAAATAAAATAAGCAGACCTCTAAGCCAGAACAGTAGTGCACACATACAATCCCAGTACTTGAGATGTGGAAGCAGGAGCATCAGGCGTTTCAATGTCATCCTTAGCTACACGGTGGACTGGAGGCCAGCCTGGACTAGAGGAGAATAGGAAACCCATCTCAAAAAAAAAAAAAAAAAACAGAAAAAAAGTGAAAATTTTGAAAAGCAGACCATGCATGAAGAGCAACGTGTGTGCATTAATCAAGCTGTTCTCACCTGATAAACAATCACCTAAGAGATTGCTCAGTCATCTCAGCACTCCGAGTGCCCCACAAGCCCTAACATCTGGCCTCTTAATTCTCTGCAACATGTCCGAATCTCAGCTGCTAAGTGCTTGCTGTACAAGCATTAGGACCTGAGTTCAATTCCCCATAATCCACGTAAAAAACTCAGGCACGGTGGTACACAATCCCAACACTGGAAAGGCAGAGACAGGAGGGTCCCAGGAGCTCACTGGCCAGGACCAGGGAGTTCCGGAAGAGACCCTGTCTCAGAAAAATAAGGAAGTGAGAGGGGTTAAGGAAGACTCTCATCAACCTCTGGCTTCACACACATGTGAATGCACAGCCATGTACACATGTACATGCATGCATAGGCACTCGAGAGCATACACACACACACACACACACACACACACACACACGCACACGCACACACAGGCAGTGTGAAGACACTTTCCTTCCAATTCTCCTTTGCCCCACGGATTTCCCAGGTTCCACTCTGCTTCAGGCAGCCATGAGAAAAACCGGAGATCCCCGCTCCCTCTCAACCTTCTGTCCACAACCCCCAACAGCTGCCTCGAGCCTACACAGTCGTCACCTCCTCGGCTGCCACTGCCCACATCTGTCTGCGGCCCTGCTGCCTCCCACAGACGTAAGCACGCCCTCCCAGCTGGCCTCACCAACTCATCGCTCCTAGTCTTCCTCAAACACAGGTGCAAGATTAGCCCCTCCGAGTGCCTGTTCTGATCTCGTCTCTTCCTCCCCTCCCCTGAATCTGCAGAATAAAGTTCACGTTCTGCAGGGCAACACTCACAGCCACCAAGACATGCTGGTGCACACATATGAATCCAGCCCTCTGCGGCAGAGGCGGGTGTGTCACTTAAAGTCCGATACTCTATGCGGCCCTAACTCCATAGAGAATTCCAGGCCATTCTGGGCAGGGCAATGTCATAACTAAAAAAAGAATTTAACTGAAGATCTGTGGTCCCTCACCTCCATGCTCTGCTCCACCCCAAAGGTGGAGGACTATCCTCACCCCACCTGTACTTCCTCTGTGTGTGGATGCAAGTATGTGGACATGTGTGTGGAGGCCAAGAGTTGATACCGGGTGTCATCCACAGCACTCTCCATCTCGTTTTGTCGTGGAGAAAACATTGATTTTTGTGTCTGTATGTGAGTACCCATGGAGGCCACAAGATGGTTCCCTGGAGCTGGAATTATAGGCTTTCGTAAGCAACCTGATGTGGGTGCTGGGAACGGAACTTCAGTCCTTTAAGAGAGCAGCAAGTGCTTTTTCTTAACCACTGAGCCATCTCCCCAGCCCTGGCCTCCTTTTTTTTTTTTTTTTTTTTTTTTTTTGGTTTTTCGAGACAGGGTTTCTCTGTGAACAGTCCTGCCTGTCCTGGAACTCACTCTGTAGACCAGGCTGGCCTCGAACTCAGAGATCCACCTGTCTCTGCCTCCCAAGTGCTGGGATTAAAGGTGTGAGCCACCACCGCCCGGCTGCCTCCTTATTTCTTGAGACAGGATCTCTCACCGAACCTGGAGCTCCACCATTCAACAGAACAAGCTGGCCAGCAAGCCCCTGGGACTGCCCTGTCTCCACCTTCCCAGCACTGGGATTACAGGTGTGCACTGGTCCACTCACTTTTTACATGGGTTCTGGTGATCCAAACTCACATCCTCAAGCTTGTGCACAAGTACTTTACCCACCCAGTCAACTCCTCAACCTTCACCACTATTTTCAATTAAAATGTATTACATGTTTTGGTGCTAGGGATGGGACCCAGAGCCTTGACCATGCCAGGCAAGGCTCTATGACTAAGACATGCTCCAGCCCCTCACTGGCAGATTCTAGGCAGTTATTCTACTGTTGAGTTACATCCCAGGCCCAAGGCCCAATTAAAACAGAGAGAAAACGTGTTCTGAACTTCTACAGTGTTCTATCTACTCTTCATAGAATTCTGCTAAAATCCTTCTAGTCTCCAGAGCTTTGGTATACATTTGTGGTGTTAAGTAACTTATGAGCGAAAAACTATTACTTTTTTTTTTTTAAGATTTATTTATTATGTACACAAAAGAGGGTGCCAGATCTCATTACAGATGGTTGTGAGCCACCACATGGGTGCTGGGAATTGAACTCAGGACCTCTGGAAAAGCAGTCGGTGCTCTTAACCTCTGAGCCATCTTTCCAGCCCTTACTTGGTTATTTTTGAGACAAGGTCTCACGTACCCTAAGCTGGCCATGAACGCATCAGGTACCTGAGGACAACTTTGACCTTCCTAATCCTCCTGCTTCCACCTTCTGAGTGCTAGGATGACAGGACTGTGGCACCAGGCCTATCCAGTGGTGGGGATGGAACCCAGGGCTTGGAGGAAGGTAGGCAAACACTCTCCCAGCTAAGCTACCTTCCCAGGCCCTAAAGCAATTGATTTGGCTCATCTTTGTCATGGCTGGAGGGTCCATTAAGACACGGCACCAGCCCTTTTGAGTAGGGAAGCAGAGAGAGAAACAGAGGCACGGGAGTGACCAAGCACGCGGAGGGGGCTTTGTCATCTCTCAACCCACCTTCTGAAGAACTGTATCACTTCAGGGAGACATAACCCACTGCACAAGATCAGCACTAATCTGCTCTGAAGCTAATGACTTCCTCTTCCTCTTTTTTTTTTTTTAAATATTTATTTATTATGCGTACAGGATTCTGCCTGCATGTATACCTACATGACAGAAGAGGACACCAAATCTCATTATAGATGGTTGTGGGCCACCATGTGGTTGCTGGGGATTGAACTCAGGACCTCTGGAAGAACAGCCATTGCTTTTAACCTCTGAGCCATCTCTCTAGCCCGCTAATGACTTCTTTAAAAATATATATTTTTTTATTATCTATATGCATGTGTGTGTTGTACGTTTGTATGCCACGTGCAGGAGGGTGCCCACAGAGGCTAGAAGAGTACACTGGATTCCCCTGGAACTGGAGTTACAGACGGTTGTGAGCTGCCTGACATGGATGCTGGGTAGCGAACCAGGGTCATCTGCAAGACCCCAAAGTGTTCTTAACTACTGACCCATCTCCTCTGCCTCTAGAGTCCACCTCTTAAAGGCTGAACAGTGCCAGGACCACAGTGGAGACCGGGCTTCTGGTGTATGCACATCTCTGGATAACAATCCACTAGCCATTGGCAAGGCCCTCAGAACCCGCTATATATACTCTGCCTCCTGCCCACATTCCCAGCCTCTCTACTCTACAGTCACTTCTTGTTGTTCTGGCCAACACAGCTGCACCCACAGCAGCCCGGCCTGGCCCTGGAAGCTTCAGGACTGTGCAGACGCTGACACTCCTTCCAGACTTCCTCCCCACTTTCTCCTCAGCTCACCTTGGCCACCCCTTCCAGAAGCCTTCCTGACCCCCTGGAGGAGGGGGACTCACCTTTGACTCACCTCAGCACTACACAACTATCACAACTCCTTGTCACTAACTGGCATGTCTGTCTTTTCACCCAAGAAGTTGCCAGAAGGAGGAGATCTTGTCTGGCACCTGGCAGAGGTTTGTGCAAACAGGAAAAAAAAAAAGTTTCTGATTCAAAGGCAGTGACAGTGACTCATTTCTCTAGCCTACAAAGCATAGGTTTGTTTTTAGTTTTGAGACAAAACTCCCCATGTAGCCCAGGCTGGGTTAGAATTCACTACATATCCCAGGATGGCCCCAAACTCATGACCCTCTGCCTCAGTTTACTGAATGCTAGGATTACAACTTTCATGCAAGGGTGAACTGGCTCCACGGCCCAGGCGGAACTCAAACTCATAGTTGTGCCTACGTCTCCCAAGTGTGGGATGACAGGCGTTCATCACCTTGCTGGGCATGCTTGCCTTTTAACGTATTATTATTGTGTGAGTATGGGCCTGTGTTAGCAATGAAGGTGTGCAGAAGTCAGGGGATGGCTTGAGAGCACTGACTGCTCTTCCAGTGGACCCTGGTTCGATCCCCAGAACACACGGCAGCTCACAACTGTCTATATCTTCAAAGTCTGACACCATCACACAGACATACATGCAGGCAAAACACCAACATATAAGATAAAAATAGATTATTTAGATCTCCAGATATCTAACGTGATAGAACTGACTCCTGCTTACTGCTCCCTCACCTCCACATATACACCATGGCACATACATACAACAAGTAAATGTTTTATTAAAAAAAAAAAAAAAACAAGGCGGGTGGTGGAGGTGCACACCTGGAATCCCAGCACTCGGGAGGCAGAGGCAGGCGGATCTCTGTGAGTTCGAGGCCAGCCTGGGCTACCAAGTGAGTTCCAGGAAAAGGCGCAAAGCTACACAGAGAAACCCTGTCTCGAAAAACCAAAAAAAAAAAAAAAAAAAAAGTAATAATAAAAAATAAAATGTTTTCAAGTGCTGGGGCTCGAACCCAGGGTCTTGCATGCTAGCTAAGCACTCTGTGAAGGCTGCCTCCCAGCCCATAAAGCATGTCCTAAGGTAGACTGGTTAGACAGAAGCAGGGGTGGCAGGAAACCCGCTGCATTTATTTGCAACAGCGGGCAATGGACAATCAACTCCCAGGCTTCATTTTGCTCCTGGAACCCCAGAACCCCACCATCCACGCGGCCTGCTTCTCTCTGTGTGTGTGTACGTGTAAATGCTATGTGCATGTGTGCACAGATGCATGGCTGCTCCTGGAGGCTAGTGGACAGCCTGGATTGCAGTTCCTCAGGTACCATCAACCTTCTTCACTCACCAAATAGGCTCAGCTGGTTGAGTGACCAGCACACCCCAGGGATTCACCCGTCTCTTCCCTACCACTAGAATCACAGGTACATACCACCACACCAGGCTTCTTACATTGGTCCTGGAGAATGAATCTGGATCCTCACGCTTGTCAGACAAGCACTGTATGGACCCGAGCCATCTCCCTTCAATGCCCACACCCACCTTCCCTTTTGAAAACCAGATTTCAAAAGCACCAAGGTGAATTTCCCCATGGCTCTCACCTCCTCTCACTTGAAGGGCTGGCACCAAACTGTCCCTTCTCGATGGAGACACCAGATCTTCAGGAGCAATAACTTGTCTGAGTTCCCATCTTGATATGAACGGCAAACAACAAAAACCGGGCAAATCTGAGGGCTTGCTGACTCAGCCACACCAATTCCGAGGTACCTTTGCCAAAAAAGATGATTAAGTCTTCAATGAAGACACGGCAAGAGAAAATGAGCACACAGATGTCGGGTCCCGTGTGCTGTGGCTGGCGACTGGAAATTACCAGACGTGTTTCCCAACAGCCTGGGCAGAGCACAGAAGGTATGACAAGTCTTTCTTAGACCACTCAACTAAGCCCTTCCCCAGAAGCCCGTAAGAGGACTTCAGAAACCAGTCCACCGGACAGTCCACACAGTAAATACACCAAGGGCCTAGATACCTGAATAGCTGAAATCAATCCTGATTTTTTTTTTGGCTACTAGAAGTCCACTTTATAGAACTGTTACTTTTTGGGGTTTTTGTTTGTTTGTTTGTTTGTTTTGGTTTTGTTTTGGGGTTTTTTTTTTGGGGTTTTTTTTTTTTTTTTTTTTTTTGAGCAGGTTCCACGGTATACAGCTTAGGGTTGGCCTGGAACTCTTGACTCTCACGCTTCTGCCTCACAAGTGAAGAGATTACAGGCATAAGTCACCACACCCGGCTAACACTATTTTTCTGTTGTTGTTTTTTCCTTTGGAAGGGGGCATGGTTAACATACAGGCTTGCTACACAGCACAGGGAAGCTTTGAACTCGCTACCCTGATATCTTAGTCTCCCAAGTACTGGGACTACGAGCA